>NC_134388.1:5558352-5868352 GCF_035582795.1 Mycteria americana | reverse complement strand
CTTTTTGCTCTTTTCTCCGCTGTCTGTTGTGGGTTTGGCCGGAGGCCCGCGGCGGGTGCGTGTGTGTGTGTGTATGAGCAGGCATGTGATGAGCCGGGTGTGACGGGGCTGGTGAGGTCTGCGAAAGTGCTGAGCTGGTGTGAACCCGAGATCCCCATCTCCTCCTCTACAGACCTTCCTGGAAGCGGCTGCGGGGAACGTCCCCGCCGGGTGCGGTACGTGGGCAGCCGTGCCCGTCCCCACGGTGCCTGGGCGCCTCGCGCAGGAGGGAGAGCCCGGCTCCCGCTGGGGGCCGCGAGGCCGAAGGCAGAGGCGGGGGGTGCAGGGGTGGGGGGCTCAGCGCTCGTGCCTTGCTGTGGGGCGACGGGGCGATTCCCGCCCGTGCTCCCCCCGTGCGAGGGGCCCACGCCGATGGCGGGAACCCGCCCACCGTGCCGGGGCAGCGACCGGCGCACGTGGGGCTCCGGGAGAGGCACCGGTCTCTCGTGGCAGCTCGGGCTGTGCCGATGCGATCCTGGCAGCGCCCGGCACGGCTGGCACGTCCCCTCGAGGGTCCCCGGCCCGGCTCTGCCACGGCGAGCCCCAGCGAGGGGCGGCGAGCAGGGCCGGGGCTGGCACGGAGGCGCGAGGGCACCAGGTGTTGCTGGCAAAGCCGTCTCATCTCGGGAATTTTTTGCTTAATTTAATTTATTGCCAATTAACTCGAACTTCTCATCACTGATTTGGGTCTTGAGGAAGAGGAAAACATAAACAATTCAGCAAACGCTTCAGTAAACACCTTCCCCCCGCCCAACCCCAGGCTTGGCTTGAGCCCCCCCGTCCCCCCCCCCATCTCAGCCACCCATGTTCTCACCGGGGGCTGTGCTCGCCCGTCCGGGCTCCTTCGGTGGGTGACGGGGACGGGAGGCGGGCGCTGGCTGCACGGTGGCTCCTGCCTGCCCTTGGCTTTGCTCCGGGGGCTGCGGTCTCACGGGTGGGTGTACCTGCTCCGGTGTGGGTCACGTTAACCGGGTCCTGCAGGTACAAACCGGGTGCTCGTGCGTGAACAGTCGGGTGTCACGTGTGAGGTAATTGCATGTTGATGCGTGGATTAATTGGGCGCTCGTCTGCGAACCGAGTGTACCAGCATGCGTGCGCTGGGCGTGCGCTCCCGTGTGCTCGTGTGCAGGTGGACGGTGCGCTCATGCGTGTGCGAGGAGGGTGCTCATGCATGAACTGCTGGTGCCTCCGTGCAGGGATTCACTGGGTGCTCGTGCACGAATTAACGGTCATTCTTGTGTGGAGTGACTGTGGCTCCTGCAAGAGGTGGCTGGGCTGATGCGGGAGGGATTTGGGTGCCCACGCATGCCATCGGTGTCCTCCGGGGCTTGTGCCAGCGCGGCAGGGCCCTCTGCCAGGAAACCCTGCCGTCTCAACGGAGAAGGGGCAAGAGGGAAACTGAGGCGGAGAGGCGTGGGGTCGCTGGTCAGGAAGAGATCAAGGGCAGGGACCTGCCAGGGCCACCCGCCCGGGGCCGCTCGCCCTCCCCGCACCCAGCCCCGCTGCCGCCCCCGGCCCAGCCGGCAGCTCGCGCCTCGCCGCTGCTTTGGGGCAAAACAAGGTGCGTCGGCGGGCGAGCGGCCCGCCCGCCCCGCGCGTCACAGCCGGACCCCTCGGCGGGTCCGTGACCCTCCTGATGCCCCGGCTCGGTGGTGCCGACCCCGCCGCCCCGTCCCCCTCCTGGGTCACGTCCCCAGCCGCGTCCCGGGCCAGCCCAGGAGCAGGGAAGTGCCGCTGCCCCCAGCTCTGCTCTTTGCCCCGTTCCAGCCTGCCCGGGCTGTGACCCGTCCTGCAGCCGCGTGATGCCAATGCACCGATTGGCACCGATCCCCGTCCCGTCCCCCGAGGCCCGGCGGGAGCCTCCAAGTGGAGGCAGATGTCGGGTCAGGGCTGTGCCACGGCTCTGCCCGCGACGTTTCCCCTGGCCGGGTCCCTGGGGACCGTGCCGAGCCGCGGTGCTGGCGGCACGCACAGCGCCGGGGCCACGGCACCGAGCCCTGGGGCCGGTGGGAGCTGTTTGAGGGCGCCCGGTCCTGTGGCACGGCCGGGGACATCGCCGCCCTGGGGGTCCCTGCATCGCTTCCCCTTCCCCAGGGTGGGAGCGTGGGGCTCGGCGTGTCCTGCCCAGGGCCACGCGCTGAGTCAGGGACAGACCGAGAATAGAGTCGGGCGCCTGACTCACGGCCTGCGTGCGAAGCGCCAGGCAGCACTTCCCCCGGGCAGGGGGGACCCAGCGGCCCTGGCCCCCCCGTCCGTGTCACCCCCTTCCTGCCCCCCCAGAGCAAGGGGGAGGACCTGGGAGCACGGGTCCCCGCTCTCATGCCTCGGCCCTGGCCCCCTCCAGAGCCGGGGGCTGCTGCCACCGCCAGCTCTGTCCCTCACTGTCCCTGGCTGCTGTCACCAGCCACAGCGCAGGGAAGGGAAATCCTGCCCGTCTGCAGGCAGGGAGCGGCTGCCCCTGGCCACCGGACCCTCTCCCGGCCCCCTGCGGCACGTCCCCTGCCCACGCAGGGCCTGGAGCCCCCCGACAGCCCGCGGTGCCTGCCGGCGTGCCACGCCGAGGGGCTCGGGAAGGTGTGCGGGGAAGAGCCACGCTACCCACCCCCCCCCCCCCCCCTTTGGAGCTCCCCTTGCACACGTGTGTGCACGCCGCAGCCCTGCCACACACGCCTGTGCGCCGGCCCTGCAAGCATGCACAGCCCCCTCCTGCACCCCGACCTCCCACGGCCCCCGTGGCCGCCCGTCTGTCCCCCACCGGCTCCTGGCCAACCCCCCCCTTCTCCCGCCTCTCTGGGAGCGTTTTCCCGCAGTGTCTCCATTGATAAATCCGGAGCGTTGCCACGGAGACGCTGCAGCGGGGCGCAGCGGGGCGCAGCGGGGGTGCGGAGCCGCCGAGGGGCCCAGGCACACGGTGCCGGGCCGGGGGGGCTGACTGGGTGCACGCGTGTGATTGCACATGTGTGTGGTTGCACACGTGTGTGGTTGCACACGTGTGTGCACGGCGGGTGCCAGCCAGCGTGTGTGCCTCTGTGTGTGTGTGCGTGTGCGTGCAAAGGCTGAGGTGTGGGTGTGAGCTGTCCCTGTGCCGAGCGTGCACAGGGTGTGCACATGCGTGTGGGAACCGGCATGTGTGCCCTGCGCGTGCACGCGCGTGCAAAGCTGAGTGCGTGGGCCGGTGTGCCCTGGGGGCGCGGGGCTGCGGGCCCAGCCTGGGGCAGAGCGGGCAGACGGGGCCCCTGGCGCCGTCTGGTTCCTCTCCTGCAAAAGAGCCCGGGGCCGCCAGCCCCAGCGGGGAAACCGAGGCACGGGGAGGGCGCGTGATTCCTCCCAAAGCAGACAGTCACTCGAGGACAGGGAAGAGAGCCCACGCCGCCGCCACCTCTGACCGCTCGCTGCACGGCGGTGGGTCCGGCCGGCCCTGTTGCACGCACGCTTGCACACGCGTGTGCCGCTGGCGCGTCGGAGGCTGCGCGAGGCGGTTTTCTCACCATCGGGTCGCGGCGCGGGTGCGCGTGTGTGTGGTTCTGCCGGTGGGCGACCCCGTCTGCCCCGTGGCAGCCTCCACGCTGGGGTGGCGGGTGCGTTCCCGTGCGCGTGCGCGGGTACCCACGCGCGTGTTTCTGTGCACGTGCGTTCCCGCGCACGCGTGCCCACGCGCGTGCCCGCGCGTCTGCGTGGTCCCGTGCCGGCTGCCGCGGGGCGCTCAGGGGCCTGGGGACGGGACCGCACCGGGGACGGGAACCTGCTGGGGGGCTGCGGGGGGGGGCTGGCGGCGTGGGGGGCTCAGGCGTGCGAGGGGGGGGCACGGGGGCTGGAGCTGGGCCCTGCGCCAGGGAAGCCCCAGGACCGCCCACCGCCTCCAGCGCGGCCGGGCGGCCGCGGCCCCCGAGCCCCGGTGCTGCGGCCACCCCCTGTGCGGGGCCGGGGCGGGCGAGGGGAGCGGCGGGGGCTCGGGCAGGTAGGTCCCCGGCCCCAGGCGGCTCCCGCGGCTTCGCCGGCCCCCTCTGCCGCGCCACCCGCGGCCGCTGCCCTCGGGGGCCCGCCCGGGGAGCCCGGGTCCGCGCGCTGCTGCGGCCGCGCGTGTTCAACCCTGCAGGCGTGGGTGGGCGACAGCCCGGCCCTGCCGGCGCCCGAAGCCCCGGGCCGTCCTGCGGCAGGACGGCGGGGTGCTAGGGGGGTGCTAGGGGGGTGCTGGGCGCCCGGAGCGGCCCCGTCTGCAGCTGGGAGCCGGGGGTGCCCCTGGCCTGCCGCTCGCCACAGAGCGGGGGCTCGGCCGGGGAGGGGACGCGGCCGGGACCCGGCGCGGGGTGGCACGGGGGTGCTGCTGCGCGCGGCGTGGCCGCGGCCGGAGCGCACGCGTGGGCTGCAGGGGCGCAGGCGCGTGGTGCCAGGCAGGATCGGTGCCGTGCGTGTAGCGTGGCTGCCCTCTGCTGCCACCGCCACGGCAGTGCTCAGCACCCTCCGGCACCGTGGGCACCCACGGGTGGGGGGCCCAGAGGGGCGGTGGGTGGCTGCCTCGAGAGATGGCGGGCAGAACGGGCCGGCCGGGGCCGGGGCCGGCCCCCCGGGATGGGGGACGTCCTCAAAGAGACGCGGCCCGGGCACGGGAGAGGCCGACGGAGCATCGCTCTCCTCCCCGCCAGCTCTCCGGGGCCCTGCGTGGGGGCCGCGCGGTGGGGAGCCGTGCCCAAGGGGACACGGCGGTGGCGGAGCTGCAAGCCGGCACCGGTGAGCCGGGGCACGCCGCACCCCCGCTCCCGCGAGCAGGGGGTCCCGCTGGCCCGGCTGAGCCCGGCCACCCCCGCCGCCGCCCGCGGGGAGCCGGGTGCTGCTGGGGCACGGGGGGGAGCGGGTGGGGGCGTCGGAAAGCGGCCGCGGCCCGTGTTCCCGCCGCGCCTTGCGGCTCCCGTCAGGGCTGCCTGGCCGGACGTGGCTCAGCCCCAGCTCTGCCGAGCCCCCCAGCAGCTCGTGGCAGCCCGCCGTGGGGCTGGGCACCGTGCCCGGGCACCGCGTCCCAGCGCAGCCTCACCCACCCGCAGCTCCGCGCCGGCCGGGGCAGGGGTCCGGGCCGCACAGCCACGAGGGGCTCGGGGCAGGTTCCCCAGGGCAGCGATGTGCCCCGGCCACGCTGCAGCTCGTGGGCGCCGCGGGGCAGGGTGCAGGCGTTGGTGCCGCGGGGCAGGGTGCAGGCGTTGGTGCCGCGGGGCAGGGTGCAGGCGCGGCTGCCGTCCGGCAGCTGCACGGGGAGGCTGCGGTGGGCTGTGCACAGCGCGGTGCGTGCAAACGCCCCTGCCCGCTCCCACGTCCCCCACCCCTTGCACACCCACCCTGTGGGTGCCCTGGGGTGGGGGCTCGGTGGGTCCCCGGGAGCTCTGCAGAGCCCGGCTGCAGGCCTGCACCCCCCGCCGCTGCCAGCCCCCCCCGGCAGCACCCTGCCCGCAGCGGTCCCCGTGCAGCGTGGGGGGGGCCGGGGCCGAGTGTGAGAACCGTGGGCGTTAAAACAGGAACTGCGGCCCCCGCTTCCCGGATCTCGCTGCCTTTTTTTTTTTTTTTTTTTCCAAAACACAAACCTGGGGGGGGAGCGGAGGCTGGGCAGTGGTCGGACCCCTCGGCCCCCAGGGCTGCCCCCGGCCAGGGCCACGGCTGGGCTGCCCGCCACGGGCAGGGGGCCCGGCCGAAGCCCCCACCGCCCACCTCGCACTGAGCCCCACGGCCACCACCGCAGCCGGGCACAGGAGCCCGGGCTGGACCCCCCGGTGCCCGGGGCACGCGAGTGGGGCTGGTGGGTCGGGGTGGCCCGCGTGTCCCACGGATGCTTGTCCCACATCCGGGCAAACCGTGACCTCCCCGGGCGGGGTGGCTGGGCAGCGCCTGGCCCCGGGTGCCGCTGGGCATCTCCTCTGCCATCCTCGCCCCCCGCACCCTGCCCTCGCCTGGCCCGGGTAAGGGGGTGCCCCAGGCGCCTTTGGGTGCACAGGCAAGCCGAAAGCCGGGCGGGAGGGGGGCAAAGCTCCGCTCGCAGCACCGGCTGCCTCAGCGTGTGCGGTGCCGGTGGCCGCTGGCGGTGGGGCTGGGGCTGTGCCAGGCGGCCCTGGGGCCAGCAAGGGGCTGGGGCCAGCCCCACGCCAGCCCCACACTTGCTCAAGCACCAGTGAGGACAAATATGGGGCTGATGCTCCGGGCCCTGCCCTGCGGTGCTGAGGCCAGGCATGACTCATCACACCGGTGCTTTCGCTGCCCTCTCTCCTGCCCGACCCACATTTTTTCCACCACCCGCGTGGCCCCGTGCCCGCTGCGGGCTGACGCCCGGCGCGAAGGCCGGCTGGGGAGGGCGAGGGCAGAGCCTCCTTCGCTGGGCGCAGCGCGTGGGTCGGGGGGCAGCGGCAGGGAGCCCCGCTCTCGGCTCTGCCGGGGGCTGGAAGGGGGCAGAGGGGTGCTGGGAGAGCAGCGAGGGAGGGGCGAGAGCCCTGCGGGTGTTTGCACCCCTGCTCCCCGCTGTACCCCGCACACCCAGCCGCACGCCCCCCGTCCAAGGCGTACCCCCCCCATCCCAGCCCCCCCCCCCCCCATCCCCCCGGCCCTTAGCGGGGGTCTGGTTTAGATCTGCCCCATCCTGCAGGGAGGGCGAATTCGGTGGGGCTGGCAGAGAACCCCCACGCGTCCCCCCCAGACGCCGGCTCCCCGCAGCCCGTCCCCCCCGCCCGCTCCCCGCCGCCGGTGCCCCCCTTTGTCCGCCCAGCCGCCTGCGCCGAACAATAGCGGCTCCCTCCCGGCCACGCAGGGAGAAGGGGCTGCGAGGGGGTGGGCGAGAGCAGGGGAGGGGGCTGCAGAGATGCTGTTAAATAAGAAATGTCCCCCCTCCCGACCCCCCCCACGCAGCTGGAAGGAGATTACCCAGCAGCTGGGAGGGAATTAAGCAGCATCCCTCTGCGCATTTGCTGGGCTTTTAAAGGAGCCGGGGAGGGGGCTGCAGCCCCGGGAAGGGCTGGTTTCTGTCCCGGGGGATTCCTGGTGGTCCCTGCTGCTCTCGGGGGTGTTGGGGCTGGGGCAGTGCCACGCGCGGTGCCGGCCCACGGCTCGGTCCCATCCTCCCCTCTCGCCGCGTTGGGAAGCGGGTCACGTCCGGCTCCCAGCGCAGCGGCGATGCCAGGGGAGAGCTCGGCTTTCTGGGGCAGCGCCGGGCTGTTTAATTAGCAGCCGGCTGCGGCTTTCCAGCGCTTTCGGGGGCTCTGACAGCAAGGCTGGGCTCGTGGCGGCCTTGGGGGGGGGAGAATTTCCCGTGCAGAGTTGGGGCTACGTGCCGGTGCCGTCCCTGGGACGTGGCGGTGGGGAGCTCAGCACGGGGGTGCTGCGGCCCCTCGCTGCCCTTCGCCTCGCCTCGGCACCCGTCTCCTCCCTGGCCGCTCTTGGGGCAGCGATACGGGGAGGGCCGGGGGGCGGAAGGGGCTCCTGCGCAGGTTTGCCTGGGGAAGGGGACCAGGGTGGCCCCGGGGGTGGCGGGACGCTGGCAATGGGCGTTGCGGCTCCTTGCAGAAGCGTGAGGCCGGCGGGATGCTGGGCGTCTTGGTTGCTCTGGCGAAGGCATCGCCGTGCCCCGCGGAGGGCTGGGGGTGAGATCAGACCCACGCCGCGTCTCCGGGGCCCGGCTGCCCCTGCGCAGAGCTGCGCCCTGCCCTGTTGCAAGGTCCCAGGCCCATTTTCCGCCTGCGTGAGAAAGCCCCCACCTTGCCCGCGGGGAAGGCAGGCCCCGGGGATCGGCCCTTGGAAGGAGCCTCCCCTCCCGCGGGTGCCAGCGGCGGGGAGCGTGGCTGTACCAAGTCCTGGCTTTAGCACCGAGGTAATGGCTCAGCGGGGCGAGGGGACGCAGGCGGGCGAGGAGCACGCTGGGGCCGGGCAGCGGCTCGCCCGTGGACCCCTCCGTCGTGCCTGGTGTGGGGCGGCCCCCTGCCCGGCTGCAGGGAGGGGAGAGGTTCCCCAGCCGCTCCGGGGCTGGTTGGCAGCCCCCGGCGCTGGGTAACCTGACGGCACGAGTTTAGGGTGAAGCAGGATGGGGCGATAACTGCAAAGACAAAGGATGCTGGGGGTTGCCGAGCTCCCCCAAAAAGCTCCTCGCTCCAGGAGTCGCTCCCCCAGCCCGGGGCGGCCGCGCTGGGCTGGCACCAGCCTGTGCAATGCCGAAATCCGGCCTTTCCCTGCAAACGCCCGGCTCCCCGGGCAGGCGTGGTGCTGCTGGAGGCAGAGACGTTGCCTCTACCTGCCTTCCCCCAGATCAGCTCGCGGGGGAGAGCGGGGGAACTTTCCCAACTCGTTTCCCTGCCTTAAGGGAAAAAAAAGAGAAGGAGTCGCATGACTCGGAGCTTCACGAGAGGCAGCGTGGGGAGAAAGTGACCCAGACAGCCAAGAATCTGCTCCGCTGTCGTTTCTCATTCCTGCTCTGCAGCGCGGCGGGCGCAGAGGGCTTGGGGAGAGGTTGGGTTACAGCCTGGCTGCTGCTGCCGGCGGAGCAGGGAGGCTCGGAAGGGGGACGGTGCAGGATGAGCTCATGCGAGGGCGCGGGAACCTTCTGGGCAAGGCAGAAACGTTGATGCTGCAGTTCAGGGGTTTCTGCAATCGTGGCTGTTCCCGCAGAATCCCGGCTCGCTGCACCGCGCCGCTCCTTGTGTCGATAGCAATAAAGCTGCTCAGGAGGGGCTGCGTTTCTCTGCGGATCTCGAGGTGATTTACATTCACTCGCCCTCGCAGGCAGGGAAACGGCAGCGCACGGCGACTTGCTGATGAGCAGAGAGGGCGGGAGGGGGGACGCCGGGAGTGCTGGGCAGCCCTGGGGCAGGGAGCTGGACCAAAGGCCACCCTGCGTGGGCCTGGGGGGCTACAAGACCACCAGCCCTGCTGCAAATCGTGGCAGCAAACACCAGTGTGCCGGCAGTGCCACCCAGTCCCTGCAGCGCGGGCGAGCGCACGGAGGGGGCCGAGGGGTGCGGAAAAGCTCCCGTTTCCTCCGGCACCCAGGCTGGCTCACCTCGGCGCGTACTTCATCCCTTGTTGGGGAGAGATACCGTGTTCCTGGCAGCTTTTTTCCCCTACAGACTGTGGATAAAAACCTTCCTGCATCCCCAGCCCTCTCTGTCCTGCAAGGTCACTCGGTGTTCGCACAGGGGAAGTTTGTTTATTGTGTCCTTGGGTAGCATCTCCTGACCTTAAGAACTCCTATGCTGCAAATACTCTTAGATGATGATTAATGAGAGCTTATATAACCGAGATGAGTCCTTAATACAGCTGGTAGGTTGACAGGAGTGAAGGTGGGAGAGAGAAACGCACGTCTCTGTCTGCGGCTGCTTTTTCCACACCAGAAGTAGCTGCATTTTGCACAGGGGGACCCTGGCAGATGCAGGGGGGCCGGGGGAGAGCCCACCTACGGAGCCCGGCGATGCCCTGCTAGAAGGGGCAGCAGCCAGGGCAGACCCCCACCCGGGTTTTCCGGGCAGCCCGGATCCCGTGGGTGCGAGCGAGCAGCCGGTGCTGCTGCACCAAACCAAGTCGACCACGGTACGGCCCGGCACTTCAGCGCGGCGGAGCCGGGAGGTGAAAGGTTTTATGCCAGTAAAGCATCGCTACGTAACCAGCGGCTGTCACGTCAGCGCTGACGCCTGCGAGGTGGTAACGCTAGAAGGAAAGGGTATAAATTCCACTGCAAGTGCCTGGGTGGGTTGACGAGGCTCTTTGCCGGAGCCGCTGCGTGCTGCGGGGCAGCTGCCTCTGGTGAGGGCAGCCCGCGGAGGGGAGCGGGGCACGGCCACGGCCACGGCCACGGCATGGAGAGGTGTGGGCTCTGCAGAAAGCCTGGCCTCTTCCAGATGTTCCTGAGGGCCCTAAAGGGGAGCCGAAAACTGCAGCCACTGCAGAAGCAAACGCCAAGAGCCGGCGCGCTTCAGCCCTCCGAAAGCCCGGGGACACAACTAAGGGAGGCTGAGCCGTGCCCTTTGCGGGCCCCCGAGGTGGTGGCTGATCCGAGGCTGTTCTCACGGCGGGGAGCTGCTAGCGGCACGAGATTTGATCTGCCCTTCCAGCTAGGATGGCAAAACCGACTGCTTGGATCGAAGTGCGAACCCCTGCCTCGCTGTCGGTGTCAGACCCCAAAGCCAGTTTGCTTTGCAAGCTGGGAAGCGTCAGCCGAACGTCTCCGATGTGCACCTTGGGGCAGGGCCAGGGCTACGTGGGCACCGTCCTGGCTGCGCAGGTGGCCAGGCTCTGGACGGATCCTCGACCCAGGTGAACAGCAGCACAACTTGGGGAGATAGGGCACAGCCCTTGCTATCGTGCGCCCCAAAAGAGGTCTTGCAGTTTCTCAGGTGTGATATGGCACCTGTGTTCAGGTGTTTCTAAATTTCAGCTCCGTTTGGGCAGGTATTGATGGTGTGACAACAGAGGATGTAGTTTTCCATAATCTGGCTGAGAAGCACAGCATCAGTCCCTGATAAAACTGCTTAGAGCCAAGCCATTTACATTGTTGCCTTGGTTACCGCATGCTATTTTCACCATCTTCCTAACCTCAGCCTGGGTGCACCGGCATCCCCGGCCCCGAATCCCTTCCCAACCTCAGCCTGGGTGCACCGGCATCCCCGGCCCTGCATCCCTTCCCCAGAGGCACGGAGCATCGTGCCAGGGCTCTGTCCTGAGACTGGGTTTTCCTGACCCAGGGGTGCTGCTCTCTGGGCTTTGGTTCTCGCCATCCTTGCCAGGGACAGGTCTCAGCTCTCCCGGCCGAGCTCCCCTGAGCTGCTCGGGGTCCTGCTTGTGTCCCTTCCTCCTCCCAGGGCACCTGGGCGGCCCAGCGCAGGGGGAACAGGCTCTGCCCTTCGGGAGAGCTTTCTGAAGGAGCTGCTTGGGGCCGACGGCTCCGAGCTGGGCTGTTCCTCCTCTCAACCCCGGCAGCTCTTGCAGACCCTGAGCCCCTGGGTATGGGGTCTGCCTTCCCCATCACCAGCTCCAAACTGGTGAGCTACTGGCAAGCAGCAGCCAGGGTTGTACCTCCCGCAGGCGATGCCTTCTGCATCTCTGCAGTGCTGCTGCCTCCCTTAGACTGGATATCAGGAAATTTTACTTCACCAAAAGGGTCGTCAAGCACCGGAACAGGCTGCCCAGGGAAGGGGTTGAGTCCCCATCCCTGCAGGTGTTTAAAAGCCATTTGGATGAGGTGCTCAGGGACATGGTGTGGCGGTGGGCTGGGCAGTGTTAGGTTTACGGTTGGACTCCATGATCTTAAAGGTCTTTTCCAACCTATACGATTCTGTGATTCTGTGATTCTGTGATCCGCTGGTGCCCGTCTGCAGTCTGGCCTCCTCCCGCCAAGTGCAGGTACCTACCCCCGTGTGAAGCGTGTGCTGCTTAAACTGGGGTGAGACCACTCCGTACCCCACTCTGGATTCATTTTTGCTGGTGTAAGCGACAGGGATGGAGCGATGGAGAACCGGGGACAAAGTGGTCGCTCGTTGCAAGGGCGTAGTCAGAGAAGACGGGAAGATGCACAAGACGGAGCTAAAGCCGGGAATGACGGAGGCTGAGCTCTCGCCAGGGTGAATTGGGAACTGAACTCATTTCCTGATATTCAGGTTTGGGTATCCCCACGCTGCTGTAACCCCCACCGCCCTACGGCAATATGTGCCAACCCAGATTTCATGCAGCTTTTTGCAAGCCTTGCTCTGGATCTGAGCGCTTCGCTCGCTGTGGCTTTGTCCTACCCCTCACAGTAACTCGCAGAGGAAAATGCAGCAGCAACGCTTCTTGCCATGGCAACGGCAGGATTGCGTCAGGGCTCTTTTTTTTTTTCAAACTGCAAAGCTGGATAAGCAACTCCCTCAGGGAAAGTAGTAAGAGAGAAGGGGATATTTTTTTTCCTGTGGGCTTTGGGACTGCCAGTTCCCAAATTCCGAACCGCCTCAGTATTTCGCTCCTTGCTTCTGGGTCCAAGGCTGGCAATGAGACCGTGCACGGTCACGCCGACTCGCTGGGGACAGAAAGGGTCGGGGGGGACAGAGATCCTCCCGTGCAGGGAACGGCTCTGCGCGCTTTCCCCACGCTGCGCGCAGCCGGCCGCGGAAGCCTCTCTGCTTTGCAGCGTAGGCTGCCCTCGCAGGGGAGACCGAGGAGCAGTCGGTTTGGTGGGGGACGGGGTGGAGGCCCGGGGGACCCCTGGTTCAGCCCGGCCTCGCATTCCCTCTTTCCCTGCAATCCCAACAAAAACAAAGAGAGAGGAGGCGGCTCTTCCGCCAGCGCGGTTTGGGCTGGCGTGCTCTGCGGCGGCAGCTGGGCAGCCGTGCTCGGCCCGCCGCCCCCTCCAGCTGCGCCTCTGCGTGCGGGAAGGGTGGTCCCGGGCGCTTCGCTCAGGGTCAAGGGGAGGGACGCGATGCCGGAGCACAGGGCAAACGTGGGCTACGGGGATGGGTTTGTCCCCTCTCCGGTCCTGCCGTCACGGAGCCTGCGTAAGCCGCAGACCGTGAGATGACCGGCGCCGTTGCAAGGCCCTCGGGTGCCCGTCCGCCCCTGCCCGCTGCCCCCGTGCTCCTTCCCAACCCGCTCTCCCCCCATCCCTCCCCAGCCCTCGCCCGAGGCCACGGCACCCGTAGGCGCGCAGGGCTGCTCTGGGGTTTGGAAACCTCATCAGAGCGGTGCCCGGGGCGGATGCCTCGGCTCTGCCCTCGGCTCCCAGCTCAGCCTTCCGAGCAGGTGCCAGGGCTGCCGAGCAGGTTCGGACTTGGCTGCTGCGTGGCTCTGGGCAAACGCCAAACTGCTGTGTGCCGTGGAAAAGCGTGGAGCGCGGGGGACTGGAAAAAGGTCCCTACAAACACAGACAGTAAGTGTTGCTCAGTGGGGACCCCCCAAAGAAACCCGCAGTGCTGCAGGAAGGGCTGCTTGGCTGCAGGACGCACCCGAGGCAAAACTCCCTCGGAGGCAAGAGAGAGGCTTGTATAGATCTGGGAACGAAGATCTGGGAACCGCGATGAAGGCGAGGGCAGGCGTTTAGCACAGCCCATCGTATCGGTGCTCCCCAAACGTATTTCGATGTGGCACTAAATGCTGACGTGCTGCTGGAAGGGGGACTCTTCCAAGAAATAAGTCTTTTCATTGATATGCTGTTTGGTACCATCACCTCCGTCACTGGAGGTTTTAAATAACGGGTGAAACATCTGTCAGGCGTGAGGTCGCTTGATTCAACAAAGACGATCCCCGAGATCCCTCCAGCCTCTTGTGATTTACTATTTAACAACAATTGCACACCGCAGCCCACGTACGTGAAGAGAGAGGCTCTGCTTTGAAGAGCGCGCAGTTCAAGACGGCTATTTGTGGTCCTTGACGAAGCGCCGGCGCTTTCACCATATTAGGTCACTGCAGCCGCAGTCCCTGCTCACAGACAGCTACAGGTGATTGAAAATGGGCTTCGGCCAGAGAAAACAAACGACGATGCTCGGCTCCAAAACTCGCGCAGGGGGATTCGGGCGTCCGGCCCACCAGCAGGAACGGTGCAAAGTTAACTCTGCGTGCTCTTCCCTGGGCGTCGAGCGCTTTGGGACCCTCCGGCCAGGAGCTGTGTCGGTGCCAGCCACTGCTGCGGGAAGGTTTGCTCTAGTGACATAAATCACGCGCGTTATATTTCATTGCTTAATTAACAGCCTTAACAACCTGCGAAATCTGCCAGGCGAGTTACCTGCTGGGCTGCTCCCCAGCGCTGGTTTCAGCCCTGTGCTACGTGTTGAGATGTCCCCGTACTGGGTCCGTCCCAGAGCCCCTCGGGCAGGGCAGGAACCCCTGCCTGCGCTGGGCAGGGGGAAGCGGGGCTGCTGTAGCTGCCTGTTTGCAGGCTGAAGCGACACGCGCTGCGTCCAATGCCCTGGATCAGGCAGGGAGGAATAAGCGGAACTGGAGCACACGAAACCTCCTGAGAGCTGCAGAACTGGGACGGGAGCGGAGGCAGCACGGGCGATCTCGATTCGGCCTGGCTCTCACCTCGTTTCACAGAGCGACTCTGTCAGTGTCAAAGGAAAGGCATCAACGTGCACCCAAATGAGACCAAAATCACACTTTTGGGGACAAATCCGGGCAGAGCTGCAATTGCCGTTCACTGTCACAGGAGCTACGCTGCTCCCACGAGCCTTTCATTCTGCTGGGACTAAAATTCCCCTGAAGCAGCGGAGAGGAAGGTTAACAGTGCTATTTTGCAAAACACCCGACCTGTGCTGGCTTTGCGTGAGGGATTAAAAAAACAATTAGAACCGGTGTTTGTCCCTTAACGTTTGCAGTACCGCCGGTCTCGGGAACAGGCCGGCGGCGCGGCGCTGCTCCTCCCCTCCAGCATCCCAAGGCGGCTGTCCTTGCTGTCGCTCGTGCCGCTAGGAAAATGGCTCCGTGCGTCAAGGTCACTTTATCCGCCCTCATCATGGACCAGAAATGCTCACGTTAATGCGTCGCTAATTTAATCAAAATGCCATGCTGGGGACGCAAGCTCAGGGCTGGGCTCTCTTCCCTCTTGAAGGGCAAAAACTGATTTGCGGTCTCTAACGGCAGACGAGCCTCCTCGCTCCTCCGGGCCACGACTGACCGGTGTGCTGATGGACCACGCAGCCCCACGCAAAATTGGGTAGAATTGAAAAATAGCGCAGGCTCATTCAACAAGTCAAACCCAGAGTTTAAAATTAAAATACCCTCCTCAAATCAGGAAACAGGTTTTTCATTTGCATAAACTATTGTACTACTTTATCCTACTAGTCACAGTTTCATCCTGTTTCTAACTATTGCTGTAACATTTCCCTAGTGTTGAACCTTTTCTTCTCCTTTTACTGCAAAGCTCATCAGATACACTTAATCACCAATAGGTTGTATATATAACGTATATTATTATTATCATTATTCAGTGTTGTTAATTTGCTCTCAGGACTGGAAAGTTAACTAGTTTTTTCACGGTTTTGCCAGTAAGAAAATAGTACTACTACTAGATTGGTGCCTTATCGATACCGGGTTTTTTACACGCTTCTGAGCGCTTTGGCGGCAGCTGGCAGCGCGAGGCTGCAGCGCGCTGTCCCTGCCGGCCCCGTATGCTTGGTAAAACTGCCGATGCCATAGCACCGTAACACAAAACCCACAGACAGCGTGCTGTTGTGAGAGCCACGCTGAGGAGTAACGAAACACCTATTTTTGTGTGTACAACAGCTGAGATTCGGGCAGAGTGCAATACCGAGATTCCTCTGTATTTCATAATTACTAGACGCGCTTGTGTACAAAACAACCCTTTTCCTGTAGATCCCAAAAGGTGTAATAACAAATCGGAGAGGAAAAGCCCAATTTCCTTACTCTGCGAGGCAGAGAAAGAGTACTCGCTGCTTTTACAGAACAATAGCGGGCAGAAGACGGTTTCTTTTTACTCTGTCTCAGCGCTCAGTTAGGAAATCAATCACGTTATCGAACAAACAGCCCTGATTTAAATAACGCCGGTGTTACTATCCTCTGCAGCCCTGCTCCGACCAGGAACGCTCTGGGCACCACAGAGGTGACGGGAGGGAAGGAGGCAGGCCGGGGTTGTGCGCACACTCCTGCTGCTGCAAACTGCAAAAGAAATTACCGGCTCCTTTCGCAGTGTAACCTCCTCTCCGAGGCAGAGCTGATGTGGCCCGGTCCTGCCTCCGGGCAGGGGACAGATGAGGTGACCTCCAGAGGCCTGTCCTCGCCTTGTTTTCTTCCACCCTTTCTTTCCGGCTCTTGTCTGCATGCCGCTGTTTTCCTCCTTCCTCTGTCTCTTCCTCTCAGATGCTTTAAAATACTGTTCTGCATTTTCTAGATGAGGTTGTAGTTGCTGTATGAAAAACTGGAAAATTTTATTTTTAGGGCTTTTTAAACCGGTGTAGTCCCTTGCAGAGACACGTGTTTGTCAGGCAGTTTCCTCTTTCAATAAGGAAGTTTTTAATGCTGAAGACGTTCTTACCTTAGAAAAACCCCAGGGTGGGCTTTTAAATATGTCAGTAAAACTGGGCTGAGCAAAGTCCTTTTATTATTTTTTTTAAACAAAACCATTTATGCTTTGGAACCAGCGATGGGGTTGCTTTTTACATTCATTTGTGCTCTCCCAAGCATGTGTGGGGGTGTGGAGGCACCAGCACAACACTTCAAAGGAGGAGGGAAAGGGAAGGCGGAATCGCTGCCTAACCCTGCGGGGCAGGGAGAGGAGGGCGGCCGCCCCGGGAGGCTCTACCGGCTCTGGGGGCAGCGTGCTCGCTCGGGCGTGGGCGCCTGGGGGCGACGAAGCCGTGACCCTGGGCCTGCCAGGGACGAGGGGAGCCCACCGCCGTGCCACGGAGCCCCGCTCTGGCAGCGAGCTGAGTGCTGAGGCGCAGGGAGACGTGGGGACAGGCAGGGCCTCTGCAGGGTGCGGGGCTCCGGCCCTGATGCGCCGCGGACAGGCCGCCCCCCGCTGCCTCCCTCAGAGGAGGGGAGAAAGGGGGCGGCGGGGCCCTGAGGGGCGGGCAGGCCGCACCTAGGGGGCACGCAGAGCAGCGGAGCGGGCCTGCCCGGCGCGGGCGGCACACGGCGGGAGGACGGCCCGGGAGGAGGGGGGAGACCGAGGCCGAGGCCAGAGCCAGGGCCAGGGCCAGCAGCGCTCGCCACCCAAGATGGCGGCGGCCCCCTCAGGCGGCCCCTTTGTCTGCAGCCGCCGCATTGCCGAGAAGGGCGCGAAACTGGGGCAGCGCGGACACGCCCCCCTCGGCGTGCCGGCCGCCAGGGAGGGCGGGGCCGGAGCGGCCCCCGGCCAATCAGCTGCCTCCACTTCCTTTCTTCTCACAGGGGCTCTCCCGGCCGACGGGCTCCGCGCTCTCAGCCAATCCGCGCCTCCCTCCGCGCCCCGCCCCCAGGTGGGAGGAGGGGGCGGGGGGGAATGCAGCGGTTTTGTTTTCGCTCCCTCCTCCCCTCGCCCCCCGGCGGGGCTCATGAATATTAACAACATCCAGCCCAATCAGGTAGTGCAGCGGCGGCAGCACTTTGGTGGCGTCAGTCGCCCCGCCTTGCAGTGGGGGTTAATCTACATATTCATAAGATGGGCGGGACACAGCGCGGGCGTTTATAAGCCGCCGCCCCGCCAGCCTCAGCGTACATCGCGCCGAAGCTTTGAAGTGCTGTGTGGACCCCGCACCTCCAGGGCACCGGTAAGGCGCCCGCCGCGGTGGGCGGGCTGCGGCCGGGCTGGGCCGGGGAGGCTCGGAGCGCCAGAGCTCAAGGAAATGTGTCTTAGGAGACAGAGGGCTTGAACCTGGGGGAGTCCGGAACGGGGCGTCCGTCCCGCGGCACGGGTGCTCTCCGCGGCTGCGGGGAGCCCGGCGGAGCTGTCCCGGCCGTCTGCCGTGCGGGGGGAAGGGGCTGGTGGGGGGGAAATGCGCCCTCGGAAACAAAATGGCGACGAGCCTCGACGGTGCAAAATGGCGGCGGGCGGGAGGAGGGGCGTTGGACTGCGCCTGCGCCAAGTGGGCGGGCCGGGAGGGAGGGGCGGGGGTCTCGCGCCCGGGCGGGGGTCGGGGCGGCGGGGGGCCTCGCGGAGCGCGCATGCGCGCTGGGCCGCCGGGAGGAGCGGGGCCTGCGGGCCGGGGAGCGCCGCTGTGGCGGGCGCTCGGAGCCGCGGGGCCCCGCGGCGGGAGCCCGGCGGGGTGAGCGCCCGGGAGGCGGCCTCCGGGCCCTGCCTGCGCCCGGCGGGCTGCGCTGCGCGGCTGGGGCCGCTCTGCTGGTGGCTACGGCAGGCCCTGATGCCCGGCTGCAGCTCTGCTTCCCGGGGGAAGGCGCTTGGTCTGGAGCCAAGCTATAGAATATTCTTTGTAATATAAAGCACTAGTTCACCGGAGTTTGAGCGTATGCGTCGTATAGGAACGAATTATTGGTGATGTTATAACCGATTTAATCTTTCCGACGTTGTGGGAATTTTTTTTTTTTGAGGTATTGACTTCGGATACATTGACTTTGCAGGTCAGAATGGCATCAGATGAGGGAAAACTCTTTGTCGGTGGACTGAGTTTTGACACCAATGAGCAGTCATTGGAACAAGTCTTCTCTAAATACGGACAAATTTCTGAAGGTAAGATCGCAGTACCAAGCTGTGATGACTTTCATAAACTTGTTAGGCTGCACAGGTGCTGATGCGTTTTCCCCCCCTTCTTTATAGTTGTTGTGGTGAAAGACAGAGAGACTCAGAGATCCAGAGGTTTTGGTTTTGTCACTTTTGAAAACATAGATGATGCTAAAGATGCAATGATGGCCATGAATGGAAAGGTAAGGAGGCTTTGGAACAGCTTGTTTGATTTCCTTGAAATGTAGTAAGAGAATTCAGAAGGATGTGCTTCTGTTCAATGCCACGTAGAAAACCAGATAAATACTAGCGTCTTAAAACAACGAAATGATATAAATAATAAAGAATACCAATTGTTAAAGTTTCATGACCCAACCTATATGGCTGAAAAATAGTGATCCTTTATAGGAATGCCTGTATATGCTGGTTGAACATCAACTTGTGCAGTTGGCTTAGTTGTGACGTTAAATAAAACCTTCGTAAGAACTCATAAATTCTGGTACAGCTTAGCTAACAATGAAGGTGTGAACTCATTGTGTATGTGTTTTTCTGTTTAAATATCAAGCTGGCTTATTTTTTTCTGTTTGTAGTCTGTAGATGGACGTCAGATCAGAGTTGATCAGGCTGGAAAATCATCAGAGAACAGATCTCGTGGATACAGAGGGGGGTCTTCTGGGGGCAGAGGCTTTTTCCGTGGCGGCAGAGGTCGGGGCCGTGGCTTCTCTAGAGGTGAGTGCGCGTGAGTGACTTGCAGTTCCTGAAGTGGTAATGGCGTTCGTCAGAATGATGATCACCCCATGATGTGGTGTCTCTTCAAGGAGGCGGCGGAGAGAGAGGCTATGGCGGAAGCAGATTTGATTCCAGAAGTGGAGGATATAATGGCTCCAGAGACTACTATAATAGCAGGTAAAGTCATCGCAACTGCTAGTGGGTTGTTACGAAGCTCTTGAAGCCCGTTGCCTGTTTGACGTAAATGTCAATAGGCTCCAGAAACAGTTGAGCGAATACAAAGCATGTGAATGTTTTTAACAGCAGGAGTCAAGGTGGCTATGGCGACAGGTCTTCAGGAGGATCCTACAGAGACAGCTATGACAGTTACGGTAAGTCTTGGTTCAAACGGGAATGATGAGTACGTATGCTGTAGGAACTCTCTAAACCTTCTGACCCTGTACTTGAGTCTGGAAATACTGTAAGGCTCAGTTGGACTGTACCACTATTTCTGTTCTTGCCCGTAAGAACCAATCTGCCAGGCTTTGGACGTGGTTGTGCCGTTTAAATTTCTAATTTGTAATGCATGTGTAGGAGTTGCTTGGATCTAAGGCAAAGCAAGTTTTTAAAATACGTTCCTCGAGCTTGAGACTAAGACAAAACTCGGATGCCCTAACAAACTTTAATCAAGGGTGGGGGAGTTCTCTTACGGTGTAGCGAACTAGCACTAGCTTCTGAAATAATGCAAGGGAGTAAAATGCTGGAACTTGTCTATGCTTCAGTGCCTTTACAATTGTGCCTGCTTCTTGTCCTCAGCTACACACAACGAGTAAAAATCCTTCCTGACTCAAGATCGTCCTTCCAATGGCTGTATTTATAAAGATTTTTGGAGCTTCGCTGAAATCGTTATTGTGTAGTACATCTACTTGTATTTTCACTTTTGTAGTATTATCAGTTCTAATCTTGTCAAACACAGCCTGACAGCTTCTGATATAAGATGGTCTAATTAGACTTTTCTTTAAGAAAGCTCTGCTTTCAAGTGTTTTTAATCTTTTTTGAAAGCACTTCAGATTTTATTTTATCCTTCATGATGAGCCAAGGTGTTTTTTTTTAAAGTTGTGAAGTTGGGGCCCCAATTCAGTTTCTTTTGAGATAGAAAGGACCTTTAATTCAATGTTCACTGGAAGCTGAACAAGCTGTGGACTTTTTTTTTAAGTGCATTACCTTCGTCTTTTGTAACATTCCTTTAGTGTAGCAAGGTAGGAATGCAGCCTGGGTACAAATTGGAAGGCAAACCACCTTGATATATCTAAAGAGAAACTTGCTTGTATGTTCAACCTGCATAACGGTATTTTTACTGTTGTAATGATGTAAATTACCCAGAAATAGACTTGCAAACTTACCATAAAAGAGGTTCTTGAAAATGTTTATTTATATTGTCCTTTTTTACTGGAAGAAATATGCATATTCCATTGATATTGTATTTGAAGTGGTAAAGGATTCTTGTATACAGTTTTCTTTGGCTTTACGAAGCCTATTAAAAGACCGTCTGAAATGAACTCTGCTCCTGACATTTACATTTCATTGCACAACACAATCCTTGAAGATGAAGAACAGTCTAAGTAGTAGAGGATGCCAGAGGAGAGGAGAAGACTAGTGACAGTGTCAGAGCAAGCCAGATTTATTGACCAGTTGCTAGAATTTAATCGGTCTTGACATGTGAATTTGTCGACATACTTTCATGTAAGAACAGTCAAACTTGTCTAGAGGCAGAGGACTGAAAGTATATACCTTAGGATGTTCTAGTACTCAAAGCCTAAGTCAGAAGTCGAGGGAACGCTAGTGTTAGGTAGGATAATTGATGTTTCCTGAAAATACTGAAATAGCCTGCATTGAAAAGCTGTAGTGAAGAATCAGTCCTTTAGTAACTGGACTAGTTACTAGCTTGACAGGAGTGTTCAATGGTAGGTAAATTGCCGTAATTAGCTAGCTTTGTCATTGCCTTACAAGTTCTAAGAATTCTTTGCTAGCATATGGAAACTGCAGTGTCCTTGGAGAAAAGAAGTGTTGTGCCTCCAACAGAAACCTCTGAGACGAAAGCTGCTCTCTTGGCTAGTTCATATGTGGAAATAGTCCTGTAATTCGAGGTAACTCCTTTTGCTCATGTCCGCATCCTTCCTCTTGTTGAGAGCTCATTTGAAAGTCTAATGTACCTGTGAAATATTCCTTTGACAATTTTGGTCAACTGATGGAAAAATTTTAACCCATGCCGTATGCAACCTTTGGCTTGTGGCACAACTTCAGTTCCACAGATCAGAGTTGGGCATGCAGTCATGTCTTGCTAGTAGGTATGGAAGCAAGATGGGAAACGAATTCCCTGACTTGATATGTGTTCATCTATTGAGAATCTTCCTAGACTTCATTAAGTTGCTCACTTTAATTGTAGCTTTCTTTGCCATCCTACTTGTTGCCATTAACTTTTTCCCATAGCCCACACTTCCTAAGCAGCCATGTCAAAGTGGTTAACTCTCTGCTTAGGGATCAAATGATACTTTGGCTGGCATATCAAAGGCATCAGCCAGCCCTGGAACAGTTTTCCCAGACTGTGCTTCTGTGATGTGATGGGTTCAGCGAATGGCTTGTGAAACCCTCGTATCTGATGTGACTTGTGTTGGGGGAGGTGGGTGGCAATGTAAAGGCTCCGTTTGATATTTTTATTAATGCACCTTTGCTTTGGCAGGCTGAAGAGAAGATGGGACACTCGACAGGGAAGCTGAGTGGGGATTCTGAGGAAGGAGAGCGTTCGTTCCAAGGAAGCAGGACCAAGACACGAGTTTGCCAACCAGGTAACGTCTCTGCTCAGCCTGCCCCTCGCCCCTGTAGCTTTTCCTGAGCCAAAAGGTTTGGCTGTTACTGTTTTACAGTGCTATTCTGTAAGTGGTAACTCTGACCAGTAGTTTCTAGCTGAAAATTTACAGACTTTAAACTTACTGTCTTAACTTTATTTCAGCAATGAAATGCATCAGAGAAGACCAAGAAGGACAGCCATTGTCTGGAGTGGTGGAGATGAAGAGCTTTGAGCAGTGTTGTTACTGATTTTTATACAGGTCAATTGAACGAGGAAATAAGTCAAGCTAGAATAAAATACTGGAATGTGGAAAAAAATGAATCTCTGTAGTACTTTTGTGGGGAAACGTGAGAATATTAGATTGTGGCCAAGGCATACAATAGAAATACAGTTACCTGGTGTATAGCCCAGTTAAAAGTGCAAAATAAACCAGTCCTGTTCTGGCTGGGGAGGTGGACAGAGGGTAACCTGTCTTGCAGGGCGAGTTTGAGGAAGAAATTTAATTGCATTGCTGTAACCTTGACTTAAGTGGCCTAATTATGTTAAGTCTGTGCATCTGCAAAACTTGACAGTGAAGCAGCTACACCTGAAGGAACTGTCAGATGAGCAGTTGCATAAATGAGGAGTCAGTACTGTGCAGAACAGAAGGGCCTTCTGCCAGTTGAAATGGTAACGAATACAAAAGTTTAATTTGCACTTAAATGCTAAAGCTTTTTCGAGCTTGGGTAACAAATTATTTCTTTCCATGCACATTAATTAAAATTGTTTTGCTGATGCAAGTTAATGTGGTGGTTCTGCTACTCGGAAGTGGCTGCACATTTCCGAAGTTCTACGCCTTGGGATTTTCAGGTGGGACATGAGATTGGCCTGTGCTGCAACTGATGATTTCTGTGTGTTTAAGTACTTGGCTCAAGACAAAGTTGCCCTGGGTTTCCCATCTCAATGAAGTGGTTATTTGTAACTCAAAACTTTACAGTTTGGGTTTTAGGATCACTTCCATTAAAAATAATTTTTATCTAAGTCTGGAAAATAACAATTTGAGTATTAGCAAATTAACTCTGGTCTTTTATTATGTCCTGGAATTTTCTAGTAGAGCAACTTCATCGGGTGAAAACTGCTATAGGTGCTTGGAGATGAGAAGTGGAACAAGACGAGGGTTGAAGCAGTACTGAGCTGTGCAGCTTTTGAGTACTGCAATTAGGAGCTTCAGATGGATGGTGGGAGCATCAGGCTTCAAAAAGGCTGGTAGGACAGTTTTTTGATGGGATAGGAACTGGTTTCACCACTAATTAATGCCAGGAAGGTGCCCTGTACAGATACGGGGCAAGGAATGAGCTGCCTGGATGGGTTAATAGCGCAGTCCTAACGGCAATTTTTTAAAACTCTGAAAACATTTGCCTGTGCCTAAAGAGGAGCTGCATAGTCGGAGCAAATCCTCCTGGTATGTGTGGATGGGAAATTCGGCTGAAGATGAAAGGCAAATAAGCCACCAATTGCAGAGACTGCAACTTTGTATTGATTCCTTTGACTATGGAATAGAATGGCTAATAAAAGACTTAGTGCCATCTTCCCTAATGAGCAGATGTTGCCTTTTATTTGCAATGTCTATTGTATTCTGCAGAGACTTACTCTGTGCAGGAGTTAAAACACTTGGGTTGTGTTGTTTAATTAAGGTTCTTGATTGCTGTTTTGTTAACTGCTGTAATTTTGCTTGCCCTACCTTGCATCCAAACAACTACCTGACTTGTGGCTCTGTCCCTGACCTACGGGGCTCGCACCGTCTGTGCAGCGTGGTGCTGGACGCTAAAGACGGGTTTTTACTCGCTCTGTGGAAGGGCAGGTAAGGCACAGAGCAAGGGAATTCAAGTGTCTTTGCAGGAAGCTTGCACTCCGGTACTGATGACATGTAACTTTTCTCTGGTCTGTTACCCTTTACCTGCTCTCCAGTAAAGTTACTGGGAGAATTTTCAGCCTTTTGTGTTAGTTGGAGTATGCTGTAGAGATCAAACTTTCTAACCCCAACTCTGTTGGATTAGGGTTTTCTCCTGCCCAGTTTTAAGTCCCATCTTCAAAATGGACCATCAAAAAGTTAAAACTAGCCAGGCAAACTGCCCTTTTCTTCCTCTTCTGTACGTGTAGAATATTCTTAATTTTTTTCTATCCACTTGCTACCTAGTCCCTGTGTCATTGGCTTGTAATGAAGTCAGATGAGTGCTGGTTGCTGAATTCCTCCAGCTGGTCCTTGACTCTCTCTTGTGTGCTGTGGATTATAAGAGCTCTTCCCTACGTAGTGGTGGATGTTTTCCGATACATCACACTAACTCAAATGTCCTTAATTGTCTCTGCCCTTCAGGCTGTTACCTTCGATACGTTATACCCGTGTCTTGCCACGCTATGCTGTAGAGCGGAAGCAGCTCGGATTATTTCGGTTACCCCGTTGGTCTGGCCGATTGCTGGCACGGGGCTCTAAAATGAGCGCTGCCTTCCCGAGAGACCCACTGTAACCGGGCTCACTTGGCTCAAACTGAATTGATGCACGTGCCTGATGCTCATAAAAATGAGGTCTTGTTCTTGGTTAAATCCTGAAAATGTGGCAGCTCAATAATGAGGAGGATTTATACTGCTAGAGAGGCTGACAGCTGTGAATATATTTTGGGCAGCTTTGGAAAGAACTGGGCAGGAGGCTGCAATGTGATATGTGAAGGCAGTAAGAGGGTTTCTGATGGTCTCTGCTACTCTCCTGCTCACCCTTTTTGTGTTAAAAGAACACATTTGATTGTTTTATCCTTATCTTGCTCCCGCCCCCCCCTTTTTTTTTTACTGTTACTTCTCTAGCTTTTGGCTATGCTGTGCCCCACTTGAAGGACAGTCTTTTAAGAGCAGTGTATTATGCAAAAAAGTCTGCTCATACTGCCTAAGTGCCTTTGAAGAAGTTAGGTGAGCATTTTGCCCAGTAACAATGACCGCTGCAGCGTGTTTGAAGGGCAGAACTGATGGCGTATTCTCTGGTCCATGCTGCAAAGCCTGGTTATTAAGGAAGGCTGTGGTGGTTTGCCAACCTACCGAGGCACAGCCGCTGCTCCTGTTCTGCTGCCGCTTGAATCGGCTCTCCAGCGCAGGTGTGATGGAGGCCAGACACTTAGCTGCTATAAATAAGCTAAATTAATGGGTAAAGCCAGCTTTAAAAACTTGTGCTCTTACTAAGAAATGTTTTCTCTGGCTGGGGAGTCCCAGGCACAAAGGAATTCGGTGAGGTAGCGAGCGGGGTGCTTGCGACGAGAGCCATCGCCCTTTCCTCGTGTGAGAGTCCATGGGGCCCCTGGGGATGTTCGGTGCATGCAGAATGGGAATGATTATCCAGCTCCCTTCCTGAAACCTACTTTTTCTTCTTTTTTTAACCTTTTTCAAATTATCTAAGTGAACAGGGTTTAAAAAAAGAAATCAGCTGACACACTTTTGGGGGCTGTAGCTAGCAATTCACCAGGGAGGATTTTGCATGTTAATAGAGGATTGATATTAAATATAGGGGTGAGAGAGTGTGAGAAACCTTTGCTGATAAAAATGCAGTCGGGTGACGTTTAAATGAATTCAGTCTGTAAATCCTTACAAAGCATTATTTGAAATGCCTTCCTAACTAGGATGCCTAGATGCTTAAATGCAGGCAGAAGTAATTAATAGGTACAAAAATAGAGGCCTAGTTTGAGGTGCTGTTATTTTGGCATCGCTAATTATGGCACTGCATTAATGATTTGTTGCTGGGATGGGTTGAGGGAATAGCTAGCTGCAGGGGGTGACCCATTTCCAGCCGAAATGCCCTTTTCTTCAAGCCTTGTGCGTCTGGGCAGCTCCAGCCCTGTCCCCGAGAGGAAAGCTTGCAGGGGGACATGGGGCTGTGCTTCAGGGTGGCTGACAGACCCCCCCGGGTCAGTCCGGAGATCCTGTGGAGAAACAAGGCGGTTGTCGGAAATACTCAAAATGCTCGTGTTTGAAGCAATGTTCATCTCTGGCTGCCCATGGTGGCAGGGAAATGGCAGCCTTGAGGGAGAAATGATGGCCTTGGGGGGGGGGGGGACAACAACGACCCTGAGGGGAAAATGGCGGCCCTGAGGGAGGGAGTCGTGCTGTGAGGGGGGAACGGTGGCCCTGAGCGGGAAATGGTGGCGCTGAGGGGCTTGTGGCAGCTGTGAGGGGGAATGGCGGCCCTGAGGGAGGACTCGCATCGAGAGGGGAGAAACCTCCGCCCTGAGAGGCGGAACGGGGGCGGTGGGGCGAGGCCGGGCCGGGGCTGGGCGCCCTGGGCCGGCCCGGAACGGCGCTGCCCCGGAACGCCGCGTGCGGCTCCGCCGGGCCTGGCCGGTGCCTGCGCCGCGCGGCACCGTCCCGCCGCCTTCCTGCGCCCGCCCCGCTGAGGCGCCGCTCGCCGCTCCACGCCGCCCGGCCCGGCCATGCTGCGGCCGGAGCCCCTCTGCCTTCTCCTCCTCCTCCTGCACGTCGGCTGGGCCGCCTCCCCCGCTCCTTCGGCCACCTCGAGCTCGCTCAACGGCACGGAGGCGCCGCGGGCGGCCGCGGGTAACGGGACGCGGCCGGGCCCGCTGCCGGGATCGGGGCTGCCGGTGCTGAAGCGGGCGGTGTACGTGCTGAGCGCCCTCTCGGCGCTGGCCGCGCTCTACTTCCTCCTGCGGGCGTTCCGGTGAGTGCGGGCCGGCCCGGTCCCCCCCCGCTCCGGGGCTGTGCCCCTGCCTGCCCCGGTCCGTCCCCATCCGCCCCCCTGGGCTCCGGGGCTGTGCCCCTGCCTGCCCCGGTCCCCCCCCCCCCCGGCCCCGGGGTTGTGCCCTGTTTGCCCTGGATCCCTCCCTCTGCCAGGCCGGAGCTGTGCTTCCCTGTGCATCCCTCTGGCAGCGCCTGGGAAATGCTGCTGTAAATTCATGCCGCTGTTAATTACCTAAGGTAATTAGCAGCGATAAAACGTCTCCCAGTGCCACTCGTTTTGCCCTTTACTCATAAAAGCCCTGTCTCTGTGCAAACCTGTTGTGTGACAGCACACTCACTCTGTGCCCTCCGTGTCCCCCAGCCCGAGGTCAGAGGGACCCAGAAATGAGCGCAAAACTCAATTCAGGTTGAAGAAACCTCAGCGGAAGAAATACGGCCTCCTGTCGAATTACGATGAGAACATAGAGATGGCCTCGTTCGACAGCGACGAGGACACGGTGTTTGAAACAAGAAATCTGAGGCGGTAAGCGGGTATTTTGTATGCTGCTCTTTTCCTCACAAGGGGCTAAGACTCCTTTTCTAAAGACGTGGGAGCTTTGGCACAGATCCTATAACCAGATCTGCATAAATTAAACTTCTGTGTGTGGTCTCTGTGTTGGCACACAGACTTTATCTCGCTTTTCTTCATTTTCTGACCAAGCGCAGAAAGAGACATACCGGGTTTGTTTGGAGCACCACTTTGTGCCTTGTGTTTAGCAGGCCCGTAGGAGGGAGAGGCAGCCCTCCTGTCCAGTCTGAGCCTCCCTGCATTAGACAGGAAGACAAAAACTCCTGGTTTTTTCAGTTTGGGAATTGCTCCTGAGTCACATCGCAGCTGAAGCTCACGGTCCCATCGGGGCATCCCTTCCTGCTTTCACAGCGATGTGCTTTCATCCTGTGGATCATGCAAGTTTGATTTCTCTGGAGGATGTGTTTTTTAAAGCTGAGGAGGAACGTTACCTCGGCGTAGCTCGCTGTCTGGCCTCTCAGCTCCCCCAGCTGTTTTGAGGTTGGTAGTGATCTGTCACGTTGTACATGCTCACGCTGATGCTGGGTGTCTTCTTTTTTCCAGATGATTTGGGACCAGTGGCACCAACTGCACAGACTGACCAAGGGGGTGCAAGTCCAGTGGAATCACCTTACGAGTCCTCAAGTTTTATTTTTTATAATTGCTTATAATGACTATTCATTAACAGTACAAACACTTCCATAGCTGGGGCAGGGGAAAGGGGACCAAACCTGTTTTCTTCACACACATTTTTGGGGAAAGGTGGAGCTGCATGCTAAATGCAGGTGGATGCTGTGTTGGGTGCTGTTAACTGCACAGGGAGATGCTGAGGAAAACGTAACTCCTGGATGAATGCTCAGCATTTGAAATCTTGCCGCTCTGGACTGAAGTGCTGCAGCTGTGGCTGCTGGCCTCTCAGTATTTTATAGGTGCTCATATCCCTCTCTCTACCGACTGTGGCAGTCAGCTTGGACTATCAGGCAAGTGGATTCCTTTTGCAGGCTGATCCTCTTTCCTTCATCCAGTATCAGGTTACTTCTTTAGGAATTGTCTCTGTAGTCAGCTCTGATCCGGTAGGAGCTGGGAGAGCTCTCGTTGTCTGTTACGCTAGCGGTGGGTGTGGATAGTGTTGTGTTAGTTCAGACAGAGAATAGCTTTGGGAACGAGTTACATCCATCAGTGTTCTTGTAGTTGCAGGGTTAGCAGTTACACGTGGTAATACAGGTCATTACATGGGTTTACAGAGTGAAGATGTTTACAAATGAAAGGTGCCGCTTAGCCCAAAGGAGCATTTCTCCAAAAGAGCAATCAGTCGTGTAGTCCATGGGGCTGCGAGTGTTCAGACTGTTCTGCCCAGCTGCAATGGTGTGTGCACCAGAGAAATGTGTGATGTCTACCAAGCTTCTGGATTTTGAGCTGCTGGCTCTGAGATCACCCGAGGAAGAGCCAGAGCGCTGTGGTTTGAGTCGGAGAACCTTAACTGCTAGTGTGATGAGTGACCTGTCTCTGAGCGATGAGTGACCTGTCTCTGAGCATCTGATACCTGGAAAAGGGGGACCCAAACCCCTATTAACTGTGATTCTTAAACCGAGACAGCCCTGGCTCAGAAATAATCTCTTCTTGAAGGGTACTGGAGTTTCACTCTGTTTGCTGGTACTCGAGCTATGTCCCACTGTCAGCTCAGCAAACTGGGATGTTTCTGTGCAGCCCACTGTGGTGATATATGGGTTCTTATTGTGTAGGACCAAACGTGAATGTGTTAGAAGGTCATTGTTAGGTGCATCTGCTGCTAAAATGGTGAAAATTGCTTGCAAAATGCTCCTGTTTGTGGCACATTTTAGCCTTGAAGGGAAGGCCCTTCCTTAAAAACTACGGGCAGACCTGGATCCTTAAGTCCCGCTTCCACCCAAAACTGGTAGTGCCTTTGTTAGGAGAACCCGAGGGAGTTACCCTGCAGGCCAGGGAGTTCCCTGCTTGACCTTACCTTTAAGATGAAGACCGAGAATGTCTTTGGAGTAATGGCTCCTCTCATTTGGTTAGCAGATCCTCTGTAGGTAAGGGGACAAAACTGACACGTAACAAAAAGAGCGGGGCAGAAGGGATATCCTTATCAAGTAGCAAGGAGAAATGGTTTTGCTGCAAGTCACCTGGGAGCTCGGGGTCTGGCTGCTGCTCTGAAATCCCTCATCAGGCAGCTGAGGGAGTGGTGTGATCCCGGTGCTCACCCGTGCGAGGGGCAGCATTTCTCAGCGCAGAGTGGGTGAGGTTTCCTGGAGAAATGTCACCCCGGGTGCTGGCAGCTCTGTCTTGCACACGTGCAAAAGATTTTTAAATATATATATATTTTTAGTAATGCTGTCATGTGAACACAGCACTTGGATGTGCCCTAATTTCATATCATTTGTATCCTTTCATGCCTCTTTTAGGTACTCTCTGCTTGTTTAGCTGATGCAGAGATGAAAGCGTTCGCTGCGTTCCTCTGTGAGGATAGCAGTAATGGCTAAATCTGGCCGTTGCTGCCCCTTGGGTGATCAGAGAGCTGGTTGGTTTGATTCGTGGTAGCGTATCTTCCTTGATCCTGCACAGGCTGGCAGGTCTATACATGCTGATAACTTTCTCTGGCTCTTCAGCTCCCTCTGCGAAGTTGTTTCTTGCGTTGTGCCGAAGCCAGGTAAGCCTGACTGTATTTCAGTCCGCTGGCGTGCCCTGGCTCAGCGTTTTGATTTGACACGTTCGTTGGCCTTTCTTTCTCTGAGGTGATTAACTTGATCATCTTTTAGGCTCTGCTCTTCATTGGGCAGATGGGTTTTGCAATTTTGAAGCTTCCTTACCTCGCAAGAGCGGATGATTTTTTTAATGTTAACAGTTGAATGATTTTGATCAAAGAGGGGACCTCAAGCCGTAGGTCCTGCCATGAAAATAATTTTGATAGAATTTGATTTTGCTGTAATAGGTATTTAGAATTTGAGCAGGGAAGGATGTGGAGGGATACAGCCAGAGCACATAACGAGGTCCCTATTCTGGTACTACGTAGGCAAATGGTAGTTAAGTTGAAGGCCCAGAGGGTGTGCCAGCCCAGTATCTATGCACCACGTACATGTTTTCAGAGTCCTTCTGCTGGCTGTCTTTAAAGGGGTGGGTTTCATCATGTGGAGAATAAAAATGTGATTGTGGGGCTGTAGTGTAGCATTGCTGTCACTTTTATTCTGATCCTGTTTTGGCTAGAGACAGGTCTGAGCCGTAATCAGTGACCCTGTGTGGTTATTTCCATTTTCCCCTGAAGCGTCCTGCATCTTGGACGCAGCGGTAGTCTGGATTTGCTCTTCGCAGGCCAAGACGTTACATTCCTGCTCTGTTCTAAATCATTGTTAAAGGCATCTTCTGAGAGGAGAAAACAAAGGTGCTGATTACAGACCTGAGACTCCTTTGAGGGCAAATCTATTGCTGGCACAGCTTTTACTGATCTCCATTTCTCCTGGAAGAATAAATTGGAGCTATTGCAGCAGCTTCTCCTCACAGCGGTGGAACAGTGCACCCATGGGCAAAGAGCGCGAGGCCAGTGCAGGCTTTCTGGGGGCAGATCTTGCTAATAATAGTGGCTTTTAAAGCCTTGCATTATGTTTCCATAATAAGAGAGCAGTTCGGTAGTTACTGCAGTTATAGTTTTAGTTACTTTATGTGTATTTGATACCCGTGTTGATAGCCTAGTAGGTCTCTTTACAACAGTTAGAACTTCCGGTAGTTTTTCAGCATAGATTTAAATACACGCATGCAAACAGACGCGCTTTTGCTCTGAGCATGCGAGACAGCTCCGGTCCGGGAGCTGCACGGCTGCATCGCTGCAGTGCTGTGCTTGTATGAGGAAGGTGTGTCTGTCCCTGGGCAGGCTGATGCCTTACCAGCTACTGCTGCACTTTTCTTTCTCCAGAGTGAATCAGGGTGTTAGTGGGAGGCTGTGGACTCCGGCTGCCCTTTACCGTTGGTCTGTGCAGGGCTCCTGCCGATCCTTGCCAAAAGGCTGTCGGAGCTGGTGGGCGCAGGGTGGCGAGGACCGAGAGCGGAGTGCGCGGTTCCCTACGATGCTGCGCAGTCACCGGCCTGCGTGTGTCACAAGTGGCTGCTACAGAGTTTGCTTGAAACAATCACTATTGTTTAAGCCAAAGCCTAATTTCAAAAGTTTACGTAATTGCCTCTCTGATCTTCTTGGAGGGCTGTATCAAATCCTCTGCTGTTGATATTGAACTACTAGGCAAATCGACTGGACCATCTGCTGAGGTTAATGAGATTGACTGAGAGCGATATGAGCATCAGCTCTCTATTGTTAATAACGTGCTTCTGTTTTGTTTCGTTTGTACATGCGACTGGAATGGGATCTGCAGCGCTAAAGTGCTGGGAGATGGACCTGTGGTCTGAGCAGATTGTCAAGAAGTCGATAAAACAGCGCTTGAGTGCATTGTGTTGCCTGTGCTCTCAGAAATGGAGGAGCTAGTCTTTCAGCCTCCTGCTTGAATTGTTGATTTATTTTTAAATAGCAACCAGTCCTGTATTGATTGATTGTTTTACTTTCGTTTACGGCATCCCCCCTCCATTGTATCTTCAAACAAATGAAATAAAGCATTCCGTTTCACCCGATTCCTCCATGGCAGTGTGCTTGGCCGCCAGCATTCGGGGCTGTTCTGCGGGGCACCTCACGTGGCCGGCTTGCTGCTGAGCCGACGGGGTGGTGCTTTTATGGAGCCTTTCTCTGCTCAGCTGCCCTAGCCGAGCGTTGCCTTGCTCTCTGCTTGGCAATAGAGTGACGCTATCAACCCTTTTTGTGTATTAAACGCACACTTCTCTCTCATTGCCTGGTGCTCGCCTTCGCCCATCATCTCAGGGTTTGTTTCAATGTTCTAAAGCTTCCTCCCTTTCTTTTCTCCCTGTTCTTACATTAATCCCTTTTCTCGTACAGAAGACAAATCCCTGCAAGGGTGATCCCAGCCACTCCGCTATAGAAGAACCAAGTTACATTTTGCTTATTTGGGAGTCGGGAAGGAGAGGCTGTCCCCTGGGTGGGGATGTCCTGGCTCCTCAGTGCCAAGAATTAAAGCCTGAACAAAAGTAAGGGTGTTCCCTGGTTACTAACATCTGCTTTGCATCCATCTTGCAAAGGAGGGTGGTTGTGCAGATTTTGGTTGTGTAGATTAGTGGCACTGAAGAAACGAGAAGCCAAGTTCCCCGTGTCCCGCTCTGCCACCCTGCTCTCCTGGTCGTGTCCCCGTGTCCTATGCCCAGGAGGTGGGTGGCTGCACGCTCGTCCTGGAGCATGGCACAGCTCGGGAGGGAAGAGGCTTTCGTTTGCTCCGTGTTTTACCCTTGTTACTGGTAGGGGCTTCTGTCGTGCTGTGCGGAGAGGGCAGCCGGTGTTAGGGCCAGGCAGGGAGCTGGCAGGAGAGGGGCCGGTGAGCAGGGGAACCCTGTAGATGGCACTCGCAGACCAAACATGCCGGCTCAGGGGGCACTGGCAACACCTGGTGAATCTGAAAATAAATCCTGATGCCTTAAAAAGGCAAGTCTTCCCTCAAGCAGCTGTCTGGGAATGAGGTGGAAGTGCCCTCTCAGGGGCTGTGTCTCTGGGCTTCGGGGTGGGGGAGCAGCAGTTTTGGGGCGTCTCTTCAGGAGCTGTGTGCCTGGAGAGGGTTTCTCCCAGCTGCAGGTGGTGCTCTCACCCCGGGCTTTACCTCAGCCGGATTTAACCTAGCCCTGTTAGTACTTGTTTGCAAAGACTTTTTATGATTCTGGGACAGACAAAGTTTTAAGATACTCTAATTTGATTGAATTAAGCTGTACGCTCCCTGCTCGCACGGGAGCTCGCTACCACGAGGGAAAGGCTTGTCTGTGCAGAGCGCAGAGTTGTCTTGGGCTGGTCCAAGGCTTGGCATAAACCCCAGCAGGACTAAAGCTCGGCCCAGAGTTTCCTCCCTTCTCCTTCAAGTCATGTTTCCCAGTCCGTGTGCCTCCAGTAAGCGCGGCACAGCATTGCACAGACATGTGAAAACCCAACCCTACCGCGGCAGCACCCTTCGGTGTGCACCTGGCTTTCCCTGGGGAGCGTGCTGTGCAAAATTAACTGCGGTGCTTAATGAACTAATGGAGAGCGTTCACCGTGGCAGCAGCACGGGCAGGACAGCAACAGGCTTTCAAGCCCTGGGCTGTGTGAGATGCTGGGAGCTGCAATGGGATGCAAACCAAGTGCTTGTTCATTTTCAGGCTCAGGGGGCTGGTAGCCCCAATTAACACTAATGGCTGTGGCCTGTGCGTGCCGGATTAGCTGCAGATGTGTTGTCCTCCACACCATTTTCCTGGCCCTGTTCTTTGTCTGCTCTGTGCTACAAGCTGGAGCTCTCACCTCCGCCGAGGAGAGGTTCTCGCTGAGGTCTCCAGCTGGGGAGAAGCTCAGGCTGGCGCTGGCTGGGATTCCAGTCACAAACACAAGCTGGCGGCATGGATCTGCTCTGAATTTATTTTAAACTCAAGTTAAAGTGCTCTTGATGCTTTGGATGCAAATTTCTTTCCTCGAAATGGGAACTGCAGGCCGTTTGCTGAGTGCTGGTAAGCTCTTTTGATTTCGCTAGCCTGTTTGCTGCTGCAGTGTTGTACCTCGCCGCCGTGCTCCGTGGAGTGCAAAATAACCTCTGCAGCAGGGTTCTGGGGGAGGAACCACCTCTCGGCTTTCTGCTGGCGTAGAAGAGCACTTTTCTTGCTCTCGGTGCTCAGACCTGTTTTTTTAATGAGGGTTCATGTATAAAGTTGGGGTTTTTGGGTGCGTGTGTGGGCAATAGTCTGCAAGTTCTCTGTTCGTTGTATAGAAGAAGAGATGGTCCAAGTCCCTCCAGTCACCAGGGGAGGAAAAAAAAAGAGAAACATAGGGTTTCACTAAGGGTAAAGGATGTTTCATTCATGGATTTCGGAGATTTACTAGATTCCTCTAGTACTGCGGAGAAGCTCAGCTGTAATAGGTGGCATTATCTGCGTTGGCAGATCTCCATCCCCTGGGTTAGGGACTTCCCAGCGCGCTGTTACTGATGTCACCACGAATGCACCGGGTTCTCGGTCCCCTTCTGTGGAAGGGCAGCGTTGCGAGTTGAGCGTTGTATTCTGCTTCTTGCCGTTCATCTGGCTTCACGCAGGTCACCTGTGCTTTAGATTTCATATTTGTAAAAGAAGGAGAAAATGAGGAATCTTCTTCACGGCTGGCTTGCAAGCACTGCTTGAAACTACGACCTGGGGTGGGACTGGCCGGGTGCGGTGTTAAGCGGCAAGAGGCAGCCCTCGATGAGTGAGGAAATGAGTGTAGCTGTGGTAAGATGTCGCAAGCGTTTTGTTCAATTTATTGCTAATATGCTTGCGGAGTGGTGGACCTTCAGGGGTGTCCGTGTCTCTTGGAAGTGCAACCTCCACGCACGTGCGTTTTTAGCTGCGCTCACAATTTTGCCTTCTGTGTTTCCGAAGGCGCTGTCAGCGTCCCTCCGGCTCCGGGGACTCTTCGCAGGGAGCGTCCGGGGTAGTTTTCCTCACCAAATGCTGCAAACAAGATGGTAGACTTAATTCTGCAGTGCTCTGTGGGTACTGGAGCTGCTCTGAAATTGTGTCTCTGTGTTTGTTGTGGAATACAGGCTGCACGTTGGGAAGGGAGCTGGAAATATTTGAAAACCTGCTGTAGAGTCTCCTCTGATGTCTGTTCTGTTCCACTCAACAAAGCTCTTCTACACAACTAGCAGGATTCTTCTGTATAAAAAATTAGCTTTACTTAGTTGGCTTTTTGTCTAAATCCTTCTTCTGATCTTTATTTTCTTCCCTTACATGATGGAAAGGTGAATGGAAGTGGCACTTCAGCCACAAAAGCCTTTCCTTTAGAAACGTTGGTTGTTTTTGTTTTAAAAATTTTTAAAGGGGGGGTTTGCAGGGGAGAATGGAGAAGCGTTTTCTTTTTAAGTTACACTGGGGAATAAAAGTATAAAGGAAAGAAATGATCATAACTGTACTGGCAACGGAACAATATTTTTTTTTGAGTACCAGAGCTAATTGAAGAAGGAATTCACACAACAATTTTTGCAATCTAAGGATGAGTAAACATTAAAGGGGATGCTGTACTTCTGATGCATGCTAATGTGTGACTGCATGCATGGAAGGGAGAAGATGTCCCTAAAATTAAATTTGAGATGAACGTCTCAGATGTTACACTTCGGTATTTTCTTCTTTACGTTGCCAGATCAAAGACGCGAGCTAAAGCCCACGTCCAAGGATACCTGTTGAGAGGAGGAAACTTCAATGCACCTACGAGATGAAATCGCTAGAAAACGGGGATGTCGGGTCCGATTTGGTGGAAGTGCTTCCATGGGCTGTGGGACTGCTGTGGATCTGTACGGATCTTGTTTGCTTCAGCAGGGTTTCTTACGGGTTCGGGGACTGCCCTGCCCATGTAGAGGTGCTTGCAGACAATTACCAGCCGTTTTAATTAACATTGGTTTCTGGGATGTAGGCAAATGGGGAGCTGACATGTTAGAGCACATCACCCGATTCCTGGTAATCGTGGCTCCTGGGTGTTAAGAGGTTTGTATCGTTGCTTCCCGTGCCAGCAAATCGAACTGAAATGGCATTGAACTTGCGTGTGAACGTACGGTCGCATCGGCTGATGCCTCCTCACTCCCTTGCCTGGTGGAAGCTTCTCCTGATTTTGGTACGTTTCCATGCTGGCCATGCTGCAAACCACAGCAACTGTTGTTGTCGGCACTCGGGGATCCTCTTGCTCTCTTTGCAATCAGAGTAACGCTCCCGTCTGCTGGTTAATAAGAGCCGGGAAATGGAAGTGTTGAGATTTGCAGGTTTTGCAGCTAGAAGAGACCATTATGTTCATCGTGCTCAGCCTCCCGCAGAGCACCGGCTGGTTTGTCCTTTTTTGTGTGCGGTGAAACTAGAAGGTTTCTCTTGAAAGGATGCCAGCGTTCATCTGAAACAACTGAGTGATGGAGCATTTACTGCATCCCTGATATGCTGCTAATACATTCTGGTGGTTAATTACTCTTGCTCTTTTAAAGAGAAAACCTCACGTACTTAAAATAATCCTAATCGTTTCATTGTTCAACCTGAGCTGAGTGCGCGCTACCCCCTCTCTCTGACAGAAGCGGTGTAAATACTGTTTCTGATAGTTAAAAACCTGACGGGCATTAACGCCGTGAACGAGAAGCTGGGGGGTTTTGTGCGTTTGGGGGGGGGCCGTGGTGCGGCTTTACCTCCAAAACCCCAGGCAGGGCTGTGGGGTGGTTTTATCCTGGCGCTGCCTGACAGCGGTGCCTTCTCCAAGGACATCCCAGCTGAGGTCGGCTTCTCCAACAAACGCAACTTTCATCTCTCCCTGCCTGGTGGTTGCTCAGCTCGGGACAGTCCTGCTCGTGACCAACACGGTCCTGTGAACCCGCCGCTGCCTGTGGGCAATGCCCGTGCGTGCCCGCCCCAGTGCCTTCTCGGGGTGTTTTGCAAAGCTGTCCCTGCAGGTCCCGTGCCCGCGGCCACCATCAGGCACTGCCGGAGTTGTCACCCAGCTCTGGAACATCGACGACCCCCTGAAGGCTGCGTGGTCATAATTTGTTCATTTGGCTTTCGCGTGCATCAAATCTAAACCTTGTGCCTCTGTTCAAAGCCGGCCAGAGGCATCTTGCCGAAATCCCTGGGGGCCGGGCAGCCTGGGTGGGCTGGCCCACCTCCGCCCGGCTCCTGCAGCCGAGGACATCCCCGGGGAGCAGCTCCCGCCGGGATGTTTTCCTGGAGGGATGGAGGGTTTGCTGTGGCACCAGGCTGGGGAGCCCCACATAATGGGGAATCTCAGAAAAGCTGAGCAGAACGAGGGCAGCGTGGCGGTCATTGTGTGCAGCTGAAGGCACAGCGGGACCTGGGGACACGTTGGTTCAAATTCTCTGGTACCAGGGTATATTCTGATCTCTTTTTTTTTGCCGCTGTTATTTTAATCTGCTTTTCTCTCACATCAAACTCCCTATTTCTAAAGAATGCAGAGAAGTATTAGGTTTGTGCCCTTTGTGCTATATAGCAAAGGTTTGAGATACTGCTTTTTTCTTTCAGAAGTGGAGGTTTTTATCCATGTTATAACTTTAGCTTCTCCACAGTCATCGTTTTGGCTTCTGGACTGGCTTGGATGAGTGCACTGAAAACGTTTTCTGTGTTTATTAGAGGAAGGGAGGACTATGTGTCCTTAATGAAGGTTCCCATTCCTTTCACACATGCGCATGCAGGTGTTAACTGGTGGCTCAGGCCATTTTAGCGAAAGCAGTGTTCAAACCAAAATAACTTCCTTCCTCCATCTGAAGCCGGCAGGAACGTCCCCGTTGCCTTATCAGACTTCAGACCGAGCTGTTCGTTGTGCACCGCTTCCACCTAGGGTGGTTTCGCTGGGGGCCGTGCAGGCACGCAGTCGGAGATAGCCCTTTCCCTCCAAAGCATCTGTTTTCCACGTAGAAAATCACAGAATCGTAGAATCGTTTAGGTTGGAAAAGCCCTTTAAGATCATCGAGTCCAACCGTAAACCTAACGCTACCAAGCCCACCACCACACCGTGTCCCTGAGCACCACATCTACACATCTTTTAAATACCTCCAGGGACGGTGACTCCACCACTCCCCTGGGCAGCCTGTTCCAGTGCTTGACAACCCTTTCAGTGAATAAATTTTTCCTAATATCCAGTCTAAACCTCCCCTGGCACAACTTGAGGCCATTTCCTCTGGTCCTATGGCTTGTTTCCTGGGAGAAGAGACCGACCCCACCTCTCTACCCCCTCCTTTCAGGCCGTTGTAGAGAGCGATGAGGTCTCCCCTCAGCCTCCTTTTCTCCAGGCTGAACAACCCCAGGTCCCTCAGCCGCTCCCCATCAGCCTTGTGCTCCAGACCCTTCCCCAGCTCCGTTGCCCTTCTCTGGACTCGCTCCAGCCCCTCAATGTCTCTCTGGGAGTGAGGGGCCCAGCACTGAACACAGCATTCGAGGTGCGGCCTCGCCAGTGCTGAGTACAGGGGACGATCACTGCCCTGCTCCTGCTGGCCACGCTATTCCTGATACAAGCCAGGATGCTGTTGGCCACCTTGGCCACCTGGGCACACTGCCGGCTCATATTCAGCTGGCTGTCAACCAACACCCCCAGGTCCTTCTCTGCCAGGCAGCTTTCCAGCCACTCTTCCCCACGCCTGTAGCGTTGCATGGGGTTGCTGTGGCCCAAGTGCAGGACCCGGCACTGAACCTTGTTGAACCTCGTACAATTGGCCCCAGCCCATGGATCCAGCCTGCCCAGGTCCCTCTGCAGAGCCTTCCTGCCCTCAAGAGATCAACACTCCCGCACAACTTGGTTGCATCCGCAAACTTACTGAGGGTGCACTCGATCCCCTCGTCCAGATCGTTGATAAAGACATTGAACAGAACTGGCCCCAGTACTGAGCCCTGGGGAACGCCCCTGGTGACCGGCCACCAGCTGGATTCACCACAGCTCGTTGGGCTTGGCCATCCAGCCAGTTCTGTACCCAGCAAAGACTACGCTCATCCGAGCCATGAGCAGCCAGTTTCTCCAGGAGAACGCTCTGGGAAACCATGTCAAAGGCTTTACTGAAGTCCAGATAGACAACATCCACAGCCTCCCCCTCATTCCCTAGGCAGGTCACCGTGTCGTAGAAGGAGATCAGGTTGGTCAAGCAGGACCTGCCTTTCATAAACCCATGCTGGCTGGGCCTGATCACCTGGTTGTCCCATACGTGCCGCGTGATGGCACTCGGGATGATCTGCTCCATCAGCTTCCCCGGCACCGAGGTCAGGCTGACAGGCCTGTAGTTCCCCAGATCCTCCTTCCAGCCCTTCTTGTAGATGGGCGTCACATTTGCTAACCTCCAGTCAACTGGGGCCTCCCCGGTGAGCCAGGACTGCTGGTAAAGGATGGAAAGGGGCTTGGTGAGCACTTCGCCAGCTCCCTCAGTACCCTTGGGTGGATCCCACCCGGCCCCATGGACCTGTGTGTGTCTGCGTGGTGTAGCAGGTCCCTCACCATCTCCCCTTGGATTATGGGGGCTTCATTCTGCTCCCCATCCCTGTGTTCCAGCTCAGGGGGCTGGGTACCCTCAGAACAACTGGTCTTGCTGTTAAAGACTGAGGCAGATAACATGTAGGGAACCTTTTTTTTTTTTTTTAAATGAAGGAAGGATTAAGGCACAGCGAGAACTGATTTGCCAAAGGGCACCCAGGGAAGCGGTGGCAGATCAGAGAGCTGAAGAGAGATCCTCGGGTCTCAGCCCGCGCCTGCCCCACCACCATTTTTCTTCCCTGCTCTTTGGTTGCCTGCAGCGTCTTACGGGATAACCAGGACTTGGATTTCCATCCTCTTAAAAGAGGCAATTTAAGGAGATTTCCGGGGAGCAAGGCTGCCAGCATGCTCCTCGTCCACCCCCCCTTCCCCTCCGTTTCTGCAGGTCACTTCTTCACGGCTGAAGATGTTTTTCTCCCCCTTTCTCCATCCATGCGCGCTCCTTTTAGAGGCTCTTTGCTCTCATCACTTTCCCACAGCTCAGAGCCGTTCTCCCAGCTTCAAAAGGTTTACTAATTACCCTAATGAGGTCAGGAGAGACCAAACGCTTCTGTGACTTAAAGCAGAGGTGGGAGGGATTTGGAAGGGGGGAAATATCTTGACTTTTGCCTATACCGACGTGTCTGCGGGAAGGTAGCGTCTCTACCTCCGCTCGTTCTCCCCCACCTTCCCATCTCGAGCAGAAAAAAAGAAAATGTGGACAGAAGGTCTCAAATGTATCAAACAGCTTTTAGAAAGAAATTCCTTTTGCCTGTCAAAAGAACAAACAGATACACCAAAAACTGTCAGAATTAGTGTTGGAGTAATTGCAGAAGCTCTCCAAGGTTAATGCTCCATTAGCGAACAGCTCTCACGCAGCTAAAAGCCAGGACGAGACAGGTTGTCAAAGGCTTGCTGGAGATTAAAGAGCTGCGTTCCCAGCCTAAACTCTCTTGTGGATGTTGTTTGGAAGGGGAGGGAAGGGGGGTGTTTGTGGGATGAAGATAACGCCAGCCATGGCTCGTGCTGCCGTGGCATCGGTGGAGAAGCGTGACCCGGAGCGGGAGGAATGGTTTTCAGACCTCGGCGAGGTACCTGCTCCCTGGGTCGTGGGGTTTCGGAGGGTTTGCTCTCGTTTAAACACGCCGCAAATTCTTTAGCCCGTTTAGGCCAAGTTTACAAGCGCGTCCCGAGGGCAGAGCCAGCCCTGAGTCTGCGGGCAGCCTGAAACGGCAGCGCGGGGCAGGGGCAACCGGCCTGGGTTATTCTAAGTTAGGGACGTGCTGGGTCCCCGGAGGGGAGCGGGGCTGGGAGCTGGCGTCCAGAAATTAATTCAGCCTGGGTTTCAGTTAGCCCGGTGGGATTTGTGGTGAGCAGGGCATCAGTTTTAAATTGAATTGGGGCCTGATTTCATCTCCCAGGCCAGTGTGAGGCTCATTTAAATAGAATTGACCTTGATTTTGCTTTTGTGGAAGAAAGGAAAAGCATTCCTAACTTCCAGTGGGGCAGCACCCTCTGTGCCCCAAACGTTGCCCCGGGAGGGTGTGATTTAACAGCGCTGGGCAGACGCAATAGCAGCGACAGCGTCACCTTTTCATGCGGACCTGGGTTTTCAGCATCTTCCAGCAAGGTAGTGACCTTTCTTAACGCGTGTGGGTCCGAGCTCAGGTTTTTACTTCTTATAAAGCAGAGCTTTGTCTAGGAGCGTTTCACCCGTGGCGAAGGTGCATTTAGAGAGTCAAAAGAGGCAGTTAAACTCGCGCAGCCTCGGAAATGCCACGCCGAGGACCAGCCCCAGCCATTTCCATCGCAACTTCCCTGCGTGTAAACAAATACCCGCTCAAAAGAAGCCAGCGGGTTCCCGCTGCCGCTCTTGATCTGAATGCGGACAAGGCTGGCGTGACTGTGTTCTTTGTCAGGGCTGTCGCTGCTTTAAAGCTATTATGATGGTGTTATGATAGTGCCTGAGATCCCTGCCAGGATCAGGGCTTTGTTACGCTGGATGCTCTGCGCGCAGATGCTGAGAGCCAGTCCCCATGCCGTAGTGTGGCGGCCTCGGCTGAAAAGGCTGATAAGAGAATGGAAAAGGGGAGGAAGAAAATAAACGTGCGTGAGGCAGAGCCTTGCCGAAGGAGCTGGCTGGAGAGCAGGGTGGTCCCGTGGCTCCCGGACCCCGCCTGGGTGATGGCTTTCTCCCGCTGGAGCCTTGCCTGGGGAGGAGATGCGGCTCCGAGGAGCACGGACACGACGTCCCCTCGTACCTGCAGGAGCGGCTGCACCCCCCTAATGCGGGACCGGGGTCCCGAGCCTGGGGTCCGGCTCCGGCATGGCGGGGGCTGCGTGGCGATGGGCCAATTCCTGATAGTAAACGGCTGGAAGTTACTTGAGGGAGACGGGTTTTGAGCTACCTGCGAAGGGCCGGCGTGAGAGGCCTCTTGAAATGAACAGCCGTGAGCAGGGGAAATGCACAATGTCATAATTAGAGAATTAAACCTTTCCTGTTCTTTTCTTTTCCTATCCTGATATAACTTGTAATGATTAGACCTGGGGTGCAGCGCAACCAGACAGTGCAAGTCATCTATACAAGAGCAAAACAAGACTCCTGCACAGACCCTGTCTCTTTATTAAGTTGATTTGCATTCATAATCTTCATTTGCCGTTATTATTTTTCCCCCTTGTGCTTAGTGAGTGATATTAGCATAAAGTCCCTTTTTTCTTGTTTTCCATTCACGCTCAAGGTCAGAGACTTAGTGAGACACCGACGAAAACAATCTCTTCCTCACCCTCTTTTAATTCTTTGCAGAAACATGTCCTGGGGATTTTAACATAACAATTGCTAGAAAAGGAGGGGGGAGACCTGAACAGAGCCCTTTCTGTGCTGGAAACGGGAGCTGCCCAAAAGAGAGATGCAAATCCACGAAAAGAAGGGAGGGGGGAAATGGATCTCGGAGCAGCACCAGTCCTGCCTCATTTCTCTGAAATGGGAGAGCTAATCGAGCGATTGCACGGGCAGGTTTCCTCGAGCTGTCTTTGGAGCAGACCGCGCTGGCAGGGGGGCTGCCAGGCTCTGCGGGCAGCTCCGCCGACGCACCGCCGGCCTGCCGGGACCCTCGTGCCGGTCAGACCCGGGGTCCCCAGGGACAGCCCTGCCCTGCCCACCCCCTGGTCGCCTGCCGCACCTCGCCGACACCTCGCCGAGCCGGGAGCACCCACGGCACACCCGGATTGTGCCGGTGCACGCTCCCGCCTGGGTCGGCGTGCCTCGGCCAGGGCACGCGCGCTGGGCTCCGCTCGGTGCTCGACGCCGTGTTGCTCCCAGCTGTGTTCACGGGGGAACGGCGCTTCCCTGGGGGTAGATCTCCAGCTTGCCCGTTTGCTTGGTCCCGAGCCCTGCAGTTGTAGGGGTGCCCCGTCTGGGGACCGCCTCGGGGTATCCTGGGCCGTCGCCGGGTCCGCAGCAGAAACGGGCAACGCTCTGTAGTGGAGAGCGGGGGCTCCTGGGGCCAATTTCTGGGCTTGGGAAGGGGCAGGGGTCTACCAGAGAAAGCCCCGGATCCTCTCGTTCCTGCCGTGCCGCTTTGCTGGGTGAAGCCAGCCCAGCCCGCTCTGCTCCCTCGCCCTCTGAGCCAGGAGCAGAGCTCTGGCTGGGGTGCAGGCATCGATCCCAGGCCGAGTTGTTGGGACAAGGAGGAAAACGCCCGAGTCAGAGAGTCTGGTTTCACTGCGGTCAGCAGATTAAAGGAGGAGGGAAAAAAATCTCAGCCGACTGCTGAGGGACTCGCATGGAGCAGCCCCCTGGGCAGCCCCTCTCCCCGGCCACGGAGCAGTCGGGCACCGGCTGGTTTTTGGGTTGGTTTCCAGCTGCTCGGTGGCTGCCAACAGGTCCGACGCTGCATTCGGAGCCTGGCACGTGCACGTGGGACGGGACCGAGGGGGCACCCGTGCTCTGCCCTGCGCGAGTCGGGTTCTTCTGAACCCTTCATCGGCCCCCGCGGCATCGGTGAAACTGGGCACGGAGGGAAAATCCCCTTTTGGGGCCCGAGGTGTTTGCAGGTTGGTTTCGGTAGGAAGGGGGAGGGAGGAATTGGTTCCTTTTTGTGCGCCGTGATGACTTTAACGTGTCTAAAACCATGTGAATCTCCGGTCTTGGGCATGAGGTCTTCGAGGCAGGCCGTTTCCTGGGAAGCCTGGCGCGGGGGCCGGACGGTGGCAGATGGCGGCTGCTGCCGCTAATGGCCCAAACGCTCCCGAGTGACCCGGCCGGGAACGGGGAGGGATCGACTTCAGGAGCCGTGAAACGTCTGATGGCTGGGCTGGAAGGGCTGGCGATAGCTGAGATATGGATGTTGTCTGGCGCTGCAAGCGAGTTTGCTGTGCACAGAAATGTGTCTTATTTTACAGAATTGGTAGGTGGCTTTTTTTCCTGAGAATGCTTCAGGGCTTTCAGTGCTCAGATGCAATGTGAGTGTTTTCATGCCCCTTTAATGCTTCACTAAACAGTTTGAGATGCTGCCTCTTAATGCCCCCGTAAAGCACAGAACGCTCTAGAGCGGAAAGAGCATGCGAGGGAAAGGAGGGTGGTGGAAAAAGAGAAGAAAAGAGACTGCGAGGAGAGACAAAACCGGGGAGAAGTCATCTGTTCCCTTTCTCTCTCTGCACATACCCAGTGCTCGCCGTCGTGAAGGCAGCTGGGTGCTGAGGGTCCCCCCGGCTTCTGCTGCTTCTCCAGGGAAGAGCTGTGCTTCGCTCGCCCTCTGCCAGCCCTTCCCGGCTCTGTCCTACAACCGGTGGGCAAGTTGCAAGGGGAGAAGATGGTCCCTGGGCCGCTGGAGCGGGGCACGGACCGCGGCTCTGCTTTGGAGCCTGGGAGGGGATGCTGGGGGGTCGGACGCCTGGGTTTCGTCAGCCATGGCCTGACCTCTGTCTTGGTCTCCGGTGTGCACGATGGGGCCAACGTCCATCGGATGAGTGCCTTACAGCCCACGCTGCGGGTCCGGGCTCGCTGTCCTCGGTGCGTGTGCGTTTCCCGAACAGATGCTAAACCAAGGGAGAGGACAAGGGCGGGGGGGGGAAAAAGAGAGATTCCAAGTTTTAACCCAACAAGGCAAAGTTTGTGTCTCCTCCCGACCAGCGCCGAGGGGAGTCACCGGCTCTCCTGTTGTTAATTCAAGTCATTAAATCTCCTGCACTCTATGTATTCCTCCCCGGCACCGCTTGCCCTGCCTGTTTGATCTGTAAGTACCAAAAGTACCGCCTCGGGCTGCAACATCGGCATCCTCGGTCGCCATAGGAACGGGAGCCGGGGCTCCCCCGCACCCCGCTCCCCCGGGGCCCAGCTCCTGGGGCTGCGCTCTAATGAGCCTCTGAAGTCGGGTTTATCAAGGCCGAGCGACACGGCCCCCAAGGCCGGCGCGCTCCGCGGCAGGCTGCTGCTAACCTGAAAGGTAGAGTTTTTGTCTGAGCCGGGAAGCACAAAGGCAGAGGTTATTGGTGTCAAAGAACTTGCGGATCGAGAGGCTAAACTGCTATTACGTGTTTCTTAGCAGAGGGGAGTTCAAAACTGGGAGGAGGGAAGGAGAGAGCTTCGGCGGGGAAGGTGCGGGCTTGGAGCCGGAGCCAATTACTGCCGGGCAGGGTGGGAGGAAGAGGAGGAAGGCGATGGAGATGTCTGCGACGGGGAGGGCAGGCGGGGAGGACGGCGGGGGCTCAGGGTGCAATTCATCGCTCTGCCACTGATGCATCGTAGGACCCTGGCTGCTGGCAGGGATGGGCTGCAGCCCTCAGCTTCCCACCTGTAAAATGGGGACGTTAGTGGGTGTGTTCCCCCTAAACCCTTCTGTCTGCGCAGTTTCAGCTGTGAACTCTCTGTGGGGGATCCATGCGTGTGTGTCTCTATACTTAACCTCGTGGCTGGTTTTCCCGGAGGTACCCCAGGCAGGTAAGGGCCCGTACCCCGAGAAGTTTTTATGACTCCTGTTGGGAGCCGCGGGGTTGTCGGGCAGAGCTCGAGGCTCCAGCCCCGCTGGACCTCCCGGACCAGAGCGCAAGGGCTGTGCACATGCTGCAGCTCACTGTGGGTCTGACAGCTTGAGCACTTGGGCTTACGGGCGTTCAGCCCGGCACCGAGCAGGTACTTTTTGAGATTAATGCGGTGGGCGGCGTGCAGGCAGCTGCCTGGGCTCTGGGACCTGCCGGTGCAGCCCCGTGTCTCTGCTGGAGACGCCTCACGCGCTCGGGACGCAGATGCTGTCACTGCCCGTGCGGGAGGTGATCGCCCGCACCGGAGCAGCGAGGTGCTGCTTGAGGGGCTTCCCACCCGCACCCAGCAGAACAACCCGGCTCTGGCAGCCGTGTGCCGGCGTCGACCCGGCACGGGGCTGTGACGAGCAATGGGCGACAGTGACCTTTCCCAAACCAAGGGCGTTTGCAACGCAGCCTCTGGGTGCGGCTTTCTACCATGTACCCCCGCAGCCCCTGCCCTGCGGTGGCCCCGGGCACTGCCGCGGTAGCCGTGGTCCCGCTGTCGGCGGCAGCGGGTGGCACGTCCCTCCGGGGATTCGCGCAGCCCTGCGGGCTTTGGAGCCCTGATGGCAGGCTGGGCCCCGGGCAAGCTGCGGTCCGAAGGCAGCTCTGCCCCTGGGGACACGGCCCCAGCGCCGCTGCTCGTGGCCCCCGCTCCCCGCCGCCCTGAGACTGATGTGCCGGAGCTGCCTGACTCCCCTCCGTAACGCCTACACTTCCTAATTGCTGACAGTTATTTACTGTAAAGACCACCAACTCTGACAACTCGTGTCAAAACCCTACAAGAAACTCTATCTTCATGTCTTTATTTCCCCTCTTTTCCTAAACAGATCTATTTTCTCTCCCCTCCGGCTGCTGCGTTCCTGCCGGCAGGCGTGCGGTGCCGTGGGGCTCCCCTGCCCCAGACCCCCTCCCGGGAGCTGCGGCGGGCGCGGGGGAGACCTGCCCTCTGCCCCCCCTTCCCCGGTCCATGCCTGGCTGGTCGCTGATGGACGGGTGCAAACCTACGTACAGCGGATCCCACCGCACGCCTGCTTGTTTATTTGCTGTCTCTCAGCCCCTCGATGTTCAAACATAATTGGTTCTGCTCGGAGCAGTAAACAATGATGTGCGATGCATCAGTGAGCCCTAAACGGCACCTACACGCAATTAAAATAATTGGGCACGTACCTAGCTCTGATTTCAACCCCCCCCCCGATGCTTTTCTCCCTTCATCTGCTTTTTCTTCGTCTTTTGTTCCGTCTCGGCAGCCCATCACGCACCTCCCCGCCTGGCTCCTCTTGCAGCGGGTGCCAGCGCCGGAGCCTTTTCTCCGGCCGGCGCGGTGCGAGGCGGTGGCCCGTGGACCGGGGGTGCGGGGCCGCTCGCCTTGGCCTCGGCCCGAGCGCAGAATGAGTTCTCCAACGTGTGAGCGAGATGATATTCCAGCCCAGGCCCATGAAATATAATGAAGGCCCGAGGGACCGTACCAGCTCCTTGGTTAAAAATGATGCTGTTATATTTAGACAAGGTAACTAGAGGCCCCTCTGGACAGTGAGGAGTACAATTTTTTGTTTAATGATTCCATAATCTGATATAATATTGGGCCTGTAAGACATAATGAAGACCTGGGGGAGTTTACATCTTTGCAGCATTAAAGAGCCTCTGCTTGGGGACACAGACAGGTGGAGGTTTGAACTTTGATGCAGTCAAACATGTTTTTCTCTGGATTTGTTTGACATGATTGAGAGGGAATCCAGCAGCCGCAGGGAGAGGGGAAAATGGTTGCAAACGCAGCAGTGCTAAAACCAAGCCCAGGCAGCTGCTTTGCTTGTGCCGAGGGTGGGTGTCGGGAGGGCTCGGGGGGGCCCCAGCCGGGCTCTGCGGGGCTGCGGCGTGCTGGGGTCGGCACGGGCACGGTCGTGGTGGTCTTCGGGCGGCAGCGATGCCTGCGGAGCGGACGGCCGTGCCCAGCCGCAGACTGCGAGCAGGGGCAGAGGGAGGGGAAAGGCGCAGCCTTGGCTGGGGGGGAAGGATGCTCCTACCTCAAGTCAATGTGCGTTTTTGCGAACGTCTTACAGGGAGTTTGAAGCGGTGCAAGCAGTTATAGCCCTGCCCGGGGATGGCCACACCTGCAGCGGCTTCTGCTGGATCTGCTGGGAGCGGCGTCACCGGTCCCAGAGGTGCCACGGCTCGGCAGAGCCGCGCTGACCTGCTGAAGGCTTGGCACGGCAGAGCGACGGTTCGGCCGGGTCCCACCTCTCCCACGGGCGAAGCCCAGGCTGAGCCCCCGCACCCCTCCTGCGCACGGCGATCTCGGTCCGAGTGCGGGAGCGCAGCATCAAGGGGCTTCGCTGACGGGACCGAAGCTGGGGAGGAACGTGCGTGCGGCAGAACCCGCACCCCGCTTTTCCAAACGGGGCGATAAGGGGGCCGGGGTTATTCGGTGGCTGCCAGGCAGCGGGGGTGACGTTCGCCCAAAACGCGCGGCAACACTAAACGTGTCCAGGACCAGCGTCATCCCTAAATCTCTCCTCTGTGTCTCTTTTGGAGCGGATCCCTGTCTGGAGGGCTCGTCCCCCATCCCGAGGGACCGGTGGCGATGCCTCCGTGGGTGCCATCGTGTCTCGGTGAGGAGGAAGCCCTCCGGTGAGAACCTGCTGGTGCGGAGCCGGATGCGCTGGGACCTTCCCCGGTTTGCGCATGTCTCGGTTTCAGTGCCGGGAGATAACCTAATCCCATTTAGGCTTGGAGAGAGCTGGCGGATTCCTCCCCTGGGAGCCAGCGCGCGGCGGGGGGTGGTCTGTAATGAATTCCTATCATTCCAGCACAAAGGTAGCTTACAGGAGCGCTCGCTGCAGAAAATATTAGGGTCGCTGCCCTATCATCCCTCGGAGACATCCGTTGTAGATCAGTGATTCCTGCCTGCTGACAGGCAGGCGGCCCTGGGAGGGCAGAGCCGGCCTCACGTTCCCCGGCTCTTTCCTTCCTGGAAAATGCCTTTTCTGCCAAACGAAGGTTTTAACGCCCTGCTCGGGGCTGCGTTGGCCCGCGTTACCTGCGTGGACCCGTGTGCAGCCCCACGCGCGGCATCGCTCTGCGGCACCGGCTCCCCTTGTGCCCTGGTTTGTTATTTACCCGCGTTTCAGCAGCTCTTTGGGGGTCCCGTCAAGGGCGTAAAGACCCCGCACCCGGTCCCGCCGGGAGCCGGGGAAGCCTTGGCCTCCCCCCGCCCTCGGGGGCAGCTCAGCCCGTGGACGGGAGCCTGGGGACGATGCCGCGGTCGTCCCAGGGTCCGGGCTGCGTGGGGGGACCGTGCCGGCGCAGGGGACCCCTGCAAACCCCGGGGGCAGGTTTGGGGAGGGCGTGCTCGGGGGGTCACCCAGGGGGTCCCTGTGATGGGGGGCCCCCGGGAGCCGTGCTGGGGCCCGTTCCAGCTCCCTGCTCTCCCTCCCCTCTCACCTTTATTTATTTATTTTATTTTTCCTCTGTGGGAAACGACATAATGAAACCTGCCCCCTTCAAGACAGGCTTTAATACTGCTCCGCGGCTCGGGCCGGGATGTTTCGCCTCGGGAGCTGCCAATCCGTCTCTGTCAAGCTGTCAGCCCCGACGCGTTTGCGTGTTGGCTGGAGCCGCGCTGCAATTCAAAGTGGATTAACTCCTTGGGCTGCCCTCCCCTCCTCCCCTGCCCATTCCACTTGGGTGGGTTCAGGCCAAACAGAAAACGCTTTTCCCCTGCGCTTTCCATATTCAGAAGCTCCCGAAGCGCCGTCGGGCGCCCGCTCTGCTCGCCGGGATGGCAGCGGGGGCTGCGCCATGCTCTCGGTCCCGCGGCGCCGGGGGGGTTTCGGGACCTGGTGCGGGGTCGGTGGCGATGCCGGAGGAGGGACCACGCGCCCGGGCCGCGTGGCCGTGGCACCGTGGCGTGTCCTCGCGACAGTCGTTAATGGGGCGCTTCTGGGAGCGGCTTGTGCTGTCCGGTGCGGGGGTGGAGGGTCCCCCGCCATCCGAAAGGGGCGAAGGGCTGCAGACCCCCCCCAAAGCCCCCGGCCGGTTCGCTGAGCTGCTGCTGCTCGTTCCCAGCCGGCTGGGGGGCTGCAGGGCTACGGGGCTGGGGGGGCTGCGGAGTTGGGGGGCTGGGGGTCTTTGCTTCTTTTCCCGGCTGATAACATTTCCCCCGAACAAACCAACGGCACCGGGAAAGGCAGGGGCTGCGCCGGGCGCTTGTCACCGGCGAGCTGAGTCCACGGTGACGGCCGCTGCGTCCCTGCCCGCGGGGGCCGTGGCCCAGGGCACCGGCAGGATGCGGCCCCCGGCCCGGGCAGCCCGTGGAGGGGCACCGGCACTAGGGGGGGGTATTGGCTAAGCAATGAGGTGCTGCTGCTCCTGCTCCTGCTCCTGCTGCTGCTGCTGCTGCTGCTGCTGCTGCACGCCCGGCCTCAGCTTTGGGTGGAAACCACAAGGTTTTGGAACTACGGACCTCGGGGTTTCACCCGGGGACCGGGCAGCCGTTGCACGTCCCCGCCGCACTGCGGGTCGCCCGCGGGCTCTGGGCTGCGTCTCCGTCGCCCCGGGCGGAGGGGGGAGCGCCCGGCGAGGGGTCTCGGAGGGCCCGCGGCCACCCCGCTGCTCCTGGGTGGTGTTGGCTCCGGCCGCCCTCTTGCCGTGGCTGTCCTGCGCAGGTCTAACCCTGCTCGGGGGTTAGAAAATTATTATTATAATGGGAAAATAACACTTGGACTGCTATAAACCTCTGCCAGCGCAAGACCGACGGCTTCGGCGCTGGCCTGGGATGGGCGGACCGGGCCGGAGCTTGTGTCCCACTGTGTCGCGGTGCTGGCAGGGCCACGTGGGAGCAGCGGTCGGTGCCGGAGCCAGCGGTGTTACCGCCGTACGTGCCCGCGCAGGGGCCTCCCCGACTCGGCAGCCGCAGATGAGCAGCTGGGAGGTGCAGCTATTCCTGAGGACGGACCGTATTGCTTGCTAACAGGGCGCAGTCATTACGCCCGCAGATATGATCTGCACAAGCTGTTCCTCGCTTCGCAGCGTGCCGCGGGGTCGTCCGTCTGTCCGCATGCTGTTTGCCTGCCGGAGGGGATGGCCAGGCGTCTGTCTGTCCCCAGCCAAGCCCTCGGCACGCTGCGGTGGCTGCTCGGCGCTGGGGTCTGTGCTGGCACTGAGGTCTGTGCTCGTGCTGGCTCAGCCCCGGCTGGGTTTGTTCACCGAGACGGAGGCGCCGGGGCTGCAGCGAGTGTTTCCAGGTAGAGGCAGGAGGAAGGCTTCGTTGCCGGGGCACGCGTGGGGACCTGGAGGCTTTTTGGCACGCGTGGGGACCAGAGCTGTTGCCTCTCCTGCGTTTAGCCACTTTGGGTGACTTGGCTCTGAACCTCTGGGAATTTACACAAACCCCTGGGCTCGGAGCGGGGGCTCGGCCCGGCCGTCCCCTGGTCCTCACCTGCAGCCCCAATTCCCCCGTCTGCCCGACCGGGGGTGAGGTTTGTCCCGGAGGCGGCTGCCCCAGCCCTGCCCGCCGGCTGAATTCGTGAGCAAACTGACCCACCCTGATAAGGAGGGCCTGGGCTTTGGCACCCCGGGAAGTTGCTGCGGGCAGGAGGGAGCACAGCGCTGCCTGCCCCGGCCAGCGCTCCCGCCTGCCTGGGCTCCGGGGACTTCCAGAGCCCTGGGGAGGGCAGGCAAGCCTCGCTGCAAAAATAAGCAAAATACACGCTACCCCTGTTCCCCCGGTGCTGCTGGCAGGATGGCAGAGGGGACCGCGGGAGGGAGGGGACAGTGCTCGGAGCAGAGCTCCAGGGTCCAGCTCCCACCCCGGGCAGAGCCGGGAGGATGCTGCTGCTGCCCTGCAAAGGGAGCGCGTGCCTGGTCTGAGCCATGCTGGGCTGCGAGTCGGGGCTCCCGGGCCCCGCTCCCTCCTCCCGCGAGGGTCACCTCCGTCTGACCTTGAGAGACGTCCCCGCGTGCCTCAGTTTCCCGCGCTGCAGCGGGGTGGTTATTTACTGGGCTGGTTTTAGAGGTGTCAGCTACATTAGTATCCAGGTGACATTCTGCATCATTTCCCACCCCCCTTTGCGAAGGGGCTGTGGTTTAATTAATGTTTGCAAATTGCTTTGAGGACGGCTGCTGCGAGAGGTGCGCGGATGCTCGCAGTGCCCGCGTCTCCGACAGCCGAGTGCTGGCATCTCGCAGGGGACCGCGGGCGCAAATTGCCACCGCGCTCCCCAAGACAAGGGGAGCCGTGCCCGCCTGTGCCGACACGGCTCCGGCGTGGGGCAGCTCGGCAGCCGGGGGAAGGCTTTCTCTGCAGCTGGATTTTGGGGCTGGGTGTTTTAATAAGCATCGGATGAGGCAGCAAAACGTGCCCGATGCTGTCGGGGGAAAGGCGTGTGCCTGCTCCGGGGGAGGCAGCGCCCAGGACGGCCCTGGGCAAAGCGTGTCTGTGCGTGAGGGGTGCGTGAGAGGTTTGGATGTTTCCCTCCTCTGGGTTTGCACCCTGAGCTGCGGTTTGGGGCTGTTTTTCTCCTCTCCCACCCTTCCAGCTGGAGAGGAGACAGTGCCCGGGGTCCCAAGGGGCTCCACACAGGAGCTCTGGGCTCAGGGGCGCAGCCGGATTTGGGTTCCAATTGCAGCGTTTTGCACCGCTGCGTCTGCTTATTTGGAAGGGAATTCCTAAATGCGAGGGCTCGGGGAGCCCGGGGGGGACTCTGGGGGCCTCTCCCGGCTGACGAACCCCGGGTGCTCGAGCTGTGCCTCAGCCCGGCCGTGTTGATGGGTAGCCCACCACGCTGCACCGCCAGCCCCGTGAACCTGGGGTCATCCCTTCCCATCGGGGACCCCGAGGAATGAGCCCCTCCGTGCAGACACGTCTGGTCCCTGCTGCTGACCCCGTGCCTGCCCTGGGGAGCAGCCGTGTGCCCGGAGCAATCGTCCCGCGCTCCTCCCGGGGCAGATCGACCCACGGTGACGGGTGCCTCTGGGCATGGCCAAGTGTCGGCCGCTCGTGAACGGCTCCGGCGAGGCTCTCACCGCCTGCCGGGACGGTTTCTGGGCTGGGGGGGCTCGTGCGAGGCTGCCCCACTGCAGGCAGCCCGATGGATGGAGACGCAGCGAGCAGCAAGTTGTTCAAGCTCCCTCCAACCCGGGGGCCGGGGCAGAGCCAGGCCTGTCTCCCGGCCAGGCATCGCGGCGCTTGGCTTCGGCCGCCCCGGGAGATGGAGGAGCCGCCGCCGGCAGCTCGCCACAGCGGCTCATCGCCCTCGCCGCGCGGCTGCCCGCCTCCCGCCCGCTCGCCGGCCCGGTGCCAGCCCGTCCCTCCCGGCCGGGGGGAGCAGCCGTTCCCCACGCGCGCCCCGGCACGGGCAGGGCTGCCCGCGGTCAGGAGCTTTGGCATCAGCGCCGGCACGGCTCGGGGGAGCGGAGAGGCCCAAGCTGACAGCGGCCGCTAATGAGCCGGCAGTAATGCACTCGTGGCTGCTCATTACTTTGGGGTTTCTGACACTCGGGTCAGTTAATGGATTTGTCTCCCCCCCTCGCATCCTCTCCCTCTCCTGCCGGTGGCTGCCCAGGACCAGCTGTAAATTAGCCCTTAATTTCTCACATGTGTCTTTACTTAAATAGCAAACGCGCTAAACAGCCAACTCCCCCCTGCCCGCCCCCTCCCCGGCCTCTCGGGCGTTTGGGGGGGTCGGTGCCGGTGGATGCCGAGGGCTGCCGCGCTGGCTCTCTGCCAGGGACGCCAGGGCATCGGCATGACCCTGCCGCTGCCGTACCGTGCGGCCGTACCGTGCGGCCGGACCCCGCTGCCGGCCGGGATCCCCCCGCGCTCGGACCCCGCGTCTGCGCGAGGGTTTGTGTTCAGGCTCGGAAAGCTCCGAGGGACCCGCCTGGGCCCCTTTTTTTCCTGTTGCAGCTAAATTATAACCAGCCTTTGTAAGGAGGCGGCAGGCTTGCCTCCGCGCCGGCTTTTCCCAGGCGTTTCTGCTGCGACTCCTCACCTTTTAAGTGGGAAGTTTTTTCTTTCGGTAGCAAATATTTTCCATAATTTCTAGGCTGATACAATTAAAGTTAAAGACGACGGGTGTAAATTATACCTCCCTGCAACCAGCCTCGCCCCCCTAGAGTAGCTAGGGGCTGGAAATATGAGGATTTGCAATAATTAAGGCAAATAGTTGTTTTTGTTTGGTAAGAAAAACAACCCGGTGCTGTTAGAAAGAAGGCAAGAAAAACCATAGAAAATGTTTTCCTTCCAGTTACCAAGAAGGGGGGAAGAAAAAGTCGTTACATGCAAAGCTGGTGCTGGGCTCTGCGCCGGGCAGAGACGTGTAGGAACTAAACCAGGGCTGGGCTGGGCTGGGAAGCAAACGCCCCTCGGGGAGATGGATGGCAAGGATTAACCGGGCTCTTTCCTTGTGCTCACCGGCCATTTTCCAGGGAATTTGATCCGTGACTTCCCACAGCTCCAGCGGAGCATGGGCTGGGCTGGACTGGGCTGAGCTGGGCTGAACTGGGCTGAACTGGGCTTGCTGCCTGAGTGTGAACCAGCAGCTTCCCACACATTGCCTGCACGGGCAGAGAAAAGCCGTGCAGAGCATGGGGGAAGCAGCAGGACTCGCCGGTGCTGCCCGGCACCGCCGTGGCCGCTCCGCGTGGCTCTGGGCACGTCACGCTTTGCCGAACGGCCGCAGATTCGCCGGCCGGCGAGTGCCAGGGTGGGAACCGGCACCCCAAATCGCAGACAACCGAAATCGATAGCTGCCGCCGAAGGCAGTGCGATGGTCTTTTTATTGTTTCTGTTTCTCGATCCACAAAATAACTATGGAATTGATTAGTCTCGAGGGATATGGTGAAGCTTGATTAATTTAGTAATTATTACTTCAAGGTATTGCCCTCCGCGAGGGCCCGATCCCGATCCAGAGCCCTTTGGAGACCCTCGGCAGCGTGTGGGCGGCTCCGAGCCCGGCACCGGCTGCCCCCCCGCAGCAGCGGGGCGTCGGGGGCCGTGGGGCGCGGGGGGCCGTGGGGCAGGACGGCCCCTCGCTCCGCAGGGGGGTCCCCGCGTGCCCCCCGCCCCGCCGCCCTCGCGGGCAGAAACGCCGAGCTCCGTGCCAGGGACCTGGGAAACATCGCACGCGCTTGGAAGCTTATCCGCTGTCTCCAGCTCTGTCGCTGGTCTCGTAAGAGGCGCTGCCTCTCCCGGCAAGCCTCGCCCGGGGGTTGCAGGCAGGGCTGGAGCAGAGCCGGCTGCTGAATACCTGGTGGTGTAGCTGCTCGTGACTTTCCTCTTTGGGCTGAGTGTCTCGGTCGAGGCATCTTTTCCTGTGATTTCGGCCGAGTTTGTTTAGCTATTTCCAAGAACAAGGCTTGGGAAACAGACTTTTTTTTTTTTTTTTTTAATGCTATTAAAGTATTCTAGTGACCTTGTCTTTGCAGAGCCCGCGTGCCCAGCGCCTGGGAGAAGGGGCATGGAGGGGCGGCAGCTCCGTGCTGGCTGCCGTCCCTCGGTCCGGCTGAGAGCCCAAACCGAGCGAGGACTCGGCCGTTTGCAGGGGCTCGGCGCAGGAGCCGGGGTGGCAGCGGGGTGTCCCGCAGGCTGTGTCCCCACCGTCTGGACGGAGCTGGGGGGAGCCGGGGTCCCCGGCATCGCTGCTGCCAGCGCTCGAACAGTTCAGCAGCATAAATGAGGCGGAACAGGCGAAAACTGGAGGCTGGGAGTGCCGGGAGAGCCCAGCCCTGAGCTCGCCTTGCGTTTCTGGGGGGAAAAGTCATCGCCTGTCCCCAGTCCAGACCTTGGAGCTGCCGAGCCTGGAGGTGATGGAAATCCGGCTCAGTTCCTCGATGCCACGGCCTGAGCCGGGCAGGGACTCCCGAGCCCTGGCGTGGCTCCTCCTGGCCGCGGCCGTGGGTTTCCTGCTGATGTTCTCATTTTTCAAGCGCCCGGCGAGGAGCGGGGCGGCCGGCTGGGAGCGTTCGGGGCTCTCGCAGCCTCCTCTGTGCCTGCGTGGGGGGGGCCGTGCCCCCTTCCTGCTTTTTGGCTTTCTCGATTACGTTTGAAATTTAAGGTTTTTTGATCTTAATTGGCATTTGTGAGTCTCCTGCCGGCAGCCACGTCCCACTGCGCCGCGCTTTAGTGTTAGGGAGCGGGAACCTTCCCCAGCAGCCCCCGCGCCGGTTTGGCGGTGGAGGACGCGTGCTTTGCCTCCGCTGGTGGTCCCGCTCGAGCTGGGCGGTGGGCACCTCTCCGGTACCCCGAGGAGAACCGTCCACCCGCCTGCCTCCGCTGTCAGACCTCCACGGAGAGCTCCCGGAGAGCCGGGGGGTTGAGGAGCATCTCCAGCAGGGTTATTAGGGAGCTTCTCCGGGGTTACTCGTCTAGGGATGTTTGCCTTCGGTTTTTGAGGGCAGCTGGAGCCCCCGGAGCGGTTCCGCCCCAGCACAACCCTCGCCGTGAGCAAACCAGACGCGGTCGCAAGGCGCGCGAACCCCGTCGCGGATGGGCTGGGTCCAGGTCCACCTCTTCAGCTGGGCCGCCCCAGAAAAGCTTCTTCCCGCATCCGCGAGGAGGTTTTTCCGTGGGCCGCGGCAGCCTCCCGGTGGTCCAGCCTCACGGGGGCTTCAAATCCCGAAACATCCCCGTTGTGGGTGGCGTCAGCTCTGGTTTTTGCCGAGCTGCAGGTCCCCCCCGGAGCTCCCCCCGGGGCTGCGCTCTTTGGACGGGCTCTGCTGGGGCTCCCTTCGCCGTCCCCCGTGCCGGCCGCAGCCACGCGCCGGGGAGGGACCACCGCTGGCCCTGTCGGCGTGCCCGGAAAGGCTTTTAGTGGCTCGGCTTGATAAATGAAAACAAATAAACTTGATAGACAAGTGGACAGCTTTATGATAGCTTCCCACTGACAGGGAGAAAGATTGGTTGTCGGTGGCTTGATAGAGAAATATCTTGATGGGAGTCAGATAAAGAGATGTATAACCTTGATGGCGGAGGATGAGGAGTTGGCTGCACGGGAGGATGCTCCGGCAGCGTTATTCAAAAATAATTCTGCCTTTATTTGTTTTATTTTTTGGCGGGGGGAGGGATGCAGAGCCCCACAGTTCACTGAGTTTTTCAAAACAGATCTGCTAGATAAATAATGACGACGATCCATATTTTATTTATATCCCACCTATCTACGTGCAGCACCGGCGGTGTTTCGCAGTGGACCTCTTTCTCCCTTTTAAAGCTAGCAAACTCAAAACTAAAAGCACATTAGACGGAGACAGATTTACAAGGGTATTTAGATGCTGGAGCATAAAGACAGGCAGCGAGCGGGATTTGCGGAAGCGCCTCGGCTGCTCGCTCCCGTTGATTTTAATGGGCACCTCGTTGCTATTGTGAATCCAGCTGGATGCGTATTTGCATCTGGAGGCACCTCAGGAGCCCCGGGGAGCTGGCTCCGGCTCCGAGGAGCTCAGGGGACGCGGCGGTGGCCTAAAGCCCCGGCAGGGACTCGCCAGGGTCCCCGGGGAGGAGGGGTCAGAGTCCGCCTGCGTCTGCTCGTCCTTCTGCAGCAACAGGGATTCATGCATCAAAGTTCTCTGAACTCGGGGGGGGGGCACCCGGGGGGGCGGGGAGCGGAGCGGGTCCTGCCCCGGCGAGCACCAGCCTTCCCGGGCAGCCCGAGAAGGGCGTCCTCGCTCGGGGACGTGGCTCCCGGTGCCGCGGCCTCCAGCGCCGCGGCCGGGCAGCACACCTGCAACCCAAAATCCCACCGGCTTTTCCCATGCGTCCGTTTTCTGCGGTCGAGCTCTGTCCGCCTTGGTGCCGGACACGGCCCCCCAGCCGCGCCGGCGCTCCGGCAGACCGCGGCGCCCGTTGCGCGGGGCGAGGGCCGCGGCACGCGGTGGCCCTGGCGGGCGAGGACACGAGGCCGGGGGCTGGCGTGGCGGCGCGGGCAGGCTCTGCCCGGGGTGCCGCCCGTGCCGCGTTCAGTCACATCAGCGTTTTCCGAGAGCGCGACAAAGGAAAGCGATGCGTTAATGCAAATTATTGTTTAATTTTATCCCTGGATCGGAGGTGAAAAAATGTATATGCATCGCTGGGCAGGAGGGGCTCTCCTCTCCCGCCCCGGGACGGGGTGTCCGTCTGTCTGTCCGTCTGCCTGCTCCGGCCCTGCCCTTGGCACGCGCCCCGGCTGCCCGCGGGCTGCAGGCCCCCCATCCCCTTTGGCCGGAGCCCCTGGCGGCCCCCTCCTAACGTACCCCCCCCAAAGCGACCCCACCCCCCGTGAGCCGCCCCCTTCCTCCAGGTGAAGCACCCCCAAACCTCCCCCTCTGCACGCTGCACCCCGCCATGCAGAACCTCCCCCCCCGCTTTGCAGAGGCCCCCCCAGTCCTGCCGGTGTGGCCGCCTGTTGCAAAGGGACCTCCCTGGTCCTGCCGGTGTGACCCCCCCTTTGCAAATGGACCCCCCCCGTCCTGCCGGTGTGACCCCCCCGTTGCAGAGGCCGACCTCAGCCCTGCCGGTGTGACCCCCCCTTTGCAAATGGACCCCCCCCCGTCCTGCCGGTGTGACCCCCTCTGTTGCAAAGGGACCCCCAGCCCTGCCGGTGTGACCCCCCCCGTTGCAGAGCCCCCCCCAGCCCTGCCGGTGCGTCCCCCCGTTGCAGAGCCCCCCCCCCCGGTCCTGCCGGTGCGACCCCCCCCCCCCCGTTGCAGAGCCCCCCCCGAACCCGCACTGCGGCCCCCCGTTGCAGAGGCCCTCCCCCCCCCCCCCGTGCCCGTTCCCCCCCCCCCCCGCAGAGGTGGGGCCGCGGCGGCGGCGGCTCGGACCGAGGCGGCGCGCGGGGCCCCGCCCTGGGGCCGGGCCGGGCGCGCGCGGCGGCCGCCGGTGGCAACAATGTGTCAGAGGCGGCGGCGGCGCGGGCCCCGCGCGGGGCGGGGCGGGGCGGGGCGGAGCCGCGCGGGGCGGGCGGGGGGCGCGGGCGGCGGGCGCAGCATGGCGCGGCGGCACTGAGGGAGCGGCGGCCTCCCCGGCCCGGCCTTTGTCTCTCCGGTGTCCCCGGAGCGGAGGAGCCCGCGCGGGGGGGGACGGGGACCTGGGGGCTGGGCCCGTCACCGTCCCGCAGGTAGCGGGGACGAGCACCGGGGCTCGGTACCGGGCGGCGGCGCGGGGCTCGGAGGAACTTGGCCGAAGTTCGGCGGGGGGGGGGGAAGGTTCCCGGTGCCGGGGCGAGGCCCGGGGGGGCCCGCCGGTCCCCGCCGCCGCCGCCGCTCGCCCGGGCGCGGGATGCGGCTGCCCCGGCGCCGCCGCACCGCGGCCGCCCCCAACTTTCCCCGCTGACGGCGCCCGGGGCCGCGGGCGATGGTGAGGGCTGGCCGCCCGCCCGCCGCCGCCCGCCGCCCCCCCGCCGCCCCCGGCCGGCCCCTGGGCTCCGCCGGCCGCCGCCGCCCCGCCGCCCCCTGAAGCGGCCGGAGCCGCGCCCGTCGCTGCCCGGGACCATGGTGCGCTGGGAGGCGGCCGCGCTGCTCGCCGCGCTCGTCGGTGTCTGCGTCTGGACCGACGAGACCGGGAAAGTTATCTCGGATCGGTACGCCGTCTACTGGAACCGGAGCAACCCCAGGTGAGGCCGGGGGCGGCGGGGGCCGGGCAGCGACGCCCAAGTTTGAGTCGTTATCCCCCCCCCCCTTCCCCCCCGGCGAGCCCGCAGCCCCCCGCCCGGTCGGTGACAGGCGGCCGCCGCCCGTTGCGGATCGGGTCCCGCTCCAGCCCCCCCCCCCCCCCCCCCCCGGTTTGCTCCGGTAACGGTCTGGGCGGCCCCGGGGGCTCGGCCCGGGTCCCCGCTGGTGCCTCTCAGCCGGGGCCGCCTCCTCCGGTTCCCCCCCCCCTCCCCCAAAGTTCTCCCCAGGCTCCGGGGGGACCCGTCCCCGGGGGCTGCGGCAGCCCCGGCAGCATCGCCCGCCGGCGGGTCGCCTTCCCGGGGGGCGGCGGCGGCGGCTGCCGGTGCTCGGGGCGGGGGGGGAGCGGTGCCGCGGGGCTGCGGCTCGGCCCCCCCAGCCCCTCCGCGCCCAACTTCGGGGAAGTTCAAGTTTCTCCTCCCCGCCGGTCCCGCGTCCCCCCCCGTCCCCCCCCCCCCGGTCCCTCTCCCGGGGGCGGCTCGGCGAAGGTCCTGCCAAAAACCCCCGAAATACGGCAAAAGGCGTCCGGGAGCGGCCCCGGGCGGGCGGGCGATAACGCTTTGGGGGTGAAACGGTGAAACGGGCTGGGGTGCGGGGCCGGGGCGGCCCGGCGGCACCCGGCGAAGCCACCGGTGGCCGGGAGCTCGGGGCAGCCCGGCCCCGCTGCCGCCCCTCGTGTGTTCCTCTTGGAAGCGAAACCCCTGCGGAGTTGGTTTAGTTTCCCTGGTCTGTCTTCGAATTTAGATTTTTTTTTCTCTCCCCCCTCCCCCAGGCAGGCACGGTTTTTTTCCCGGTGAAAGTTTCATTTCTCTTGTATTTCTTTGTTCACAATTTTGAGGAACCAAAAAACTGTTGCGGAGTTGGAAGCGAGGAGGAATCCTGCTGCTGGCTCAGGTGGCTGGGACCCCCCGGGCCCCCCGCGCCCTTCTTCCCCTCGGATGCCAACCGCAGGGTTTAGAGCGGGCCGCGTCGTGGTGACTCTCGTAAAAGACAAAAAAAAAAAGAAAAAAAACCTGCCCCCAAACCCGTATTTTTTCCCCCGATTAATCAAAGTTAAACTGGCCCCGGCGGCGTCCCCTGCCAAGCCAGGCGGGGGGTTGCGTGGCGATGCTCGGTTCGCTTCTGCGGCGGGTGCCGCTGCGCCCGCTGCCTTCGGGTTTGGGCTCTTCCGTTCTGGGGGTGGAACGGGTGTTTCTTTGTCCCCCGGCGGGGCGAGGGGCCCTGGCTGCGGCAGAGCAGGCGGGAGCCGGGGCTGCCGGCGAGGCGGCTGCTCCGGCTGGGAGGCTTTTCCCCTCTTGCAGTGGGAGAGCCGGGAGGGGACCCTCGGTGGCACCTTCTCCTCTCCCGGCCGCGTCCTGGCAGCGTCCTGGTGACACATCACAGTTTATTAAAGTTCCCGGCTGCGTTTCGGCGGGTGGCCGCAGGCACCCGGAGCCGGTGGGACGCGCGTTGGGCCGAGGACCCTCGTGAGCATCGGCGTCCGTCCGTCCACCACGCGTCCCCTCGGGGGGACCGGTTGGGCACCGTCGCCCCCGGCCTCGCACCCTCGCACCGCCCCGAAATTGGGGCGAGCCCGTCCCTTTGTGCGCGGCGGTGCCTTCGCCGCGGGCCGCCTGCGGTGCATATGGATTTTATTATCTCCCTCACATTTTTGTGGGGGATTGTAAGAGGCAGGGATTTTTTTTTGTTGGTTTTTTTTTGCCCATTGCAAAGTTTTTGGTTACAGTTCCTGGTCCTCCCCAGCTCCCACACTTTGGGCTCTTTTCTTTTGTTCTCCCAAATGCCGAACATGTGTGAGGGTCTCCCTGGTCAAACTCCGGCATCCCGGCCGCTGGAGAGGAGGGCGGCATCGCTGAGCGGTCGGGGCCACGGCTGAGATTTAGCACCCGAGGGTTGCTACGGCGCTGGTCATAGCCAAAAGTGGCCCCTGGTCCCTGGGTGACGGGCGTCCCGGGCGCTGGCGTGGGACCTGGCGTCGGCGGTGGCTTCGGCTCAGCCCCGCGAGCTGCCCGCGTCCCCATCGCCCGCTTGTACGCGCCGGGACGGGCGCCATGGAGAAGGCGGCGGGGAATTTATCCTCAAAAATAGGTGGTGGTTTATTATTGTGTGTGTATATATATTTTCAATCTGACATTGGCAGGGAAAATATTTTCGAGGGGGAAAATAAAATAGGGCAAAGGAAGAGCGAAGGGCTAGGAGGGAAGAGCAGACAATGGCTGGTGGGTTTTAGCAGGCACGTCCGCAGCGCCTGGCTCCGGGATGTGACCCAAATTTCCCCCATGTGGGAGCACCCCGTGTCGCAGTCGGCCCATGCGCTCCCTGCGTGCATGTTCAGGTCTCGGAATTCAAGGCAATTCGTTAGATGTTGCAAATACAGAAATTGCCGTTGAGTTTTCTGCTTATTTTCCTTTTCGAACCCAGTGGGTTTTTTTATTTTGTCTGTCTCTGGAGTTCCTAGAAGACTATCTCATCCTTAAAAATGAAGAACAACGTATATATGCTTTTTCCGGTCCCTTGTTTTCCTTCTTTATTTCCACCTACCATCTCATTTAATAAGGGGGAAATCAAAAGGGATTGGAAAAAAAAAGGGGGGGGGGGGGAACCCCCACGTTAAAATGCCTGGTGCTTGTTTGAACCCACAGACCTGACCTGGCGATAAATATTTTTCTTCGGGTTTATATTGCAATCTATATTTTATAAAAGACAGTAATAAATCTCACGGTCAATATGATTTGCCCAGATTAGAATAATTCTATATTTCATAATTGGGTCTAAATTAAAAATAAGTGGTACCTCGGGATGCTGCAATTTGCCTGTTCTGTGGAGATATTTAGCCACTCGCTGTGGATTTACGGGTTGGTTTGGTTTTTTTTTTTTAAAGGATTTTGTAAGCAGGCATTTGGAAAAGGTTGCATGGGTTTTGCTGGATGTAACTCCTGGCTTGTCCTGGAAATAGCCGAAGGAGGAAGAACGTATCTTTATGTAATACTGCGCCGTTTCGGTGCCACGTATAACGGTGGATTTTTGCTCTGTGGCACGTACGGACGCGCTAACGCTGCTTTACCTCCCCGGGGTGGGATGCGTTGGCCGTGCCCGGGCAGCCGCAGGGCCGGGGCCGGTTGTGGGTGCAGGCGCTGCGTGTGCGGGGCGATGCCCCTGCGGACGGGTCCGTAGGGCACAGGAGCTCGGCAGGGCTCCTGCTGGGTCCGGCGTGGCGGGCCGGGGTCCGGCCGGGGCAGGGCTCTTCCCTCCGTGGGGTCTTGGGGGGCCGCCTGGTCACTCCGGGTTTTCCAGCCGGCGCGGCCGGTGGCGCGGGAGCCGCTCGCCCGTAGGGTTCTTGGGCGAATTTGCAGCCTTGGGACCCGAGCAGAGGTGCAGCGGGGCGAGCCGGGCGTCCCGGAGCACGTGCCGGTGGGACGGCATCGCCCGGGCGGGTCGGGGTCTGCGGCTTCGGCCCCCCTCGCTCACGCAACCCCAGCCCCGCAGCAGGATTTAGGATGAACGTCTCGGCTGCGCTACGGTGCGTCACCCGGCGAAGAATCGGGGGCCTGGGAAACCTCCACGCTACGGGGGGACAAGGTCTGCGGGAGGAGGCCGCCTGTCCTCGGAGGGTCCCCGATCCCGGGGCCCGCTGACCCGCGGCCTCAGGGCTGCGACTGGAAACCTCTCGAAGGCCACGGAAGGACGGAGGGTTTAAGATTGGTTTTCGTTCCCCGCTCTACCTCCAGCTACGTAACGGGCAGGTTATAGTAATTCCAGGATGACAGCGTTCCTGCAGCCAAGTGCCGTTCCCGCATACGCTGCCGTGCGCTTCTGTATCTACAGAGAGGGGAATGTGCAAAGTATTCGGTATTTTCCCCTCTCTGTTTACAGTACAGATACAAATGCTGTAAATGGTCTAGATTTTACCCGTGGCCTATATTTAACTGTGAAGTCATTTCTTTGCCTTGGAAGGCTTATTTTCTGCTTTTTTTTTTTATTATTTTTTTGGTTTTGTGAGCACAGCTGGGATTTCTGTTCTGCTCCTCTGCACTCCCCAATCCCAGGATCGGGAAGCCGGAGAAATGGTTTCTAGCAGGGGGATTTACCGCGGCTGGTGGGAGCCCGGGTGATGCTCAGGGACAGCGGTGACGGCAGCGCAGGACTTTTGGGGGGGTCCTTTTGTCCTTCGGGAGAGGGTGAGGGTCCGTGCCGCAGGGATGGTGGAGTTGGGGAGAAGGGGGCACGTCTTGGGGGGGGTCTGGATCGTGCTCCCCGGCCCATCGGCTTTTGTGCCCCTTTTCTCCTGCGTTGCCGTCTCCCGGAGCCGCAGCCCCGGCGCCCACCGGTGCTGGCTGCCTGGTGCTTTGTCCGAGGGCTCGGCGCACGGCAGCCGGGGCGAGGAGAGCCGTGGCGAAGCCCCGAGCAGCCGGGGCTGGGGCCGTGCCCCATTAACTGCCCGAGCCCGAGCAAACTTGCCCGCCTGTGGGTCACGAGGGGTTGCGGGCAGGACGATGGCAGCCCACGTGTGCCGGCTCTCCTTCGAGGGAGCGAAAAAGACTCAACGTTTGTTTTTTCCAGGGGAATTTGGTGCTGGAGGGGGGTGGCTGAGCGGGAGGGCTCGGCTCCGGGGGAGCGTGCGTGGCGCTGGACGTGCCCACCCACGCCTCCGTGCTGGGGTGGGTTTGGTGCCAGCTCTGCCATGGGGCTGGTTCCCGAAACCCCTGCGCCCCCTCTCCGTCCGGGGCTGCCTGGGCCAGGACCTTCGGGGTCGGGTCCCAACCCTGCGTGACCGCCCGCCCTCCCCGCTGCCGTGGGCATCGCACCGGGATCTGCACCAGCCTCTGCAAGACCCGTGCTCCGTTCCCCCCTCGGAGCGGTTTTAATGTGAATTTTAACTCTGGCGCTGGGGTGGTTCCCGTATCGCGGGCGAGCCGAGTCCCCTCACCGGGCACGCTGGGCTTGGGGTGCCAGGAGCGGTGCCGGGGTGCTTGGGGGTGCCGGCGCTTGGCCACGTCCTGCATCCTGGAGCAATTACTGCTCTTTTAGTTTTCATCTGTTTCGTTTTCCTTTTGTGCCGAGAGCGTTTGCAGCCCTTCCCACCCCTCTTTTCCAGCCCGTTAAGCCGTGTTAGCTATTCTTTACCAGCCCAGGTCTGCGGCGAGCGCGATTAACGGAGAGCAGATACAAACAGGTCCAGCATCCCTGACAAGATTTTCTCTCTCTGCCCGTCTCTTGTCTCTCCGCCTGTCCCTTTCGAGGGACCGCAATTACATTCCCTGCTGGTCGCACATTTGGTATCCAAATGCCGGCCATGCGCCGCATCCTAATGCGAGGACGGGCTGGGGGTGCGCGGTGCTGCCGGCGGGTCGGCCGCTCCCCGGCCCCCGCGGCGTCCCGGGGTGGGGAGACACAAAGAGGATGGGAAGTGAGAACGGTGCAGAGGGTGAGCGCGGTGCCTTCACTTAGCACTGGAAAGCTTTAAAAGTACTCTTTCTCATACCGATGCGTGCGTGTGCCTGCGTATATACGCACATCCATCCGCTTTACCCGCGCGCGTGGGCCACACGGATGCCCAGACACACCTGCGCCCGCCCAGCCCAGCTCGGCGCGTGGGAAGGGGCGCGTGCCCGTGACCTTCCCGGTGTTACGTCCACACCTAATACCTCCCCGCGGGCCGAGGGATATAAGTAGGTTTGTGTTTACGTGCCTGTAAACACAGATCTTGGCATCCAGGTCGGATCTCGCCCGGCTGTCTGTCTGTCTCGCTGCGTACGCACGTATGTCCCACGTGCCGGTGGCTGTGGCTATCTGTGCCTCTACCTGCATCCATCTGACGAGGTTCATCTGTCGGGTTGTCTGTAAAATTGCAGCAATTGTTCTTTAAATAGCTGCTCGTTCCTGATGGTGAAAATTTTGGTTCTTTTGTGTTAGATATTAATCACGGTTTTAGAGGCTTCATTTTTATCCTAGGTGTTTTTCCCCAGTCGGGGCAGAGATCTTGCCCTGCTTCGTTGGGTTTAATGGGATTTACGGAAGGCAAGCGGATCTTGGCGTTGTTACCTTCAGCCCCTAAGAGGACTTTACCTTTTTTTTTTTTTTCCCCTGCTGCCGTGACCCGTCTGAGCCCGATGCGCTCCGGCCCAAAGTCCGGCCATTTTCCTGTGCTTTAAGCGTCATTACGAAACCAAACCCGACCCCGTTTTTGCCTCTGGGAGCATACGGGTAAGCGGCGCTTCCAGCAGTGCCGATGCCGGGGTCCGAGCTTCCGCGGTCTGAGCCGCTGCGGCGAGCGGGTCTGAAGCCTGGGAAGCGCCGGTGTGAGCCGGCGGCCGCCGCTGACGCTTTGGTCTTTGCCAAACGAATTCAGGAGGCGTCTCTGAAGCCAGGGACACCCCGAAAACAGGGCTTGCGTTTCACTGGCCTTAGGGGGTGTTTGTGTGGGTGCAGACTCTTGCCAGGAGCCCGGCAAGCCCTTCGCCCCCAGCCGTCCCCATTGCCGTCCCCACCGCCCCGTTGGGCTGGGTGGGGGCCGTGTCGGGGTGCCAGCGCCCGCGGGGCCATTTGGGTTTCTCCGGCCCGTGCGGTGCACCGGGGCTGTTTTGCCCCCGGCAGGAAAGCTGGGAAGGGACGAGGCTGTGAGAGCAGGGCGGCCGGGAAGGAGCCCGTTCGGCTAGCGTCGTGCCGTGCCGTGCCGTGCCCCGCCGTGCCGCCGGCTGGGCAGGGTGCTGCGGCCCTGCAGAGTCCCGGCTGGCTCCTGGGCGGTCGGAGTGTTGTTATTTATTTATTTCTCCTCCCTCCTCTCCCCCTTTGCTTGTTGATGCTGCTGTGGCTGGGTTGCTAAACAGCTTCCCATTGTTCGAGAGCTAATTACCTCTTAATGATGCTCCTTACTCAAAAGCCAAGCAAGAGCGGTGGGCTGCTTCGCAGGCGGGCGAAGGCAGGCTGCCTGGCGGGGTGCTGGGGAAGGAGCGGGCGGCGGGGCAGTGGGGTCACCGGACCCTCCCGGGGCAGCGGTTGGGTTTGGCTCTGCGGCACCGACGGTGGGAAACCGGGGCTTCCTTGGCTGGCGGCAGCGGAGCTGCCGGCTGGGGCTTCGTCCCAAAGGGTGGCCGGGGCTTTGCAGAAAGTCCCCTATTGACCCTCAAACCTGCAACCGCGAGGAGAAACGACCGCCCCGCGGGGTTTGCCAAGGTGGGCCCGGCACGGGGCCGTGCTGGTGATCGGCACGGAGGCCGGGAGCGTGGTGCCAACGTCCCCTCCGGTGTGACACCTCTCCACCGGCCCTGTCTGCGGGGAGGTGTGTAACCCTTGGGGCGCGTCTTTCCTTTTGGCCGTGGGTACGTAAACCAGGGTTCCTCTGGGCTCATCCCGCGCGCGTGTGCGCCCTTGGCGGGGCAAATCCTGCTCCGCTTTGCCCGTCTCCTCCTGACCTTATCCCGGCCCTTGGCGAGCGGCTGGCGCGAGCCCTTGCCCCAACGGGGTTCAAGAGCTTTGGCTGGAAGGTGGAAGGGGCTGGGCGGTGTGGACGGAGGGTCCTCGCCCCCCCCGGGGTGAGGAGCAGAAGTTTGGGCTCTGCTTGCCGGGATCCCGGCTCTGCCTCCGGAATCGTGTGCATCCCTCGGGCCGGAGCGACACCGTGGGCACGAGGCTGCGGCGGCTCATGCGGCTCCTCCGTGTGCCGGATGGCGACGCCGCAGACGTGATGGGGGGAAAAAAAGGATCCTTCTCCAAAGGGATTGGCGCAGCACCCGCCTCCGCCCTGCCCAGCCGCCCCGCTCTGATTGAAGCTGGGCTTTGTCCCCCCGCGCCGGGGGCGCGGGTGGGTGGGAGGATCCCAAACTTCAGAGGGGGACGAGGCGGTCAAAGCAACAACAGTGGGGAAAAATAAAACAAAGGAGGAAAATCTACTCCCTAGAATAATAACGAAGACGGGGAACGACTTCCCCTTCCCTTGTGCCCTTGGGGAGCGAGGGGCCTGACCCCGCAGCGCTCGCAGCCCCCGAAGAGGGGAGTGAGCCCGTCTGAGCCGATGGAAGTGCAGAGGCGCGCGGGATGCTGGACGTGAGCCCCGGCCGGGGCTGGTGGCAGCTTTGGGGACGTCCCCCCCGGGCTGCCAGCCGGGGCTCGGTCCGGCCCCGGGCAGAGGGGCTGGCTTTGCGGGTGGCAGGGGAGACCAGTGGGTCTCACCCCCGTGGTGCCTTGGTGGGGAGCAGCCTGGGGCAGGAGCGGGCTGGGCGGCCGGCACTGGATGTGGGGGTCCCGGGGCAGAGCGGGTTCGGGGTGAGGCCGGGGATCCCCGGTGCCCCCGGCTTGCCCATGGCTCGCCCGCCCAGTGAGGCTGGTGGTGGTGGTGGGGGCCCGCGGCGCTCTGCCGTATCGATCCCTGGCAGTGATTTAAATGCCACAAAGCATGGCTATCGACGTCTCGCGGCCTCCGGTGAAGCCAATCAGCGCTGGGGCCAGCGAGACCCGCGCTCCCGCTTCCGAGCCCTGCTCGGATCCATTTGACGTTTTCCTCCGGGTCGTTAATGGAGGGAGAGGGATGCAGACAGAAATGCGGATTAAGACTTTTTTTTTTTTTTTTTCCCTTCCTCCTCCTTTTAAATTTTTCCCCTCTTCCCCCATTTGCTTTCCAAGACCCGGCTGCGAGAGCAGAGGAGCAGCGAGCCATGCCGCCGCTGGGCGAGGGACGGCCGCGGAGCCGAGCCACGTCCCAGTGGGGCTGTGCCAGCGGGGCAGCCGTGGTGCGATCCCACGGGACGCAGCCGCGCGCTCCCTCGGCACGTGAGCTCTTCCTGACCTGCCAATTTTCTGCTTTTCTTGGCATTTCCTCCCCCCCCCCGGCCTTGCTTTGCATTTGTGGGGTTTTCCGTTTTTTTCCTGCAGCCGTGACCTCCGCACGCTCGCATCCGTCGGTGCAAGCGCCGCCAAACGCCAGCCTGGCGCTGGACCCGGTGCCGCCGGTCCCCCGAGACGCGGCAGCGAGTCTGCAGGCATCCGCGCAGACACCGCCGGTATTCCCACCGCGCGCTGCAGAAGCATTACCGGGATCCGCGGAGTTTAAAACCATCACTCGATACTTTTTATTTGAATACAGGAACGTGGTTTTATTTAAGCTCCTTCCCCACGCAACCCTGAAATCCCCCCAAGAATTAAACTTTGTATTTCGGATCTTTTGTACAAAACGTAAATCTCCCCTGGCTCCGTTCCCCGGGGCCGCCGGCTTTGGCAAAAAGGCGAATAAATTGCAAAGGGGGTTTGTAACGACTGGAGATAGGAAAGACCCGTCAGGTCCCCCAGCCTGTTCCTCCTCCCGATGCATCTGAATTGTCTCCTCCATCTATTTGATTAGCGTGGCGTTCAGCCTAATTTCAGTGGAAATATTTGCCGTTTCCCCTGGTGCGTCTGCAACCAAGTTTTGTAGGATTTTTTTCTGCAGAAGAGGAGAAATTATTTGTATCGGTTTATTTTTTCTTTAACATTACACGGAGAGCAAAACTCTCCCATGTGCTAGGAAACAGATAAAGTGTTTAGACAGCAAATACAAATATTTCTGAGCACTCAGCCCAGCTACGGATATTTCTGCCTGTCCTCCAGCAGGATTTCTTACTGTGTCTTCTAGTGGGTTTTTATTTAGACTGGCTTCATTTTTTTTATTTTTTTTTTTATTTTTAAAAAGCCCTATTTATATTTGCAGTAAAATAAAATCAGCCAAGCCTGACCCTGTAAACAGCTCGAAAAATCCCAATTCTTCCTTTATCCAATCCCATTTCCACTGAGAAAAAAAGCCCCTGGACCTCGCGCCCCGCACAAAATCCAGCCGCGACGGGATTATTTCGGTGGCTGAGCTTTCTGCAGCCGTGGGTGCTGGGGCGGCGGCGGCGGCACCGTCGCTCCCCGAGCCAGGGTGCGGGGATGCTCTTGCGGAGGTGGGCAGGGAGCTGGGGTCCCTGGGCCGTCCCGGGGGACGCGGGGTGAGGGCGGTGGCCGGGTCTCTTGTGCTGCAGGTACCGGCCGTGCACGGTGCGCCCAAAAAGGGGTTTATTGTTTTGCCTTTTTTTTTTTATTTTTTAATTACAAATTAGCTGACGCTGCTCCCTGGCAGTGTCCCAGTCCGGCTGGCGGCCCCGCGGGTGTCCTGGCCGCCCCGTGCGGGGAGCAGCCCCAGTGGCTGCCGGGGGCCGTCGGGAGCCGGGGAAGCTCTTTCCCAGCCAGCTCGATAATCCCAATTATTACCTGGTTTCTCGATCAGGGTTGCTTATTAAACTTGGCACTGCCGGCTTTGCCGTTCCGGCCGCCTGCCTCGGCAGAGGGATTTATCTCCTGCCGACTCAGGAAGGAAATTGAGTGGAAAAACGCGGGGCAGAGCCCCCCGGGACGGCGGGGCTGGGGGCGAGGGGCGGGCGGGGGGCCGGCTACCCGTGCTGGCGGACGCTGGTCCGGCCCCGAAGGGCTTTAGGACGCGGGAGCGACGCTGCGGCGCGTCTGCCCCGTCCCGCGCCTCGGCGGAGGGTCAGGTGGGCGGCGCGGGCGGCTGGGCCGTGTCCGTCTGTCCGTCCCCCCCGGCCGTGCTGGGTGCATCCGGGGCTTCGCGCGGTGGAACGACCCCGGTTCGGGGATGGGCGCTTTTATTTCAGTGTTATTTTGAAACGGTAGGGTTTTTAAAAGGATACGTAAAGGTTTGCCAAATAATTGTTATCTTTCCCTTGCCCTGAAATCGAAGGGAACCTTTATCAGCCTCTCCCTTCACACCAGGAATATCAGCTTTTTCCTATATTTGGGCCTTCCAGCCTGAATTCCCTTGCTTCCCATCACGCAAACGTTCTCCAGTGCTTTGCTAACCGACGCTTACTCTTGCATTTCTTCTGCAAATTTTGTTTTATTTTTACCAAGACAATTTGCCAGACCCAGCGCCGGAGCTGCCCGTGCCCGCGCCAGCGCGCTGGCCCTCGGGAAGGGGCTTCTCACAGATTTCAGACCAATTCTCGGCACGGCCGCGGTGCTGCCGAGCGGGGCCGGAGGTGGGAGAGATGCCGCCAGAGAAGATGCTCTCCCGAAGGGTTTCCCTAGGATCTCCCTCTGGGTACTTGGGCGTTCACCGAAATTTCCTTTTGTGCTGCTGGAAAACTCGGAGCCGGGTGGTTGAGCAGTCCCGGACCCAGCTGGGTGCTGAGCGTTGGGGAACCAAATCCCGACGCAGCCTCTCCGGGGGCTGCGGTCGGCCCCTCGCCGCCCTCCCGGGGTCGCCTAAGATGGGGCCTGCCGCCTTTCGGGCGGGCGTCTCCCGTGGATCGGCCTGGATTTATTTGCGTCCCCCCCCGGAAAGCCTGGGGACACGGGGCTGGTGGGAGGGGAGAGGGGCTCTGTGTTTGGGGAGCAGCCCAGCCGCGGGGGCGGGGGGGGAATCGCCCCGCTGGGCTTTCTGCTGGGGGCAGAAGCGTCCCGGGGTCCCTCGAGCGGCCGCGTGCCCTGGGTCCCGCGCAGGGAGAGGGGAATCGCCTCCTCTCCCCACAGCTTCTTCCCTCGGTTTTTATCCCAGCTCCTCTTTCTCGTGCCCTTCCACCATTTTCCTTCACTTTAAAAGAAACCGCACAAAACCTGTGACTGCGTTTCCTTCTCCCCGTGGTGTCCGTCTGCCCGGCCGCTCTCCTGCCGGTGGCTGAGCTCCCTGCTCCCGGGGTCCCCGTTGTGGGGTGGGGGCTGTCCCCTGTCCCCTCCCCATGGGGGGTGCCGGGGTGTTAGGGAGAGCGATGAGGACAGGGTAGGTTCCGAAATCCTTTATTTGGGGAAATTACTGTTATCCTGAGCCCTGCCAGGTTCTTATCTCCGGGGCAGCCTTGTGCTTCAGGGCTTGGTGTCCATCTCGGAAATCCTCCGAGCTCTCTCCTCGGGTTTCCCCAGATCTTTCATGCAGGGTGGTCAGGAGGACCCGCTGCCCGCTCGCTGCCTGCCCGCTCGCTGCCTGCCCGCTCGCTGCCTGCCCACTGCCCGCCTGCCTCCCCGGCCCCCCCCGGCCCCGGCAGCACTGCGGGACTCGGGACAGAGCCGTGGCCCTGCCAGGCTGTGCCGTGCCGCATCCCCGGGGCTGGGGGGGGCTGTCCCGCTGCCACCGGCACCGTGTTGCGGTTGTACAGCCGCTGTCGGGTGCGGCACCAGCACACGGCAATTCTTGCTCCAGCTCCAGCTGGAAACGCCGGTCACAACGGTGCTCCTGGTTTGGTTTCCAACAAACCGCCGTCCAGAACAGAAATGGCTTTTGGCTCCGGTCCCCATCCAATGCCGTCTCCGTTGGATTGCCTCAGGTTCTCAGGTCTCGGTTCGGCTGGAGCCGGGCGGGCGCGCGGGGCGCCGAGTCCCGTGAAACACCGGGATCCCCTTGCACCGCGGCCCCGGCGTCGCTCCCGCGCTGCGGTGGAATTAAAGGCTAAAACGAGGGGTGGGAACGGGGCTCACCCTCTGCAGCGGGGCGCGTGCTGCGGAGGTGGCGTCGTGCCTAACGGTCATCGCCGCGAATTGCCTTCGCCTCTGACCACGGCCGGGCTCCCGGCTTCCCCTGCCTGCGGTCCCTGTCCGTGCCGGTTCTCGCGGTCGGTGGCTCTGAGGGCCGGTCACCCAACCGCCGCCTCTGCGGCTGGACCGGCCGCCCTCGTCCCCGCTGCCATCGCAGTTGTTGGTTCTCTGCCTTGGCTCCTTCCCGAGCGCTCTCCGGCGTCGGGATGTGAAGCGCTGGTGGGGCCGGGCGGCAGCGGGGGGTGGCGGGGCCCGGCGTGGGCGTACAGCAGCAGGAACGTGGACTCCAGAAAACGTTTCAAAGCCGATTAATAATAATAAATCATAATGTTGTCTTTTAAAATAGAAAGCTTTTGGATGAGGTGGAGGGATACTCTCATCATTAAGACAGCAAGCTGGGGCGTGAGTTCTGGATCCAGTTTCCAGCTCGTTACACGGAGACAAATGGCTTCCCCCCGCCAGCCTCAGTTTCTCTGCGGTTAAGGTGAGGATCGCTGCCAGAGGCTAAATTAAGCAATTAATATTTGTAGAGTGCAGGGAGAGATTGAGAAGGACGTCGCTCTCCCAGCGCTGTACCCTCCTGCACAGCGTGTCCTCCTGTTCCGTGGCCCCACCCGGGAATTTCGGCTGGGAGCCGGAGCGTCCCCCTGGCAGCTCTGCGACCGCAGCGAGCGGTGCCGATGGCGTCGGCTGCCAAGCGCCTTCTCCTCCGTGTCCGCAGAGCCCGGGGCACGAGGACGGGCCGCAGCCCCCGGCTCCTTCCGGGCTGGTTTGGGGTGCCGGTGGGGACGCGGTTCCCCCGTGCTGGGGACGCGGTGGCTCAGGGCTGCGGCTGGCCCCTGCGTGCGTCGCACGGCCGAGCGTGTTTGACAGCGCCGGAGCCCAACTTCATTTTGGCGTCGCGCGGACGCAGCCCTTCGCCGAGGAGTCCCTCGCCGCCCTAGGAGCGGGCAAAAACCTGGTGTCACCAAGCATCCCCGGTTCACACCGGGAGTCCCGTCCCCGGCGGGAGGGGAGCCCAGCTGGATGGGTTTTTGGTTTTTTTTTTTCCTTAAACGTTGTAATATTTGTTTCACCTTATAAATCACCCCACCCGGGCTGCCTCGTAGAGGGAGGATTTATGGGCGCAGGTGTAGCTGCAGCGAGAGGAACGCTGTTCCTGGGGACCGACCTGGTTTAATGTTTTTATAATGATGGTGTTGCAGCAGCGATCTCGTTGAGGGGAGAGGTCTCGCCCGCGGTAAATCCTGCCTGGGAGGCGCTGCCGGGGCTGCGACAGGAGGGGGATCGGTCCCCGGGGCGCGACAGACCCAGCCGGGATGGCGCGAGGTCCGGCACACGTCTGCGGTGCCGCTCGGGTTTTTCCCCGTGCTGGAGGGGATCGCGATGCCGGCACGGTGGCGGGTCGGACCCCAAGCCATCTTCTGCTGGTGTAAATCAGCAGAGCGAAACTGGGGGGGCTCAGCCCCCCGATAAGCTGAAAATGGGGTTTCTGAAGCTGGCGTGGCGGGTGCAAGTCCAGCAGCCTGGCTGGGCTGCTCCCGGTGTCGCTCCCAAGCGACGAAGCCGCGCGAGGTGCCGGCGGGTTCTCTGCGCTGCTTCAGACTTGGACCTGGTCTCCCTGCCCCGTACTGGGGCCGGATCCTGCTGTGATGCTTGGCTAGCATCAGCACCCCCGGGGCAAGCGGCCCCGCCAGCCTCCGAGGGGCAAAAAGGGCGTCGTGGCGTGTTTAACTGCGCTTCGCTTTCACACCTCGGCCTGGTCCGGCAGCTGGAAACGGGGGTCTCTGCCCTTCGGGGCTCCGTCACACCGGGGTGGCGGCGGCCCCGGCCCCCGAGGACGTTTGTAACTCGGCGTGGGGACGCTTGAGGAGCCCGCGCCGGGGAGAGCCGGGCCTTGCAGCCGGTGCAAACCTGGGGCTTTGCCGCGTCCCTCGAAGGCTGGTTTAGATCCCAGGAAGGTCTCACTTTCCCGCCGCAGCAGTGTCACGCTGGGGACGTGGGAAAGCCGTTAGCCGGCTGCTAACGAACGCGGCTCTGGTGGCGAGGAGGCCAGGGGTGCATTGGGGGTGCGCGGCGAGGATGGGGATGCTCGGCCCGGGAAGGGCCGGGGGGACCTTGCCGGGGCTCCCCCTGCTCCCCAGGGGCCGGGGCAGCTTCAGGGGGATTTTCCCTGCGCCAGCGCTGCCTGCGGCAGCACAAACGAACCAAGTAATTGGCAACATGGAAATATTTTGTGCTCATTAAGCAGTGGGAAGCAGCGGGCGAGGAAGCGGCGTTCTCCAGCGCGGGCAGGGGCTGTCGGCGGCGTCCCCGGGGGCTGCCGGTGACCAAAACCCACCGGCCTCCGGCTGGAAAGTGGAGCCGGGCAGGGACCGTGGCTGCCCCGGGGGCACAGAAACACCCTGGTGTTGGGGGGCTGGCGGTGGGAAGCCCCGCACCCCGCTGTTCTGTGGGGAGCAGAGGAGCTGGGTCCCGGTGCTGCGCGGTGGGGAGCCCCGTCTTTGTTGGGGGTGAGAGCAAACACAGGGAGCGGGGGGTTCACGGCCGCTGTACGGGGGGGCTGGGGCTGTCGCCGCACGTTTTCTCCTAACGACCGTAAATCCCACGGATTAAAACTTGAAACGGCGAATCTCAGCGGCCGCCTTTGAGCTCCCCTAACCCCGCTGCCGTGCGCTGCCGGTTCCCAGGACGGGTGTCGAGGGGAGCCTGGGGGTCTCGGTGTCCCCTCCCGGTCCCCTCCGCTCCCAGCACAGCAAGGGAGAGCAGTGGAAGCGGGGGGCGATCCCCGGGGGATGCCGCGGCGTTGGGAACCCTGCTGGGTGGCCTCGTCCCCGCGAAGGTCGGTGGCCGGGGGACGGCTGCTCCCTCGCGCCCCGGCACGGAGCCACGGGCTGGCGACGGCCCCGGCAGCGTCTTCTGCCGCGCTCGGCCCCGAGCACGTGCTTACGGCACTCGATGGGGACGAGGTTTTGCCATCCGCCCCCCCTGCCCTGAGAGAGCCCCCGGGGCGGCGCGTGCCCCGGCGCGGCGCGGGGAGCGCCCGGCAGTGCCGCAGGCGGGGGAAGCTTTATGGCTGTAGTTAAAGTGACTTTATGATATTGTATCTGAACAATTGCCAGCTATTATCTGGATCGATGCTGCGCGATTGAGACACCGGTTGATAACCCAGCCGGGGCCTCTAATCGCTTTTAAACCGCGCAGGGTCGTTTGTGCTTTCGATAAAACCCCTCAGCATTTTCTATTTTAGCTCTCCGCCCCAGACTCCGGCGGGTTTTCCCCCGGGGCTACGTGCCGGGGGCTCTGCTCGCCGCGATGGGCGCGGGCCGGCGGGGAGGCGGCAGGTCCCGGCTCGTGCGTTGTGCCGCGGCCCCGTCTCCTGCGCCTCCGACTCGCTGCTTGCCCTGGGTGGGGACCGGGATGCTGGGACCTGGCCGGGGGCGGCGGGATGCACGCCGGCTGCGGGGGGACTTCGGGGTGCTGCACAGTGCCCAGCCCTGCCGGGTCCTGTCCTGCTCAGGGGTGGGAGGAAGGGGCACGGGGTGCGCGGCGGAGATTTCGGGGTCCCCGTCCCACCTTCGCCCGGCTCGCAGCGACCTTGGGTGAGTCACGTCACCTCTGCGCGCTTCATTTTCCGCAGCTGTAAAACGAGGACAATGATACCTTTCCCACGTTGCAGAGGGGTTGGGAGGATTAATTAGTTAATGTTCGTAAAGTGCTTTGAGGATTAATTAATATTGTGACTCTAATTTTTTCCGATGGTAAAACGCCGCTTAAATATCTCCGCGCTGGTACCTTCCTCCATGACCCTGTAAAGCGAATCTACCCGGGGACGTCACCGGTCTCCACAGGAGCCGGGCGGCCCCGTCCCTGGCAGGCATCGTCTCCCCAGTGCTGAACTGGGAGGCCACTGGCGTCGGGAGGAGAGCGGGGCTGAGCCGGAGGCCCCGGGGTCAGTGCCCTCCGCGGTGGCCGTCCCACCAGGGCCGTCCCAGAGCTTGGGGTGCAGCCCTGCACCCCGGCTCCCCAGGTCCTCCTGGGCCTGATCCTTCTCCTTTGCCAGGCTTTCCCTGCTGGAAGCGGTTCGTATGTTGGGATTGTGCCACTGTCACCTCCCTGTGACGCCGCTCGTCCCTGCCCAGCCTGCTCGGCCACGTCTCGCATCCCCCCTCCCCAGCGGGCTCGACCCGCTCGGAGGCTCCTGTCCCCACCTGCGCTGTGGGCAACTGCCCCCAGCAAATCCCACGTCCCGGGTCTGATCCCATCCAGCATCTCCGGGGCCGCTGGGCTGGGAGCGGGGCTGCAGGGACCGGCTGGGAGGGTGGCTCGGTCCCAGGAGGGTCGGGGATGCTGTGCTGGGAGAGGTGCGAACCGAAGCGCTGAGCACGCGTCGTCAGCGCTGCGCAGGCACGAACCCGGCTTTCCCCGTGAAAACACGTTGTTGCGAACACACCTGGCTGGGAAGCCGCTGGCAGGCGCGGGAGGGCATTTTCTGCTATCTTAATTCCCGTATGCCATTAGTCAGATCGCTGACTGGCAGGTTTTGTTTCCTCCGAGATGATTTCTCAGCAGCGGCGCTGCTCTGCCGTGCGCTCCTGCCTCCCTCCTGCTCCGCCGCTGGGAGCCGTGGGGACAGAGCCGCTGGGGACGGGGGTGGCAGAGGGGTCCCTGCGACGGCAAGGCCGTCCCCGGGGACCCTTTGAGGCGTCGGGTGTGAAACCTGGGATTAGCTCGGCTCCAGCGCGGGGAGGGTATCGAGCATCTCTGGGCTATCGCTGGTGGGAGGTTTCCTGCCCGGGAGCAGCCGCGGCGAGAGCCGAGCGTGTTTCCCGGCTCCTGATGACCCGAGGGAGCCCGGCCGCGAGCGCTGGCACGAAACGGGGTCTTTTCGCCGTGTTGGAGACGTGCCATTTCCAAGGGGGGCTGGTGGGAGGGGGGCTGCGGGAGGACGGCGTGGTCCCGGGCGGGACGGGTTGATGGGGTGCGATGGAGCCCCGGGGCTGGAGAATCGGTGATGGCGGGAGCATCCCCAGTTGCAGAGCACTGGAGGGGACTGGGACCTGCAGTGGAGCGAGGAGGAGGAGGAGGAGGGAGGACTCGGGGGATGCCACCATCCTGCTCCCGGTGCTGCTGAATGGAGCCGGAGGAGAAGGAGCGTCCGGGCTGGAGGAGGCGGGAGAGGACGAGCCGGGAGGCCCCGGCGCTGGTCGATGGCTCCTGTCCCTGGTCGTCACCAAACTCAGTGCGGAGCTGTGGCCGTGCGGAGGAGAGGCACGTGTCGGCGTGCAGCGAGCGTGCTGGGTCTCAAACCCCGCTCCGCCGAGGGGGTCCGGGGGGTTTGAGGCAGGACAGACTGACAGCAGCGTTCCCGCTGCTCGGACCCTGCTCGTGCAGTTAATAGCATCCCGGCAATTAAACTGGAACTAATGCAACGATAAAAATAACACGCTGTCCTTCTGCAGCGTGCTGCATCCCACAAGCTCAGAGGTGGTTAAAAACCCATTTAAAGCCAGATCCTGCCGTCAGACCGGCGCGGGGTGCGGAGGGGGTGGCACTGGGCTCTGCGTGGCCATGGGGCTGGCGTCGTGGTCTCCAGCCCTGATAATCTCCCTGCCTTCTGCAAGGTGTGAACGGCCCCAGTTTCCTCCAGTCGAAGACTGGTTTGCCGACTGCCAGGTTTTAAATAGTATAAATTACATGAATTTTTTATTTTTCTTCTTTCTAGAGTTGTTTAATCCCCAGGGGTTGGTTTTCAGGCTTTTCTCCATAATGCAAAGAGCAGAAGCGCATTCTTTTAATGGTAATTGAGATTCCCACATCATTGTAGGACTTGGAAGCTGTGATGGGCTTTAAATAACGTGAGAGTGAGCGAATTCGGGTTCTGGCTCTTCAGGCGGGTTTCTGAGGTTTTTCTTGTGGTTTCCTCGCTCCGCTCTGAGGTCGGAGGGGCCAGAAAGCCGCGTCCCTGTCCCGTGCGGGGACACGCTGCCCTGGGCATCCTCCCCGAAGCAGGATGTGCCTCGTCGGGGAGACGGGGACCAGTGGGTCGCGGTGTCCTTCGGGAGAGCTATCGGGAAGGGCTTTGGCAGCGACCTGCATCCAGCATTGCCTGGAGCCGCCTGCCAGCCCTTGTCCGGGCGCGAGCGGGTTGGGGATCGGAGCTGGGTCCTCCCAGACTGAGGTTTGGGGTTTTTTTCAGCTTTGCTACCGTCTGCCTGGCACGATGGGCACCCGGCCTGGTGGGCACCCGGCCTGGTGGGCACCCAGCCCTGCTTCTGCCGCGGGGCGGAGGACGCTCGTGCTGGTGGGCCGGAGGAGACCTCCCGCCTGCGGGGCGATGCCGCGTCTGCAGAGGAGCCGGCCCTGGGGCAGGGAGGTGGCTCTCCCCGAGCAGAGCAGCTCCGCGGCGGCTTCATCCCGGCCCCCGCGCCGTGCCAGCCGTCGCAGGCTCCTGCCCCTTCGCTGAGCCCTCGCCTCCCATTTTCCTTTTGCTGCAAGGGAGCAGGCGGTGTCGGAGGGGACGGTGCCGTCCTCGCCTGCCGCGGCAGCTCCCTCCTTTGCCGCGCGCAAGACCGGGCTGGTTTTGGAAGGGAGGCGCGTGCGGATGAGCAGGGGGTGAAGCGTGGCGGCTGGCCCGGCACCCGTGTGCCAGCCCGGCTGGAGGGGGCTGGTCGCGCAGCCTGAGCGGGGGTCCCGTCGCTGCGAGTCCCAGAACCTCGAGCGCAGGAGTGCCGTGGCGCTGCCGCGCCTGCGCCCTGCAGAGCTGCCCCGTCCCTCTGCCCGGCCTCGCCGTGCCGGGGTAAATCCCTGCCGCCGCACCAGCGGCACGCGGCCGTGCCGACGGGGCTCGCCTACGCTGCCCATCCCCACCAAAGCCGGCGTGGGGCGGTGGAAGGGGCTCCTGAGCACTTTCCGGATGGGGGGAAGCGGTTTCCGGCTGCTGGGGGAAACATCTGGATCCAATTGCTGCTCCACGTGCAGCCGGCCGGGCCGGACCCGCTCCTGGCCAGCGCGATGGGAGCCGCTGCGCCGCGGAGGGACTTGCCGGGTCCCCGTCCCGTGGCTGGGAGCCCCCCGCCGCGTCCCCATCCCGGCGGGAGCCCCGCCGTCCCGCCCTGGAGGTCCCCTTGGCCGGCCGGCATCGCTCGGGGCTGCCGGCGCCCGTCCCCAGCGTCCCGCCGCCCCGTCCCGGGCCGTGGCGAGGGGAGCCGCTGCCCGCCCGTGCCTTTTGTCAGCCTCAGAAAAATTGACCTTGAAGCGCGCTGGAAGAGCCCTGCAGCTAATCGTGTTAGGAGGTGTCTGACTGCGGCTCCGCGCGCGCTACCTGAGCGGCATTAGCAAGGGGGACGCGTCGGGCTCGCGGCGCCCCAGCTCAATAATTGATGCGTTTTTCTCAGCTCCCCCTTCCGTGAAAGGAAACCCAAGTGCCGGGAGAACGGCGGCTCCGGCGGGGTGGGGGCGGGAGGCCGGCGAGGGGCTGGGGTGCCGCGCGCCGCGCTTGGGGCCGGCGTCGCGGGGCCGCCGTGCTCCTCGCCGGGGCCGGGGGCGGCTGGGGACGTGCCGAGGGCGCTCTGCGGCCCGGGGAGACCCGCGGAGGTCGGAGCGGCCCCCCGTGCGCCCTCCCGCTCCCCCCAGCCCCCTCCCTGCAGGGAGGCCCCGGGCAGCACGGCTCCATCCGCTCCTTTTGGGAATCCCCGCAGAAACCCTCAAAACCTCCGTTCCCGCCGGAGCGCCGAGCGTCCTCGCGTTGAGCGTCCTCGCAGCGAGCGTCTGCCTTTTCCCCGTGAGCATCTCCTGCTCCGGAGCCCGGCACGGCCCCCTCGGGCCCCCGTCACCCTCGGCCGCCCTGGACCCCGGGGGGGGGGACGTTGGCCCCAGGTGCCCCCCGGCTCGGCCACCCCACGCCGGGCAGAGCTGCCCCGCCTGGATGCAAACCCTCCTCCCTGCCTCCTCCCCTCTGCCTCTTTTTTTTTTTTTTTTTCCCCTTCCCCTTTCGCCTCTTAGAAAAGCGCGCAGGGAAGGGGAGAGATTTTAACCTTCTGCCTGGAACCAATTAAAAAGGTCTTTCCACAGAGACGAAAGTGCTCGTGCACCTTTGTGTGCTGCTAACGGGGGGAAGAAAGCAGAGGCGGCCTTTGAAGGGGGAGATGGAGGTCTCTCCGCTGGGACCCCTCCGGGCTTTCAAAGCCTGTGTTATTTCTTTATTTTTAAATAGCCAAATTAAAGTGACTCCCGCTTCCTTTCCTCCCCGTTAGCGCATCGCACGGCGAGCACGTGGCCCCCGCCAGCCGGGGGGGGGGGGGGGGGATGCGGCCGATGGGCACGGCCGGTCCCACGCCGGGCGCTGGGCTGGGCGCGCTGGGCGTGGGGGGTGGCGTGAGCACCCCAAAACCCAGCCCGGCTCCGCGGGACCCCTCCGGGATGGGGCAGAGCCTCCCTCCTTCTCCCTGGGCTTGCAGGGTCCGTCGGCGGGAGGCAGAGGTGGCCCCGGCAGGGCGATGCCGGGGGGTGCCGGGGGGGTCCCGGCTGAGCTGGGGCAGTGGCACCCCCCCCGCCCCCCGTCAGCCCCGCGGCCAGGGCGGCCCCCCCGCTCGCCCCAGCACGCCGCCCCTTGAACTCAACCAGCCACACGGATGAGTGGGTTTCTTCAAAGGGCCCCCCCAAGACCTCTCTGCCCCCCTCCCCGCCACCCTCTCCCCACCTCCGTAAGACGCGGGTGAAAAGGCAGCGGAACAAAGCACAGGAAGGATTTTAGGTGGTTTCCGCACAGACCTGAATGTCGAGTTGCTCAATGGAAGAGGAGATGCCGACGCTTTCATCCCCGCGCCCGGGTTTGGCCAAGGGGGCGAAGGGGCGAGCGCTGCCTCCCCGCGCCCCCCAGCCTCTTTTTTTTTCTCTCTCTTTTTTTTTTTTTTTATATAGTCTCAGATTTAGTTTTCCACAGTATAATTCTGAAAGACAGCGGAGTATGAATTATTCATTGACCCCTAACTGCCTTTGCATACAATCCTGGCCGGGGGAGAGTGCCCGTGTCGAATGCATTTGTGTGCAGAGCTGGGCCAAAGCGAATTGGAATCAGTTTTTAAGGTTTAGTGGGGGACATTTGGTGATTTTGGGGCGGGGGGGGCGGGCTGGAGCACGTGGGGAGGCGAGTGGGATGGGGCCAGAAAGTTTCTAGTGGGGAATTACTCCCTTTCCCAAGCTGCCGAGGAGCGAGGCTGGGCTGTGGGGTGCCGCTGGTGGAGCAGGGAGCCGGGGACAGGGTGCGGGTGCTGCTGGGTGGCCCTGGTGGGTCCAGGTCCCGTCTGTGTCCGGGGGACTCTGGGGCCAGCGCCGGGGTCCCGGCTTCGTCCGTCGCTGCCTGCAGGCGAGCGCCCATCGCGCTCCCCGGACCTGGGTGAAGGGCAGCTGGCGCGGGGCAACGCCGGCACACGCGGCTGCTGGGCAAAAAGAGGGTTAAAAGTAAAAAACCACCCGTTTTACTAAATTTAGTCGGTTCTTAGATGCTCCTTTAGCCTGACTTGAAATGTGAGGCATGGCTGAGAAGCGGGAGGGATTCCCCAAAGAGCACGATGGCTTCGGCGGGGAGAGCTGCTGCCGCCGCCGCCCCGCTGCCTGCGTCCCCGTCCTGCTGCCCCCGGTCGCTGCTTCTCCCCCCGCAGCCCCCCCACCCCGTCCTCTTCCTCGGGGGCACCGGTGCCGCTGCCGGCCCCTGGCACGGCGGTGCCCGGACCTCGAAGTCGGCTGCCAAAACCCGCCAGGGATGAGGGGGTGAAGCGGGGCGAGGGAGGGAGGGGGGAGCACCCTGGCAAGGCTTTAATCTCATTAGTCTTGGAGTGAATGGACAAAGCGAAAAGGCTTAAAGCCCGGTGAAAGGAGCGGGGAGGGGCGGGGGGGCCGTCGTGCCCTGAGAAGTGGAGACCCCGGCTGATCTCGCCAAATTAGGTCAAATTCGGCCAGGGGAACACGAGGGGAAGGAGTAAGGGGGGGGACGAGCCAGGCGAAGCAGTAAGTGTGGTTCTGTTGGCCCTGTGACCTCTCCCGGGCTTGTGAAGGCAAGCGCTGGCCCCTCTGCCACGGGTGCTTGCCCCCTCCCCTGCCTGGGGGTCCCCTGCTCCCCTCCAGCCTCGCACGGTGGCGGAGGTGCCGGGGAGGACCCCCCTCGCTGCTGCCCGCGCCCCGCGGTCACCCGGCTCCTTGGATGGGGACGAGGGGCTTCCCCGTGCCCCCACCCGCGACCCGTCAGGGTGCCACCGAGCTGGGTGCAGGGGCAGCTCCCGGTGCCAGGGTGCTGGGGGCAGCCCCTCGCCCGGTGAGCGCGGCTCAGACACCACCATGCCGGTGAGTCGGTAAAACCTGCCGCATCGCCGGTCACCGTGTATCGATCGCTTCTGCTCCCCGGGGAGCCGCGCTGCCCGTGCACAGCCCGTGGTGCTCACCGGCAGAGCCGGGCTGTGCCGGAGAGGAGCCGGAGGCGTGAGTCGAGCCCCGCGGGGTGGAGGTGCCAGGCTGCGGCGAGGCACGGCCTCCGGCATGGGCAGAGCTGTGCCGGACCGGCCTCTGCCCTCCCGTCCATCCGGCTCCCGGTGTGTGCCGGGTCGGGACGTGGCAGCCTGTGCCTCCTTCGCAGCCGCGCCTGCGGCACCTCCGGACGGGTTGTGATGTGAGCATCGTTTTGCTCCAGCAGCGCCCAGGGGTTGCACTTGGGGGGTTTTTTTTTTGGGTGGCGGGGGACAACAGAGCCGCGGTGGGCAAACCCAGCGCAGCGCGGTGTGTTGCAGGACGGGTGGTCGCGGCCGTTACTACCCGTGTGTGCCGCGGGCTCGCGCAGCCGGCGCTGGCCGTGCCAGTTGCCATCAGCAGCGGCACAAGCACGTCCTTGTGCAGGAGGAGCCTGGAGCTGCCTGCGGCTGGGAGGAGGCTCGGGAAGCCGGGAGACCCCGTCGGTGCGGCCGGGAGGGTCGCCCCAGCCCCAGCCCCAGCCCCAGCCCCAGCCCCAGGCACGGTCGCTGACTTCGCCTGCGGTGCTTCGGGGAGCAAAGGCTGCCCGGGGCTCTGCTCCCCCCGGTCCCCTCCGTGGGGGTGGCCACCCTCCCCTCCATCCTCTTCGCCATCCGATCGATCCTTGCCCCGATCGATGGGCGCTTCCCTGCGGGCGAGGGGCGGTGCTGCCCGGCCGGGCAGGCAGGCAGGGAGAAATGGCTTTTCGCAGAGCCTTGAGCGGGTTCCGGCATCGATCTCCCAGCGAGGAGCAGAGCCTCGTCAGAGATCAATTAGGCCGGTCATTAGCCGTGCCCCAGAGCGGAGCGTGAGTCTGGGTGGTGAGCTGGAAGGGGAGCGGGAGAAATGCTGGGCTGGGAGGGCTGGGAGGAGGTGCCCAGCCAGCGCCGCCACTGCCCTGAGCTGCCGAGCGGAGCTGGAGCCGCCGGGGAGGGTCCCCCGGGTTACCCCCTTCCTGCGGGAGCGGGCACATCCCGGCAGCTTGCCGGCACCCGACGCTTCGGGAGCTGCCGAGCCCGCGCATCTCACCCCGAGCGTGCACAGACCCCTCGGCCCCTCAGTTTCCCAGATCAGCAGCCGGCATAGAGGCTCTTTCCAGCAGGACCGAGGGGCCGGCGATGGTCCCGGGGGCTCCGAGAGCCTTGCGGCAGCCCCGTGACCGGGGTTGGCCCCGGCCGCGCGGCAGCAGCATCCTCCTGATGGGGACTGTTTGTTTAAAAAGCGCTTTGGAGGCCGTTGGCGGGGCCGGTGCTGTCCGGAGGAGCGGGAAGCGGACGGGGAGGAGCGTGGCCGGAGGCACCACGCGGCCGTCCCGGGAGCTGACAAGTGACGCGCGGCGTTAGCGAACGCTCGGGCGTGCGTCCGTCCCGGCTTAGGGAAAAGAGCCCGTGGGAGGCCCCGCGGGGACCGGCGTGCGGAGGAGCGGGACGTTGGCGAAGTCATTGTCCTTCTGCTGGGAGGCACGCGAGGCAGCGCGGCGTGGCCGAGGCCACCCAGGCGGCGATGCGGGGGCTGGATGGGACCCCCAGCTCGGCCCCGGGGACGAGAGAGCACGGGGAGCCCCGGCTGGGAGGCGGCTGCGGAGGCCCCCGGGCGCGGGAGCGTGGGGAAGCAGGAGGAGAGAAGCCCTGGGGGTTTGTGGAGGGGAGCGGGATGATCGGGCCGCTCACGGCTTGAATTTTTAAGCCTGCGAAGGACCCGCGGGTCTCGTCATCTATGCAGGGACACACGTCGGGCAGGGCTGCCTGCGGTTCCTCCGTGTTTGAGCAACCTCTGCAACCTCCCGGAGACGGCGAGCGTCCCTGCGCCGGCGCGCGTGCCTCCTGCTGCCCTGCGCCGTCTCATCCCGGAGCCCACGGGGTCCCGGTGGCCGGTCCCCGCGGGCGGTGCTGGCACAGCACAGCACCCGTCCCTTCCCGCTGCTCACCAAGCAGCGACCTGGGGACCAGAGGGGACCCGGGGGCTGTCTGGACCGAGACCCTCTGCCCCCGGCATCCCCCAGGCCCAGCACCCTCCACCCCTGCCCCGGCCTCATCCCGTGCCCGTTTTTTCCCCCGGCTCACAGGTTTGTGCCCGGCCAGGAGCGCTCGTGGGCAGCAGCGGATGGAGGGAGCGGCGTGGCGTGGCGTTTGACGTCCGCCCTTTGCGCCGCTGCCCCGCATCCTCCCCGCTTCCTTCCACCAAAACGCAGCCGGAGAGCGAAGCCGAACAAAGCCGACCCCTGGGTTAGGACCTGGAGCGGGTACTGCCTGCCCAGCCGCCTCTGCCTGCGAGCTGCAGCTTCTAAGAAACAGAAAATAAGGAGGGTTTAAAAAAAAAAAAGAAAAAGTTCCCCGATTACATCTGGTGAAGTGACAGATCTGCCAGGCAGGTGATTATTCTGTGTACGGACGTGCTGAACACAGATGCCGATAGGATTAAAGGGGAAGGGGGGGAGCTCGCCCTGTTAAACCAACACCTGATAAAAGAATAAACCAGCCGGAGGAATAAATTGCCTGCGCTGCCAAGGTCGTGCGCCGCCGGTCCCGCGGCTGCTGCGCGGGGAGGGGGCGGCGTCCCGGCTCCTCGGCGAGCCGGCCGGCAAAGAGCCCCCCGCGCCCGGGCGCCCGGCGGCACCACCGCAGCCCCGGCTCCCCGGTGCGCCCGTACCCGGCATGCCCTCGGCTGCCTGGTTGCTTTCCAGGCACGTCCCGGGCATCCCCTTGGGATGGCGCAGAAAATTAACAGCAGTTCAGATCTGAGGAACTTTATGACACGTGTATGATAGGACTGAACCAGGGCGTAATTGAATGACGGATGAGCTTCCAAGAGCCACATTTCCAGGGAGTAATGAAAAATAGAAGTGCTATTGACTAAAGGAGCTTTCGGCGGCCGGGCGGCGCGGCGCGGGATGAGCAGGCTGCTGGCAGGGGGAATGCATCAATACGGCAAGTAATAGCTCAGTTCTTATAACTCTGGAAATGTCATTCAGGCCTAACCAGAGAACACTGGCTATTAACTAGCCTTAAACAGAAAGCACCGGGCAGGGAGGCCGAGCTGGGAGCTCCCGATAATTATTTTACTTCTTTTTACGGCTCCGTCATTTTTTCCGTTGCAGGGGGCCGGCCCGAGCACGCCTCCCCGTCGTCGGCAGCTCCGGGGGTCCCCGCGCCTGCCTGCGCCTGCCTGCCTCTGCCGCGCCGCCCGTGCCGCCCGTGCGGCGGTGCCGAGCCAGGCTGGGCTCCGTGGGAGCTGCTCCAGGGTGGGGTCCCCATCGCGCCCCTGGAGCTCGCCCTGCCCGCTGCTGCCCGTCCCTCGCAGGACCGCGGGCAGCAGGATGCCGGCGTTGCTCTCGCCGCTGAAGAGGCTGAAGCCTTCGAGCACGCGTCTCTCCCCGCACACGTGTCCCTCCCCGTCCGTGCGTCCCTCCCCGTCCGTGCGTCCCTCCCCGCATCCTGGCAGAGCCTCTGCCGAGAGGCAGATAAACGGCAGAGATGTGATCTGGGCTTGCAGCTTGGCCGTGTCGGGGCCCCGTGCTCCGCGGCCCCCCGAGGTGTAATGAAAGCCTGTGGGAGAGTATCGAGTGAACCTAAATGGATTTTCTCCGTTAACGCAGACCCATCATCCAGTTATCAGCTCCTCGGCGCAGAGCGCTCTGGGGCTGCGGTCACAGCGGCTGGCACTTAAAGTGCTCTCCGCCGGCGCAGCCAACATCTGCTGCCGCAGCGCGGCACCCACCCGCCGGCGCTGCCAAAGCAGGCTCCGTCCTGCCGTCCCGGCTACGCCGGCGCCCTCTCCCCAGCACGCTCTGTGTGCGCCTCTGAACCGGCACCGTCCTTCCGCTTACGGGGCCATCTGGTTTCGGGGTGCCCTTTTTGGGGGACGTGGTGCCGGTGGGAAGGATGGCGGGATGCAGGGGGGGTTCCAAAGCCCAGCCTTCGCCCCGGGTTCGCCAACCTCCTCCTGCCCCGGCCCGCCGTGGGGGAGGTGGTGGGGGTCCCGCCGTGGGGAGGGGGCACGGCGGGGGGAGGGAGGGGAGCGAAGGGAACGACTCTCATTCCTGCACACAGCCGCTACCTGCTTTGCAAGTCGGAGTTCATCATTAGCCAGGAAATAATTAATTGTTGGGCAGACAAAAGGCATCACTCGGCCCCCCCGGGGACCCCGTCAAAGGGAGCTGTCAGGGGCTGGCGTGATAAATTACGGCTCCGCTGGCTCCGCAGCCCGTCACCGTCACCGTCAGGGCTGGGGGGAAAAGTCGCGCGTTGTCCTTTTGATTGGGGGTCACCGCGGGTCTGGCTCCCGCCTGGCGTCCCCCGGGGACGCCGGGGTGGCACAGGGCAGGCAGGGGCTGCAATGCTGGGCGCAGGGGCCGGGAAAGGGGCTGGGGGGCGAGCAGGCGGGTCCCTGCCCCGTGCCGCGGTTGCGCCCGCTGCGTCCGTCCTTCTGAGCCGCGTCCCTCTGTCCACCTCTGAGCGCCCGCCTGGCCCCGCCGGCGTGTCCCGCTGGGCTGCCGGCGGCACGTCGGGTGGCCGATTTCCACCTTGTCGGCGTTTTTGCAGTGATTGCGGGCCCGGCGCTCTCCCCAGCTCCCGCCGATCAAATTACCGCGGCCGCGCTTGCCGGCAAACGCGCTCAGAAATCGCTCCTGCCGCTCGCGTGAAATTTCCTGCGAATTAAAGTGTTGCAAGGTTAAAGAGTCACCCGTGAGCCCCGCTGCCCCCCCGGCCCCCGCCACCGCCTGGGACCGAGACGCTGCCGGAAAGTAAAGTGGCCGACGACTGAAATAATGAAATAATACGTGTTCATCCGTATTCGTTGGCGTGGCTTAAACAAAGTGGGGTGGGGAAGCCTCTCCTGGTTCCCTGCTCGCGCTGCTGGACCCGTGCCGCGCAGGACGGTCCAGCCCTGGGACAGGGAAACTGAGGCACGGAGGCAGTGGCTGCTGCACCGGTGTCACGGCAGGTCTGTGCCAAGTCCCGGTTGTGGCTCTGGAATGAGACCGACGGCAGCTCCCACTGCTGCAAACGGCTCTGGGGAGCACCAGGGCAGCGGCTGGTTCGGCTCAGAGTCCCGAGGGTGACGCTGATGTCCCCGGTGCCCTTGGCAGCCGGGCGGCTCGGAGCGCTGCCGCCACCCATCCCCACGCCCCCACGGCACCCGGCTGTGCCCCGGCCGCTGGTCCGTGAGCCGCTCGGCACGAGCGCCGACACCGCGGCCGGGCTGGGGTGCGCGCTGAGTGCGAGCTAACGGGGTTTGCAGGTGAGGGCGGTGGTGGGGGCTGTCACCCAGCGGGGACCCACGGCCCGGCGGCGGTGGGGCTGGCAGGGTGGGTGCCCCGAGGAAGGGCTGTCCCTCGGCCCCGCGACGGTGCTGCAGGATGGCGGGAAGGTGACGGCAGATGGGACGGGAGGCTGGCACGGAGCCGCTGCCCGTGCCGTGAGGCCGAGTGCCAACGGCCGCGGGGCTGGGGACTCTGCAGCCTGGGGCTCTGCCTGCAGCGTGCCAGGGCCGGCCTTAATGAGTGTGGGGGCTCGGCGGTGCTAACGAGGTCAGCCCCCGTTTACCCCGTCCCCCTGCGGGAGACCCCCAAACGGGCGCCTTGATCTGGCTGTCCCGGCGGGCTGCGGCGCGGAGCCGGCGAGGGCGGTGGGGGGCCTGGCTGCCGCCGGCAGATAACCCCCAGCGGCTCCCGTCCCGTGCCCGTTATCAGCACCCGTCCGCTCTGCCAGACGTGTTAATTAGGGCGCTCAGCGTGAGCAGTCGGAGCACGTATGAGCACGCGTGGTCTCGTGCATGGGCTGACACGTGTCTGGTGTCCGGCTGGGAGTGACGTGCGGGGCCCGACGGCCGCGGGAGCTCCTGCACGGCTCCGGGGGACGTGAGCGGGACGCAGGCACGGGCGTGCACGGGGCAGGGCGCGCACGGGTGCATCCGCGTCAGGCTGGGCGTGTGCGGGACACGTATGCACGGGTGCACGCGTGCTGGGTCAGGTGCGCACGGGCGCGTGCATGTCGGGCAGGCTGTGCGTGGGGCTGGGCGTGCGCGGGTGCACCCATGCCGGGCTGGGCGTGCGCGGGTGCACCCATGCCGGACCGTGGCAGGCTGTGATCTGGAGAGCGCGGGCGGCCTCTCCTCTCCTCGCCTCGCCTCCCCGCCGGAGCCCGGTGCCCCTCTCACCTTTGCTGTCAGCTGCCACCGTAAACACCTTCTGCCGCCACGGCTCTGCCCTCTCCCGAGCCATCTGGCCGCCTGCTTTTGCAGAGCTCCGCTCGCCCTCCCCTGGCCCTCTCCCTGCTCCCTCCCTCCCCCGGTCCTCTCTGCCCGCTCCCCACCAGGACCCAGGTCCCCGGACCCTGGCTTTGGGCTCCCAGCGAGCCCCCTGCCCCGGCATCGCCACGCCGATCCCACCGTGCCCCCGCGGCTCTCCAGGAACAGCGTGGCGAGCCGCGGCTGCAGGACTGCCGGCACTAACACAATTACCGTTACATTTTCCAGCCGCCGCCTCTCCGACAATGAATTTCTGATCTGATTAAATTTGCACGGACCGCGGCTGCACGTACGGCTGTCTGCCGCCATCCATGGAGCCGGGCAGGCGCGGGCGCTCCCCGGGGAGGGCAAGGGGCAGCCGCGGCCAGAGACCCCCCCCCAGCGCCGTCCTGCCAGAGAAGAGTGGAGCGGGCACCGCTTCACCTCTGCGCCGAGGGCTGGCAGCAAGAGACGGCGTTGCATTCGCGATTCAAGAGGCGAGCGGCTTCTTGCACCTCGTTAGCCGGGAGTTGCTCCTGTGGCAGTGCCCGGTGGTGCCGCTGGTCGAGCCGTGCCGGGACGCGAGGGCGATGGTCGGCCCCGCTCGTGGCCGCAGCCCCGCGGGCACGCACGGTGCTCCCGAAAGCACGCAGGAAGGGCTGTGGGGCAGCGTGCCCCGGTCTGGCCGGGATGCCAAGGGGAGAAGATGGAGACGGCGCTGGGCTGCGGGGCCCGGGGTGCCATGGGCGAGCGGCTGGCGCGAGGGGGCACAGAGGAGCGTTGGGGCGGGGAGGGCGGGGCGAGGGTCCCGCGGCGGCAGGGCACGGTGCGGCGAGGGGCATCGGGGCCGTTCACCCGCGTCTTGCCCGTCAGGATCGCCGCGTCTCGCCGGTCCCTGGCCCACGGACTAGCGGCCGGCACTGCTTGGTGGCCGCAGAGTCTGGCCGGGAGCAGACGGGGCTGGGCTGCAGGAGGGGGAGCTGGAGCGGGGACCTCTGCGCCGCCTTGCTTTATTATTGAGTTTAACCTACAGTCTTCCTTACATGCCACAGTGCCCGTAACCAGTGCAGAGGCTGCTTTTATGTGCAAATGAGCCTTTTTTTTTTTAATCTTTGACAGAGAATGTGCTGTGTTTACATAACAGAGGGCCCTGGTACTCTGGAGAGGGCCACTGACAGTGCTGGCAGGAGATGTTAAGAAAGATCTAACATTTCTGATCTCTGTTTAGCCAGAGGCACTGCGAGGCAGGCAGAGGAGCAGGGGAGGGTGGCTCTGGGGTGCCTGGGGGAGCACAGCTCGGCGGCTGCTGCCCCGGGGTCTGGGGAGGGCACGGGGGCCGGGGACCTGGGCGGCAGCGGTGGACCCGCCTGGCAGGCTGCGGGGATGCGGCCGCGCCGGAGGGTCGAGGACCCGGGGGTCCCTGTGCTGGGGCAGAGGCCACAGAGCCCTCTCGGGGGTCCCTGTGCTGGGGCAGAGGCCACAGAGCCCTCTCGGGGGTCCCCATGCCGGGGCAGAGGCCACAGAGCCCTCTCGGGGGTCCCCGTGCTGGGGTGGAGGCCACAGAGCCCTCTCGGGGGTCCCCATGCTGGGGCGGAGGCCACAGAGCCCTCTCGGGGGTCCCTATGCCGGGGCAGAGGCCACAGAGCCCTCTTGGGGGTCCCTATGCCGGGGTGGAGGCCACAAAGCCCTCTCGGGGGTCCCCATGCCGGGGCAGAGGCCACAGAGCCCTCTCGGGGGTCCCCGTGCTGGGGTGGAGGCCACAGAGCCCTCTCGGGGGTCCCCAGCCCCACGGCCACGGGCAGAGGCTGCTCTTCCCTTGCGTCGATGCTGCTCCCTGAGGTTCAGGAGCATCCGGCAACCGCGGGCTGACCAAAAGCTGGTGGCGAAGCCAAAAGCTGGCGGCGAAGCGCTCGCCTTGAGCGGCAGCCCTGGGGCCGAAGGGCTCCCGGTGCGGTTGCCTCCAGCCCCTCCGGGGCTCCTGGGCGGGGGTCCCGCTCCCCTTCGGCAGCCTCTCGGGGGGACGGGGCTGCTCGGGGTAAACTGTCCCTGTGTCCCTCCCCGAGCCGCTGCCACGCTCGCCGGGCACCAGCAAGGGAAAAAACTCCTGCTGCTAGGTTAAGTGGAAAAATGACCAATATCCTAAGGCCTGCCAGGTTAAAATGCATTAATTCAGGATAGTCTGTTAATGGCAGTATTGATTAGTCTCAGTGCTGGGCTAACGAGCATCCATGTTAATGAGGGGTGAGCGGCGTGAATTCCAGCAGCTGCTGTGGTTCCTGGGAGCCTTGGTCGGGGGGTGACTGTAGAGCACCCCAAAAAGGGGCTGCCGCTGCGAGGACCGGCTTCGCCTGGCCGGGGAGCGGCTTCGTCCCCCCGGGGAGGTGGGGGCCGGGGGCCAGGGCTCTGGCACACGGAAAATGGAGTACGCGTGTGCCAAAACCAGGTATTTCCAGCTGACCCCTGTGTGTTTTTCCGGGCAAGCGAGTAACATCGTGAGTCCAAGGAGAACCCGTCTGGTCCACGCCTGCATCGCGGAGCAGCGTGCAGGATCCGTCCACCCGGCTCGTTCGTGCTGTACCTGGCCATCGCGGAGCAGCCGGCTCGCAGATAATCAGCGCTTGGGTTAAAAGCTCTGCCGCGTCTGGTCAGATTTGGTGCCGAACGCGTGTGGTGCTACCAGCTCCGGCTTCCCTTGTGACGGGGTGTTCGGGTAGGAAGGGATCTCGGGAGGCAGAAAGCAGAATCCGCGGCAGGTTCCCATTCCTGTGCACGGCGAAACGCAGCCTGGAGCCCAGCACGGGGCCGGGGAGGTGAAGCAGCCCTGGCTCTTTCCTGAAAAGCTTCTCATTTTTTGAACTCCTTTGCTTTTTTCTTTTTTTTTTTTTTTTCCCTTGAAAATACTTGAAAGACCAAGTTTCTTCCCCCTCTAAGTTTTTCCAGCAGCTCTCCCTTACTCTCCCCGCCCTGGCCCTGTTACGCCCTGGTCCCCGTTCAACGCGGGGGGAGGAACGATGCCCAGGTTTGGCTTTTCTTTTTCTTTGTGCAACTTTGCACAAAGCAGGGAGGAGAATAAACTTGGCCTTTCAGGTATCAAGAGCACTTCTGCTTTGGGGTGCCCCTGAGTTCCCTTGGGGGTGGCCCTGCAGGCAGGGTGCCAGCAGCGGGGTGCCAGCCCCAGCCCGGTGCTGGCTGCCCACGAGTGCCGGCGAGGATCGGTTCGTGCGCGAAAGCCGTGAGAAGACTTATTCCGTCCAGGTCGCTCTGTCGCTTGCCTGGTGCACCCAGAGCCGGCCGGCGTGCTTCTGCCTCCAAATTAATCTGTACGGTTGAGGGCACATCTTGTAAGGTAAGCGTGGCATCTCGAGAGTACTTGAGAGGCGAGAGCGGCCGAGTGCTTCCTCGCCGAACGGCGATAGGACGCGCCTGGCGCCGCGCAGGCTCTGCCGTAGGACCGCTCGCCGCAGCGGGAGGGAGGCTGGGGCTGCTTCGGCTGCGTTTTCGGCACCGGTTTGGTGGGAAACCTCTCCGACGTGCCACGTGTCCGGGCAGCGGCCGTGGGACGCGGTACCGGCACTTTGCCACCCGGCACCGCTGGTTCGGCAGGCTGGCGCTTGCATTTAAACAAATTTTGTTTTCTTCTCTGTTATAAAGCCTACCCTTAGCCCGGGGGAGTGGGGATTGCTGCTCTTTTTCTAGATCTGCAAACAGGCTGAAATAATAGCTCCGGGTGTACCCATTTATCTCTGTGTCTATCTCGTCATGCATCCCATCTCATCCCACTCTGTCACCCGGTCCTGTAATATCTCAGTATCTCCCTAAAGCAAAAGATGACAATAAAGTGTAAATGGGGAGTGTTGGCTCTGGAGCATAATGATGGCAATTTAGATGCCAGCCATAATTTCCCCGCCGTTGCCCCAGGTAACAGGAGCCGTCGTCTCCTGTGGGAGCACAGCCGAGCCGGGACGAGGTTACCTCCGCTCTCCCGCGTCTGGTGGCCACCGTGGGTCTCTTTGTCATTTACGTTAAAAGGAGGGAAAGGGAAATAGCCGTAAAGGAAGGAGCCGGCGGGGCTGCTGCTCCCCGGTCACGGCCGGGCCAGCACCGGTCCTTGACCAGCGGCATCGCCGGTGCCAGCCTGCGCCGGCTCGAGGGGTGCCGGGGCTGGGGAGAGCTCTCGCCAGCCGGCGAGTGGCGGTTCTGCATGGGAATTTGCATACATTACCCACAATGCCCTGCCCTCCCCAGTCCGCCTGGGAGGCTGCGTGTGCCGGCTTGTCCTCCCGCCGCGTGCTCCGGCTCACCGTCACCGTGCGGTGCCGGTGCAGACGAGCCGGTGGCCTCCGTGGCACCCCCAGAAAGTTGGGGAAAAAGCAGTTTTTAGAAGAGGTTTTGGGGTTCGCAGCAGAGCTGGCCCTGCGCCGCGGGCACGGTGCCTGCCGGGGAACCGCCTGTGCCGTGAAACCGCTGCTCGGTGCTGCAAACCAGTGCCCGGTGCGGAGGCTCACAGCCCATAGTTGCCAGGTATTTAAGGAAGAAAAAAATAGCAGAGACACCTGCTTGTCAGGGTCCTTCCCCACCAGGTTGTGCATCCTTTGGATGCTGGGTGAAAGCCACGCTGATGGTGAATCCAGGAACGATGTGCTGATGCTGGAGCGCCCCGGCCCCGCCGGCTGCGCGGGGTGCGGCTGGGCGTGACTCAGGGACGCTGGTGCCGAGGCCGAGCCGGGGCACGCCGGGCCGGCCCCGGTGACTAAGGAAGCGAGCGTGTGTGTCGGGAGAGGCTCGCAGGGGCACGTCAGGGCAGGCGGGGTCGGGCAGCCCACGCACGCTGCCCTGTGCCGGCCGCTGCCGGGGAGAACGAGTGCCGAGGGGGCTCGGCGGGCTACCGGCGGGCCCCTGGGGCTCACCCCATGCTAAGCCGGTTGCGCGTCCCACCGCCGGCCTGGCAGCCCTTGGCACGGTTGGGTCTCTCCGGTTTGGGCGATGGGGGCAGGCGGTGCTGCTCGTCCCTGTCCCCGTCCCCGTCCCCGTCCCTGTCCCCGTCCCTGTCCCCGTCCCTGTCCCCGCGCCTGCCGTGCGGCTGGCGGCCACGGCAGCGCGGGGGCTGTCAAACGGCATTAAGCCCAAACTAACCTCCCGTCTGTGGGAGCCGTCACCATCATTCCAGATAACTGTAATCGAGCTGCTGAATATGTAGCTGGGCTCGGAGTTTTGTAGTTGAGATAAATATTGATATTAAAGCTGTCAGGGCTGGCGAAGTGACGCTGACACCCGCTCCGCCGGTACCTCGCCACCCGACCCGTCGGCTCCTGCCGGCCGCGGCTCTGCACGGTGCCGGCTCCCGCTGGCAGCCCTGGGGGGCTCACCCTGTCCCGCTGCTCCCCAAAGAGGGGGGACTGCTCCCCGGAGCACCGGCCGGGTTGGCGGCTCACCGCCAGCGACCGAAGCAAAGGGACGACCCCGGGCTCTCGGCCTCCGGGACGGCACCCGCGGTCCCCAGCGGTCCCCGTGTCCTTCTCCCCACAGCCGCCCCGACCCCGGGGGTTCGGGGAGCTCCCGCGCACCCCGCGGCGGCAGTCAGGAGGACCGGCGACCCCCGCCCTGCCCGTGCTTTGGCCAGCACCGGCATTTCCAGGTTTTGACCGGCACCGGCACGCTCGCAGGGCTCGCTGGCTGAAAAGCTTTTGGAGAGCTCGTGGTTTGTCGCTTAGGGAAAAAAAGGGTCCCCGGGTGGGGGGGCAGCGGGTGATGGGTGCTGCAGCCCGTGGGGTGGCACCCACAGCCCGGCTGCCCCAGCGGAGCAGCGGCCAGCGGGCACAGGGCTCAAACGGTCGTGAAATTCAAAAGTAAATATAATTCCGCCGCCGCTATCCCTGCCTTTCGGTTTGTTCCCGATGGATTTCGCTTGACGCCGCCTTTCCCGCTCTGCCGGGCTGGCTGCTCAGCCGTCGGGGTGTGCGGCGAGGTGGGGACGGGCAGCGAGGGCTGAGCGCAGACTTTCCCGTCCCCGGGGAAAAGCAAAGGGGAAAAACATAACGGGCATCCCTAAACCACCCCCTCCCGCCCTGCCGCGCTCCCGCCTGCTCCTTCTTTATTTTTTTAATTAGCTGATTCGCTATCTGGCGCCGAAGTGTGTTTCCAACCGCCGCGCTCAGGAAACCTCATTAACACAGATCAAAAGGAGCTTTTAATGATTTATAAAGGTGCAGCAGTTTGGAGAAATTAAATAATTTAGGTGGTGTGTGTACGGCGGGTCCCTCAGGACCACATTACAGGCGTACCGTGAGCCACAGCCCGAGACGCGCTTCCCCGCTCTGCCCCGCCGCCGCGGCGCTGGGGACGCTGCCGGAGCGTGCACGGCGCTGCACGGCCCCGCCGGGACCGGGGCTCATCACCGCCTCCGTTCTGCGGGGCTGGGAGAGACACGGCCGAGGACAGGGCGGCTCCTGCCGTAACCCCGAGCATCATCTCGTTCCTGCAGGCGCCGCGGCTTGGCCGGGTTGGGATGCTGGCATCCTCCGGCACAGCCCAGCGGAGGTCTGGGAGGCGGCGGGCGCTGGTATCACCGCCGGGGTGGCCGCGCTCGCTCTCGGGCCGTGCAAAACATTGTACCGACACGGTTAAAATAAACCTTGGCGCTGGTGGGGCGGTGGGACGGGGCGAGGGGATGCCCAACCCCGCCGGACCGATGCCGGATGGACCCAGGTATCCGGGCGCATCCGGCTCCATCCCCTCCCGGACCCCGCAGGTGGGCTTTGCCTCTTTTGCCCCAAGCACCGCGACCGCTCTTGAGCGGGGAAAATGAATCTGGCTCCAGGACACTGTGACCAACACGTGGCCAGAATCCCCCGACGGCCCCGTCCGGCTCTTGCCGCTCGTGCCCGCTGCTGCCTTCAGCATCCCGCGGGACGGCGCTCGGCGCTGCGGCAAGGCGGTGCCGGCTGTCCAAGGAGAAAGAGAAACAGATGGGAAAACCGGCTTAAACGTTCCCGGCGTGAAGTCCATCGCTGGCTACGGACATGCCAGGAACCAGCCGAGCAACAGGATTAATGGAGAAAAGAGCCGTAACGCTGCTGAAAGGAGCCGGGCGGACGCCTCCTCCCGCGGGGGCCATTCCCCGCCGCCCCCGGCGCCGAGGAGCCGCTTTGTGCCTATTTCCCGGGGGGGGGGGGGAACCACGATGGAGGCCGGCGGGGGGCTGGCATTGGCCGCTCCGCAGGTGAATTTTCATCAGGTTGTGTTTAAAAGACAGCGAGAGGGCGGCGGGCGAGGTTGGGGGCTGGTTTCGGCGGGGGGGGCTGCTGTGTTTTATTTTGCTCTGTAATAGGCTTATTACTCCTGATCACGCTGTGACTATTTGAATGAAGGAGATTTCAGGAGATGAAAGCGTAAGGGAGATTTTAAGTATCTCAGCGCCTGGCCCCGCGAGGACGGGTGCCCTTGGAGCTGGGGGACCCCCGCGCCCGGGACCCCGGCACCGGCAGCACCCTGCCCCAAACCCCTCCTCGCCTCGCTGCCCCCGCCGCCGCGAGCCCCTTCCAGCCCCTCGCTCCTCCGACGGTTACAAACCTCCTAATTTCCAGCCTCAATTTATTCATGGCCAGTTTATACCCATTTGTTTATGTGCCAACACTGTTCCTCAGCTTAAATAGCTTTTTTCCATCCATAATATCTCCCCCCCCACGTATTTCAGCAAGCACAATCATATCTCTTTTCAAGCTGTTCAGGAAAGAAAAATCTGAATTATTTAACCCTTGGGACACCGGCTGGTCTTGCAGGGTGTAGCGAGACCGAGAGACAAATCCGCTTTGTTCCTGCAGCGGGTTGCTGCCCTTGTTCGGGAGTTTTGGGGGGAACCGCTGCTACCTGGAGGGGAAACCGAGGCACCGGCCACGGCGAGGGGGACCGGGACCGGGGTCGGGGTCTCGTGACACCCAGACCCGGGGCTGGGGGAGCCGCGGGGGTTTGGCTGCGGGCGGGGTTTGCTCTCCCGGTTGGCTCTGCCCCGCGGGGGCCGGGGTCTCGGGCCGAGGATGCCTCCGGCACGCAGGTTTGCAGGACGGGCTCTCGGAAGGGTTCTTCCCCTCCGCGGTGAATGTCCGAGAGGTGAAAACTTTGGAAGCCAACGGGCTCCCAGCACGGAGGTGCTGCCCTGGCCAGCGCGGCACGGGGGCACGGGCAGGGTTTGGGTGCTGCCGCGGTGCAGGAGGAGGGGGAGGGCGGCGGAGCCGCTTCGCGAGTTCTGATATTTTATTCCAGGCAATTTCACTCCAATGGATTCCCGCTCTTGTCATGCAAAGGGGCAGGCACGTGACGGCGCCGGGAGCATTATCAATTAAACGCAAACCAAGACGGAGCCGGGGGAGAGGCTGCCAGCAGCGCTGGGCTCGCTGGGTGGCGGGTCCCAGTGCCGGGACCCCAGGGTGCTGGGGGGTGGGAGCATGGCACAGCCGCCCCGGCTCTGCGGTGCTGCCGTCCGGCGGGACCCGTGGCCGTCCCGGGAGGGTGTGCTGGCAAGGCCGTGGGTTGTCCCCGGGGGGTTTCCTCCGTGCCACCGCCGGAGCCCCCGTGCGTGGGGGGCAGCGGAGGGGCCACGGGGCGAGCGAGCCCGCCGAGCAGCCTGCTTGTCCCCTGCCCTGCCGGCAGAGCAGGCCCGGCTGTCAGGCAGCGCTAACAGTAACGAATGCCCCTAATGAAGCACCCAATTAGCCGGGATCCCAGCCTTAATGGTAGCTGACAGAGCTGAAAGCCGCGAGTAGTCAATTGTCAAGTGTAACATCCCGCTGGGGTGAGGCGGGGAGGCTGCTCCATCCGTCTCTGTCAGGGAAAAACAGAGCTCCCGCGTTAACCCCTTTGGCGGTGGGCGAGCTCCGTGCCACCCCGGGGGCTCTGGTGGCCGTGCTGAACCGTGGCATCGGCCCCAGCAATGGCCTTGGCCCCGGTCCATAGCATCGGCCCCGGTGATGGCATCAACCTCGTGCCACGGCATCATCCCAATGATGGCATCAGCCCCATCCCATGGCATCGGCCCCAACCCATGGCGTCGGCCCCATCCCATGGCATCGGCCCCAACCCATGGCGTCGGCCCCATCCCATGGCATCAGCCCCATCCCATGGCATCAGCCCCATCCCATGGCATCAGCCCAATCCCATGGCATCGGCCCCAACCCATGGCGTCGGCCCCATCCCATGGCAGCATCCCTGGCGATGGCATCAACCCCGTCCCACGGCACCAGCCCCGTCTCACGGTGCGCATCACCCTGCCCGTGGCATCGACCCGGCGTCTGTCCTAGAGGGGTGGGGGCTGCCCTGCTCCCAACACCGGGGTGACCCCCGGGCACCCCACCAGCCCCATGCAGCCCAGCACCCTCCTCTTTTATTTTTCCGTGCATTGCAGGGCACGAAGACAAGGCGGCCGAAGCTGCTGCCAGCCCTGCGCACGGGGCGGGCTCCCACCCCCGCGGGCAAAACCGAAACCGCCCCGTCCCCGCTGGGCTCTCCAGCGTCGGGGCGGGGGCTGGCCGGGGAGCAGGGGCAGCACCCCAGCCTCTCCCGCCGAAACCGTCCCGTGGCGAGGGACCGCTCCGTGCCGCGTGGGCGCAGCTTGCGGAGGCGCGGCGTGGGGGACGCCGCTGTTGGTCCCCGATCGTCCGCGGTGAGCCCCGGGGTGCAGCCCTGCCGCCAGCACCTCCTCCGGAGCGCGCCCGCGGTTTCTGTTTTCCCGAGCGTTTGAGCGCGAGGTGCCGAGGGGACGGGAATTACCCCGGAGCTGCTGGACGGAGAATCACCTGGCCGCCTCCCGCAGCCCCGGCACCGCGGCGGGGGGACCCGCCCCGGCTCCCCGGCCGAGGGGACGCGGGGTCCCTGCTGCCGAGGGGGGCCGGGGCTGCGCGTTTCCAGGTGGGGTAACAGAAAGCTGGCTTTGCTCAAAGCTGAGCTTTTCGGTCGGCTTGAGAACGTTGTGAATTGGCATTTGTCGGTGTGCCAGAGCGGGGTCTCTCCTCTCGCTTACTGCAGTTCCCAGGGGACCCGGGGATTTGCCCTGTCCTCGCCCTGAGCCGCCGTCCCCACGCCTCGGGGCCTCGAGGGCTCAGTGGAGGTGGGGACAGGGTTCCTCGTCCCGCTCGCCCCGGGCTGGCACCGGGGAAGGGGAGACCCTGAGACACGGGCACAGGTCCGTGGGCACGGGGACTACAAGCGTGGGCCGGCCCGGGCGGTGCACGCCCGGCGTGGGGCAAGGCGTGCCAGACTGGAGCTCGGCGTGCCGGGCACAGGGCTCTGCCCGGGCGCCCGCCGCAGCTCCTGCAAGCGCACCGCTGCGCGCCGGGAGCGTGCCGAAACCGGGGAGCAGGAGAGGGGCACCGGCGCCCGGCTCGGCCCTGGCCGCTCGCCCTTCCCTGCCGCGCTGAAAGGCGTATTTTATTCTTTCTGTTTTGAAGCAGACGAATTAGCGCTGTGCCTCGTTTAGACAGTTCAAATCCCACTCATTTTAATTAGCGTGGCCTGGCAGCCCTGCTGCGGGTATCACACGGGGCGACAGCGCGCTTTCCAGGTGGCGGGTTTTTAAAACGCTGTTGACATTTTGCGAACTGAATGACTTAAACGATAACAAATTAACAGACGGCTCCGTGCGTGCGCACGGGGCTGGCTCGGCGTGAGCCTCCGCCGCGCGCCTCTGTGAGCAAATTCGGTTAGCTGAGCGTGTCCGAGCGCCGGCGCCGGCGTCTCTCCCCGCGCGCTCGGCTGCTCCGTGCCGAGGTGCACCCTGCGCCTGCAGCGGGTGCTCGGGTCTCTGCGCGGGTGCCGCTGCTTGGGGATGGCTTTCGGGGTGGTGTGTGCTGGATCCATCCCTGCTGCTCCGGTGCTGGGTCCCGGCAGCGCTGCAGTGCCGGCTGCTCCGCCGGAGTTGGCTGCAAGCGGCTGCCGCCGGAGGGACGGGGGCTCGGTGTGAGCGCTGGAGCACCCCGTTACGCGGGCACGTCCTGCGGGCGCGTCCTGCTGACCCCCAGATCCGGGCTGTCGGTGCAGTTATCGGCCCGATGGCGCCGGAGAGGGTTGTAAAGCCGAAGTCAGCCGGGACGAGGCGGTGGCAGCTCCGGTCCCGTGCCGAGCGGAGGTCGGTAGCGGCTCCAGATGGTGCCTGGGATGGGACAGGACAAGGACAGAGCGGCTCCACGAGCCACCGTCCCTGCACCGGTCACTCTGCCCAGCCGTGGGGTGCCCCGTGCCCAGCACCGCGGCTCGGACCCCCATTCCCGCATCCCCTCCCGAGGGCATCCCCAGGGCGTCTCCAGAGAAGCCCCTTCCCTCCTCCATGGAGCTGCCCGCGCTGGGCTTTGCCCGGTGTGCCGGGGCAGCAGAGCCCGGTGCCGCGGCACGGCCGCGCTCCCGCCGAGCGGCTGCTTCGGGCCCCCCGGGTCGCGTGTGTCACAGCGTTCGGCAGAGCTTCTGGGAGGGAATACTTGATCAGGCAGAAACGGAGTATTTCTAGGAGGGGGCGAATCAGCAGGGGGAAATGGAGACATAAATAAAGATTCGCCGGCAAGGAAAAGCCAGGACAGAGCTGAGGCAAAGTCACCTCGCCAAACGCGGGGTCCGGGCAGCCCCGGTGCTCCCCCGGCACTTGAGGGGACGCGGGAGGATCCGGGCTGCAGCGTGGGTGTCCCACGATGGCGGACGGGGACGTCCCCTGCCCGTCCCGTCCCACCGGGGTCCGTCTGTGCCACGGGGGCTGTGGCCGCGGTGCGATGGCAGGGATGCCCGGTCCAGCCCTGTCCTGGACGCCGGCACAGCGTCCCCCGGGGCTAATTAATGCCTCGCGCCGTGCCCGACCCCGGCTCATCCGTTCGGAGCCACCTGGGCACCATCTGCCGCTCCCGGCCCCGGCGAGGGGTCTGCGGGGACGGGGACGGGGACGGGGACGGGGATGGGGACGGGGCACTGCCCCTGCAGACCGGTGTGGCGGGTGCCACCGTCCCTCGGCCAGCCCTGCAGGGGGTTGGCCGGCTGGGGGGGGCTGCGAGCACCTCCAAGGCTGGAGCCCCCCACCCCAAAACCTGTTCTTAGCTTTAAACCCGACTTTGTGCCTTGCGACCCTGAAAGCGCCGGGCTGGGCGGGAAGGTGGGCTCAGGGGTGGGGGGGACGGGGACACCCAGGGGCATCGGGCGGGGGTGCCGGTGGGCATGGGGGTCTCTCCCGTGCTCGGTGGGGCCAGGGGGAGCTCAGACCCGCTGCAGGGTGGGGGGTACTGTGGCGGGGGTCCCCGCAGCTCCCCAGCACCCGCCGCCCCCCAGCAGAGGGTGACCTGTCCCTGCCAGCGCCCGCCAGCGCCCGGCTCCGTCTGTGCCATTTAGCACAGCTAATCAGCTTTAATTCAGCAATTTGTCAGTCTGCAGAAGGCCCTTGGAGTTAGTTGATTTCCCCCCCCAAAAAAAAATATAATTATTATTATTATTCCCCTGATAAGCATGGGCCCTCCTGTTACAATCGCCTTTGCTGGGGCTTTAATAACGATCGTTAAAATAAGTAATTTTTTAAAATAAAAGGCAGAGAGAAGCGGGGGTTTTTTAAAATTTTTTTTATTGTTTTGTATGCGTTTGAAAATTGTTTCCCAGTAAATCCCGTCCCTTTGTATTAATTTTACATTTTAAAATGTTACCTTGCCAGGGGCAGGGTTGGCACAACTGACTCGGGAAAGGAGAGAGAAGGAGAGAGAGAAAAACCCTGCTCCTTAATTAGCGTATTTCCCTGTGTGATCGGAGTGCTTATGAAGCAGGTAATGAGCTGGATGGGGGCTGGCCGCCGCCGCTCGGCTGCTCCGGCGAGGCTGGAGGACCAGACCCCCCCGCCTCCCATCGCCGCTCCCCCCTTCCCTCTTGGGAACGCTGGGTGCCTTTTGGGTCACCCTCCGCCACCGCCGGCGGTTCGCTGCCATCCCCGCCTGCCCCGTCGGCGCTCGGCCACGCCGGGGATGCAGGCGTGCGTGCTTGGGCCGTCCCGTGTGATGAGTTGGAGCCGGCCTCGGCCCTGCTCACAGCTCCTTGAGACTCGGGCGGGCGCAAGCGGTGTCGGGGAGCCCCGAGATGCTGCTTTGGGGTGGCCGGGGGGGGGGGGCTGCGACCACCATCCCCATCCCACCCGGGGCTGCGCCGACCCCTCCGGCCACCCCGGGGCCGAGCCGCAGGGATGGATGCCGAGCTGCTCCTCGGGGTCCCGGAGTGCTGGCCCTGGAGCTGCGGGGTGTCCCCGGCCCTGGTCATGCCGCGGCGGGGGGCTTTCTGCTGGCGGGAGGGCCGCGCCGCAGGCGCCTCAAATTAATTAGCAAAGAAAACGTGCCTGACGTGGCAGGGGGGAGGAAAGCCAAGCTGCCAGGTTGGTTCCTGGGGGAGCCGGCGAGTTTGGCCAGCGAGCTTCATCGGCTGCGGTGCCGGTAGTGCCGGGGGTCTGCGACGTCCCCCCTCGGGGTGCACTTCGGGGATGGGGGGTCGCAGGGGTCACCCCGAGGAGCCGGGGGGGGAGCGGCTGCCAGGCAGGAGCTGCCGGCGTGCGCCGCGGCGTTCTCCAGCGCCGCTAATCCCTTAATCTCTCAGATAATCAGTGCCAGAAACGCAAATTACACTGGGATTGCAGCGCACAGCTGCGGCGATGCCAACGCTTCGATGGTATCGCCGTGAATAATGATTTTTTTGCGACTTACTACCAAGTGGTGCCGCTTTATCGGGCGTAAAACAAAGAGGCTCTGAGTTAATCTTGCAGGTTAACGGGGGCGTTGGGGTGGGCAGGGGGCTGGGGTGCCTGGGAGGGGGCGATGGGGAGAGGAGAGCGGTGCAAGGCTGGGCTGGGCTGGATCAGGCCCCGGGTCACGGCCAAACCGAGGTTTCGCACGCCCGGCGTCTCCGGCGTCCCCACGGCGGGATCCGATGAAACGCGGTCCCGCTGACGCCGGCTTCTCCCGCAGGTTTCACCGCGGGGACTACATGGTGGAGGTGAGCATCAACGACTACCTGGACATCTACTGCCCGCACTACGAGGAGCCGCTGCCCGAGCGGATGGAGCGCTACATCCTCTATATGGTGAACTACGAGGGGCACGCGTCCTGCGACCACCGGCAGAGGGGCTTCAAGCGCTGGGAGTGCAACCGGCCCGACTCCCCCAACGGGCCCCTCAAGTTTTCGGAGAAGTTCCAGCTCTTCACCCCCTTCTCGCTGGGCTTCGAGTTCAGACCCGGCCACGAGTACTACTACATCTGTGAGTGGGGGCTGCCGCAGGCACGGGGCGGGGGGGACGGTGGGGAGGGGATGCTCGGGGGGTCCGGCGAGCGCATCCCGGGGACGTCCCCCGCATCGCCCCACGGTGCGGACCGGACCCGGACGCTGAACCACGGCTCGGTTTGCGTTGGCGACCCAAAATGCTGAAAAGCCCCCAAACCCAGCCGTGCCCCCGCGCCGGCAGCGCCGGCACGTCCGGCTCAAGGCGGAGATCCTGGCTGGCGCACGCTTGGTGCCGAAAGCCTTCGCTGGCCTGAGTCACAGGGCGTGGGGTGGCCACGAGAGTGACTAGGACTTTCCAGGGACCGCGGGATGATGGGGACGCTGGTCTCATCCCTGTGGGACCCCCACCAGGCACCGGTAAAGGTGCTGCACCAGAGCTGTGCCGCAGCCCTGCCAGCCCCAGGCAGCGGCCCCGTGTGCTCCCACGCTCTCCCGCACGCTCCCGTGTATTCCTGCACGCTCCCGTGTATTCCTGCGCTCTCCCGCACGCTCCCGTGTATTCCTGCACGCTCCCGTGTATTCCTGCACGCTCCCGCACACTTCCATGTATTCCCGCGCGCTCCCGTGTATTCCCGCGCTCTCCCGCACGCTCCCGTGCTCTCCCGGGGCTGCGCTCCCCTTTCTCGCCCAACAGATGAAGCCCGAGCTGGCCGACCCGTTCTGGGGGAAACGCTTCTGCCCGGGCGCTGGTCGCAGGATCGGGGTCCCCGGGGTGGAGCGGATCGGGCCCCTCGTCGAATTTCCGCCTCCGGAGCCGCCGGGCGCGGGGACCAGGGCGGAGGAGGGGGAGAGGAGCCAGACCGGCTTCCTCGGGAGCCCACCGGAGCCGTGGGCAAATAAGCTAACGGGGCTGGGGTCAGGCGCTGGGAGCCTGGCAATCAATAAAGGGTGAAAAAAAAAAAAAGAAGCCACGATCCCCAAGCACTCGAGGGAGTCACGGGGAGACAGGGACGCCTCTCTTCTCGCGCAGGAGCCAGCCGGCGTGCTTATCTTCCTTATTATTTCTCCCCCTTTTTCCTAAAGCATCTGTTTTCAGCCCACTTAATTTGTTCCTTTTATCTATATTAAATTACCATTTTCCCCCCCCTCTCCCTCTCCCCCTGTAAAATGTCACTCGCGAAATAACTGCATCTACAACTCTCTCTCCCCCCCCCCGCCCCGTTTTATTTTATTTTTTTTTATTTTTAATGTCGTTAGGGAGAGATTACACAGAAGTAAATGGTGAAGCTGATCATTGCTAAACCGGTTAGAATTCATGTCATGCGGAACATTAGAAATTATGCCTCTTTGAGGAACTGTATTTAGCAGACATGAAAGAAAAGAAATTACCTCCTCCTCGAGCTCGCAAATTGGAATGCCATTAACCTCGCAGGCACGGGGACGCACTCGTGCTCCCCGTGCCGGGTCAAGGGCACGGGCCGGCCCTGGGGATGGAGCCGGCGGACTGCCGGCATGCCCGCGGTACGGCTTGGCACGCCACGGCACGGCACGGCACGGCAGCCGCCGGGCACGGCTCGCGTGACCTTCTCCTTCCGTGCGTGGGGTGCAGCACCGGGGAGGAAAAGAAAAGGGAAAGGGGGGAAAAAAAAACCCCCACGGAGGCTCTGCAGCATCCCCGGCGCCTCCCCGAAATGGCTGTGCCCGGGGCGCCGGGGCTGCGTCCCTTCCCGCCGGAGGCGTGGGCGACGCCGACCCAGGTGCCGGGGCTGGATGCGACCGTCGAGGGGTCCGGGGGTGCGCAGCTCCGTCGCGGGGGGGCTGGGGTGCACGGGGCGGGCGCTGGGAACCCCACCGAGCCAGCGGCCCCTCTGCTGCTGCCCCGTGGTTTTATTTGGTAAAAATAAACCAAAACGGGTCCTGCGGAGCAGCAGGGGGTGGCCCCCGTGTCACCGTCCGTACCGGGACCCCGCCGGGTCCCTCCCTCAGCGCCGGAGCGGGGGGACGGTGGTGGCCCGGTGCTGCCGGAGGGGACCGCGTGTGCCTGGGCAGGGCTGGCCCCTTGCTGCTGCCTCCCTGCGAGCAGCATCCCCATTCCCCCTTCCTCCAGCGGAAATTAAACTTTATTGCGAATAATGCTCTCTCCCCTTCTTTAATTAAAAAAAAAGAGAAAAGAAAATTAAATTCCTTTAAAAACACATATATAAAAATCACATTTTCTCGTATTGAGAGGGGACTTTCACCAAGATAATTATTGCAATTACTCCCTTTCTCTCTCCCAATGAGTATTATTTTTATTCTGTGCCTCTATCCTCATCTTGCCTCTTCGGGGAGAGCCGCGCAGCCCTGCCCGTGCTCTCCTAGCCCTCCGCAACGCCGCGGCGGGGCCAAAGCCACACGGGCCGTCGTCCCCCGACCCCAAAGGGAAGCCCCAGCTGTGCTGGGACCATCAGGGAGCCTTTACTGGGCTCACCTGGGCTGGGGCTGCCCTGCCCCTGCCCCTCCCTCCCTCCCACCATAAATTTGGGCAGGGGGTGGTGGGGGCTCTGCTGTGCTGGGGGTGCTTGGGAGGGTGCTGGGACCCCTGGTTTCCCTCTGCCCGAGGCGATGCTGCGGGGGAGGCTCTGTGGGGGAGCCTTAGGATCCCCATTTCCAGCTGCTTCGGCATTTATTTGAGGTGACCCCGGGAGGGGACGCGGACCCGCCTCGTCCCTGCGGGATGTTCCCCCCCCCTGGCCGCGTCCCACCGGGGTGCGGGCAGCCGAAACGGCCCCGACGTGGGCTCGGCCGGCTGGGTTCGCCGCCGGAGCTGTGCCAGGGCGGGGCAGCCCCCGCGATGGCTTTTAAGGTTTGGTGACGCCGTGTGGGGGCTGTACCCCCTCCCGGCTCGGACCCCCTCGTCCCCCTCCGGTCCCGTGCCGCGGGGCTGGATGCGGCCACCCGTCTCCCTGCCCCGCCCCGGGCATCTCGGCAGCGCCGCGGGGGGTCGCGGCGTGCGCGGGCCCTCGAGGGGTCCCCGAGGCGGGGGCCCCCCTAACCTGCCCCTTTTCTCCCCCGCGCTCCTCTGCAGCCGCCTCCCCCCCGAACGCGGTGGACCGGCCCTGCCTGAAGCTGAAGGTTTACGTTCGGCCGACAAGTAAGTGAGCCGGGCGGGGGAGCGCTCCTGCCCCGGGCCGAGGGCGATGCTCTCGGTGGCCGGTGGTCCCGGGCAAGCGGGTCGGTGCCGCGGGCGGCACCCCGACGGGGACGGTGCCCGCGGCCCTGCCAGAGCCGTCCCGGCGGCGTCTGGGCCGCGGCGGGCGCGTCGCCTGCGCGGTGGACGTTTGCCGCTGAGTTTCAGATGGGGGGGGAAAAAAATAATAATAATCTCTGCACAGTGGCTACTTTTCAGAATCAAATAACTCAGCCATTTAAAAAAACAAATTAATAATTTTCTTCTCCTGTTAACGTGTAATTAGCAAATGGCAGCAGCTCTCCCTGGGGAAGGGCTGAGTGCCTGCAAAATGTCACCATTTAAAAGGATGTCTTTCTTTTTTTTTTTATTTGCATGGCTTTAAAATAAAACCCAATATAATGAAACCATCTGTAAAAAATCATTCTGTTTTGTTTAGGACTAGGGCATAATAGGGGGAAAAAAATCTCTCCTGATATGATTTTTTTTTTTTTTTTTAGTATTTTAATAATATTCGGGGGTTTATTACGCCGATGCCTCGTGGAGGGGAAGGGCTGCCTTTGCGCCGCGGGGGCTCCCCGAGGGCCGGCCCCGGGACGAGGCCCTGAAACCTCCTCACTTGGGAGCGCCCGGCACGGGGGCACCCGCACAGCGCCCGTCCAGGAGGAGGGGGACGAGGGGACACGCGGGGACGGGGCGTCCCCAGGCAGGGCCAGGCTCTGCTTTTCCGGGCTTTGGGTGCATAAAAATCCTTAATCCAGTAAGGAAGATGAGCGGGCCGAGCCCGGGGAGCGCGTTAACAGCTTTAGCCATCGTTTAACCGTTCCCCGGCGCGCTCTGGGCTGCCGCCGGTCGGGGTTTGGCTGCGGGACCACCGGGCCAGCGGGTGCCCTTGCCCTGCGCGGGCTGGTCCGGCCCCGGCCGTGTCCGAGCCGCCCTGGCCGCCGCAGCTCATCCCCCTCGCGCAGCGGCACCCGCCCTGGCCCGCGGGGCTGTCGGGGCTTGGGAGGGGACGGGATGAAATCCTGCCTGATCCCATTTAGGGGGCAGGAACCGGAGCGCCCCGTGCCCTCGCCCACCCTGCAGCCCCCCCGTCCCGTGGTGTCCCCGTGCTGCCCAGCCCCGCGGTGTCCCTGCTTCGGCTCCGGCGGCAGCGCCGTCGGGGAAGCCGGGAGTCCCTCGAGTCCTTTATTTTTCTAAAATCCCATTAATCTTGAGACGGTGCCGGGGTTTGGGGGGGGGTGCTGCTGCATCAGCAGCAGCCGGACCCCAACCCCTGGGGTGCTGAGCATCACCCCCCTTCTGCCAGGGCAGGAGCTGCCGTGGAGCGCGGGCGGCCGTCCCTCGTGACTCTGCCGCCAGCTCACGCCTCCCTCTCTGCCTCCCTTTCCGCAGACGATTCCCTCTACGAGTCCCCGGAGCCCATTTTCACCAGCAACAACTCCTGCTGCAGCCTCAGGGTCCCGCACACCGTGCTCGTGGTGGTGCCGGTCGTCTGGACGCTCCTGGCCTCGTAGCGCCAACGCCGACGTGCCGGGGAGCGGCTCCGTGGGGAAGGAGCGGCCCGGGGACGGATCCTCCTGGCCACCCCGAATCGCCTTCGAGCCGTGGCTCCCGCGGCAGCGGGACAGCGCCCGGGGAGGTCGCCGGTGTGGAGGGTTGGTGCTGCCGGCGAGAAGCTCGCCCGGATCCTGCCGCCGCGTCAAGTCCCCGTCCTCGCACGGCCACCCGTGCCGGGGCATCGTGCCGGGAACGGTGAAGGGCTGCCGCGCGGGACGGATCCTGGCTGCGCACGCCGAAGGCTCCCATCCCTGTGCCGCGGCTCGCTCGGTGCTGGCCCTCCCCGTCGGATGTTGCTTTTTACATTTCTAGACCAAATACAGAGCCCTCGCTTGGTTTTTTGGTTGTTTTTTTTTTTTAAAGAGAAAAGATTTTTATTTTTATTTGTGGGGTTGTTTCAGTCCGGGCTTCCCCGTGTCAGACTGAGCCGCGCGGGGCCGGGCTCAGCCCCCTCCCGTGGAGCCCCCCGCCAGCGCGGCTGCGGCACCCCGCCTTCGCCCGGCTGCGGGCAGAGCCGCCGGCAGCGCCAGGACGCCGGGAGAGACGGACGCCGGCGATGGTGCCGATGGCTCCGTCGTCGCAGACTCCTCCCCAGCCCGGCTCTCGCTCCGGCAGCAGGACGTCGCGGTGCCGGCCCCGCCGCGCTTCCCCTGCCACGGAGGCGCGGGGACGGGGGGCTCGGACAGACGCGAGCCCCCGCTGAGCGCCTGGTGGGGTGACCCTGTCCCCACCGCTCGTGCCGTGGATGTCGCCGCTGTCCCCGCGGGACCCCGAGGCGGCTCTGCAGGCAGCAAAGCAAACCGGACGCACGCAAGGGGAGCGCCGGGGATGCCCAGCTGGCGCCGGGAGCACCGGGGATGGCCGACCGGCACCGGGGATGCCCGGCCGGCACCAGGAGCACCGGGGATGCCCGGCCGGCACGTGGAGCACCGCCGGGCGCTGGGAGCCGGCGGGCCGGGCTCGCCCAGCAGCTGGGATTGCTCCGAGGGCTCGTGGCTGGAGCCGGGGCTGGAGTCCCCGTTCGTGGCAGGGCTGATCTCGCCGGGGCAGGAGGAGCGTGCCGGCCCTGGCGCTGCCCCTGGGGCAGGATTTCCGCCGCCGCCGCCTTCTGCTCTGCACTGCGTCCCCCCCGACACCTTGGGCGTGCAAGAGCCCCCCCGGGGGGGCCGGCGGCCGCGTGCGGGACCATCGCGGCGCTCCCCACGGTCGCCCCTTCGTCCCCCGGCCGCTGCCGGCGTCGCCGGGGCTGGGCTTGGGGATTTTTTTCCTTTTCCTTCTTTGCATTAATAAGAAAAACCCACCCGAAGCCCCGACCCGAGGTTGGCCCTGACCCCAGAGGTGGCAGGTCCCCAAGGAGGGGCCCCCCCCATAGCCCCGGGGCCCGACCCCTCCTCGCCTTAAATCTGGGGCTGTCCCACCCGGGGGGGTCCCGTGCCCGTCCCGCAGAGCCCCCCCACGCCCCGGGGGGTCGCTGGGCCCGGGGGATGACGGCAACGGGCTCGGACCCGGCCGAAGCCCCTCCTGCGGGCGCCTTTTCCGAGCCCACCCTAGACCCTTTGGCGGCGGGGGGCCGGCGGGGGCTCCCTCCCTGTACATACAGCGCTATACTGTGAGCGGTTTTTTTTATGTATTGTTGAGAATGAATTTTATGGAAGGGTTTATTTTATTTTTATTTTATTTTTATTTTTTAGACTAGGAAGCTGAAATCTCGCAATAAGCTCATCTCGATCATCCAAAAAATATTAAAAAAAAAAAAAAAAAAAAAAAAATTTCCACATTCCCTGCCGTCCCGTCCCCGTGTGTCCAGACCAGGTCGTGGTTCTCGAAGGTGAGCGAAAGCACCGCGTTTATCCAGGGGCTGAGGGAGGGCACCCACCCAGCCGGGCGCTGAGCACCCACCGGGCTCCGGTGAGGAGCCGGCGGCACCCGCCCGCCGTCGCGGTGCCGGCTCGTGGGGGAGCAGCGATGGCAAAACCTGGCCTTCGGTCTGTGTTTTATATATATATAGATTATATATATAAATATCTATATTGTGTACAGCGACTGTGGGAGAGTGGACGAGCGCAGGCGGCGGCCAGGCTGGCAGGGGCCGGCAGCCGCGGCGAGGGGGTGGTGAGGGCTGGGGTGCTTCGCTGTGGCCGGGCTGTCCCTCGGGAGCAGCCCCTCGTGGGCGCTGGTTCTGCGTGTTGGTCTCCGTTCCGCCTAGCTTCGTCCTTAGACACGCCGCTTTCGTCCTCGACGTCGTGCTGATGGTAACCGGATCACCGCCCCGTTTGGATTCTGTATTTTTTTATAATAAAATAAAAATAAATGTCGTGTGAGGCCCTTGCTTTCGAGAAGTGACTTTTCCCTCCCGCCGCCGCAACGCTTCGGGCCGAGCCGCGCCGTGTCCCTGGGGGGGGCCGGCCCCCCGCGGGCACCGGGAGCCACCGGCCGGGGCGAGCCAACGCCGGCACCGGGGCGACCGCGCTCGGCTCCGTCCCCGCTCCCCGTGCAGCCCTCTCCCCCGGTGCAACGGGGCTGAGACGCCAGACCGCTCTGCCGGGTGGTGTGTTAATTACGGGAAGGATTTAATTACCGCAGTAATGAATAATAATGGATATTAAATTAATTAATATGCAATTGTTGATAGTACTTAATTATTGGAGGCGATGCAGCCTGGTGGGTGGGCGCTGGAGGCTGGGATGCTCCGGCGTCTCCCGTGCGCTGCCGCAGCCCCGGCTGCTCGCCCGCCTCTGCCTCAGTTTCCCCCGGGCTGGGGCGGCCTTGGGCCACCAACCGGTGACGTCCCGGAAGCCACCGAAGCCGGGACAGGCTGCTGGTAGGTGGCATCACGAGCATCCTCTGCTCGCCCTATCGCGACTCCCACCCCTCGAAAGAGCAGGCCCAGCCGGGGAGGGGAGGGCACCCCCCGCCTGCTCTTTTTTCCCTCAAATACTGAATAACTTTTTTGTGTGGCCCGTGTTCATTCCCAGCGTTTAATGCGTATTTCGGCATAATTAGCAGAACAGGAACAATCGGCTGTTAATTAATTCGGGCTCGTACAGCTGATCCGAGGCTCTGAAGTTTGCCACGAGAGGGTGAAAGACTAATTTTGCTTTTTAATAAGGGCCATCTGTGTGCCAGGAGCCGGGGGAAATACCAGCACCGACGGCCGGGGAGGTGGGTGCCGCGTCGAGCTCCGCGGTCGCTGCCGGCTCTGCCAGCGATGGGCTCGCGCGGTGAAAAGTGCCGGGGAAAGAGCCCGGCAGGGACTTACCAAGAAAAAGGCAATTTTTTAGACCCACTCGGTAGGTTTTTTTGAGGCCTGACTCATGATTTTTTTAACATTGGGGGTTGGAAATACGGAGTTAAAAATAGCAAACTGGCAGGCGCGAGGCTGAGACGGATCATCGTTAGTAATTAATTAATAGAGTCGCGGATTTTTACGGCCTGAAAGGGATCATTTGGATCGGGCAGCCCGTCTCTCTCGCAGAGGCGTCGAGGTTTGATTTAAGGACTCGTGGTGACGGAGAGCCGGTCCAGCCCCGGGTGCTCTTCCCGCTGCATCCCACCAGGGCCGGCCCCGCTCCCGGCGCCACCAGGTATCGCCCGCCGGCGCAGTCCAGCCCTTTATTATATTTAACGCGGGGCGGGATGGGGGCACGCGGGGCTGGGGCTGCCGGTGAGGCCGGGGCACGGCCGGGCTCCCCGCATCTCCCGCCTGCCCCGTGCACGGGGTCCCGGCGGCTCGGGGGTCTTCACCAGCCTCGTGCGAAGGGGAGAGGGGACGCGGGGACCCGCTGCAGCGCCCGAACGCTGGCGCACGGGTGGTTGGAGCCGGGTCATTAACGCGGCTGATAATTGGGGCTGAAACGGCCACCGCGGAGTCGAGCCCCTGCTCGAGGGAAGCTCAAGGTCCTGGCACCGCGTCCCCTCCCAGCGAGCGGGGCCGGGGTCGTTCCTTTCCCGAGCATCGCTGCTTCTCGCCGATTATCCCATCGGCAGCATCCGTGTCACCGTGTCACCGTGCCGGTGAACCGCGGCTCCCTGCCTGGCTGGAGGCTGCGGCGATGCCGGGGGGGGGATAACCCGCCGCAGCAGACAGGCTGTCGGGGAGCGGGTTTCCCGTCTCTCTCCATGTTGGAAGTGTCTGGCACTGCTGGAAAAGAAAGAATCCCTCCGCACGCTGACCCGGAGAACGAAACACGTCTTAAATCTCTTCTCCTCTGTAAGCGTGGCGGTGTGTGCAAAGGAAGGGAAGGAAACGGCCCCCCAGCCCCGGGGGGGGTCCCCGACCCCCGATGGGAGCCTCCCCCCGGCCCCGTGACCCCCTGAGTATCCGCAGTCCCGGCTGCAATCGGGATTTTGCTGGCAGCTGGGGAGGGCGAGGGCGCAGGGACGAGCGGGGGGCCGGGCTCCCCAGGGCAGCGGCTGGGGCAGGGGAGCCAGGGCTGAGGGATGGGATGGGACGGGACGGGATGGGATGGGACGGGATGGGATGGGACGGGATGGGATGGGACGGGACGGGATGGGATGGGACGGGATGGGACGGGATGGGACGGGATGGGATGGGATGGGATGGGATGGGATGGGATGGGATGGGACGTGACGGGATGGGATGGGACGGGATGGGATGGGATGGGATGGGATGGGACGGGATGGGATGGGACGGGGCATCCCCAGGACCCCCTCGCCCTGGGGTGCCGCTGGGCTGGGGGGGCCACAACCGCAGGCAGAGCAGCTGCCGGGGCCGTGCCCCCGAGCGCAGCCGGCACCGCGGGCAGGCGGGAGGCAGCGGGAGGGCGTCACCTATGGCTGGCGGTGTCTGAACTGGGGTTTACGGGCCCGGGTCTCCTCTAGCACCAGCTTTACGTTGTCGCTGCCAGGGCTTTCCAGCCACGTGGGCGCTGGCGGCCCCGTTATGCCGGCGGTGAGGGGTTCAGGGCTGACGGAGATACGGCTTCATCTCCCCGCGCTGCGCTAAGGGCCGATTTACTCCGGGATACGGCTGCGGCAATTAATCGGGGGGCCAGGGCTTGGCGCGGGGGTCCGGGGCTGCGCCCGCCTTCCAGAGGTTCAGGCGTGGGGTGGGACGAGGGCGGCTCGTGGAGCTCGGCTTTCCACGTGCCCTAATTCCTCGGCTGAGCGGCGGAGGGGAGTTCTCCCGGCACGGCCCTGCTCCAGCGCACGCTCTCCCTTCTGCACCCTCCTCCTCCTCTTCCTCCCATCCCGGGACACGCTCGGCTCCATCTCTCTCCATCCAACTGCCAGACTCGCAGCTGGCCGCAGAGGCGGTGGCGGGAGCTGCCCCCTGCGATCCCGAGGGGACGAAGCTCCTGTCCGTGCGGGGCGGCCGCGGGGGTGCCGGCGGCCACGGGCGAGGCTGGGTCGCCCCCGCTGCGCCTCCAGGGGCCCCTTTGGGGGGTGACGGCCCCGCGGCCGTGGCCCCGCGGCCTCCTGCCTCGGCGCTCCCCGTCCGCTCCGGCGCAAAGGCACCAGGGCCAGCTCAGGGGTCCCGAGCCCCCGTGGCGGCAGCTGCCCGGTCACAGCACGCACGGCTCCGAGGAGAGCAGCTCCCGTGCGTCTCCGCCAGCACGCCGCTCCTTGCTCCGTTTCAGCATTTCGGCGTTAATACTTTTTTTTCGTTTAATCCCACGAAGGCAGCGGGCGCGCCGTGCTCCACTGGCCCGTGGAATATCCCGCCCGCTGCGAAGCTACGGCTGCAGACGGTGCAGGAGTCCGATCCGCAGCTTGCTCAGCGGCGCGCAGCCTCCCCAGCCCCGGTGACGCCATCCAGGTTTACACCTGGGCGAGGCTCAGGATCTGGCCGGCGGCTCCCCGATTCCCTTGGAGCTTCTCTGGCTTCCCTCCTCTTGGTCTCGCTCCAGATTCAGAAGCCTGCGGGCGCAACGCAGCCAGAGGAGGGACGCTCAGCCGGGCGGGCCCCGTCCCTGCCGTGCTTTGCAGCGGGGTTTTCCCCATTTGCACCGCGGAGGGGCCAGCCCGGTGCCTGCTCGCGTGGGGATGCCGTGTGCCCAGGGAAACGTTCACCGTGAGGAGGGGCTCAGCTGAGCTCTCCCCGGGGCTGCTCGAGGCAGAGCAAGGGTGCTGGGAGCACCCCGTGCTAAAAAATGATCCTTTCTGCAAAGCCTGCTCGATTCCCCAAGCTTGCTGGCACCCTGACCCCCCTCCGGCCAGCCCACCCGCCGAAATGCTGTCCCCCTCCCCACCACGTGCTCTGGGCTCCCTCCCCGCGAGCCGCCCCACATCCCCGCCCCAGCGCCTGGCTCCGATTTGCTCCGTTTACGTGAATTCCCAGGGGCCGGGCTGCCCCTCGCCTCCCTGCGTCCCCTGGGGCGTCGCGCCTCTGCACGCGGCTTGTGGCTGCTGCAGAGCTCCGGCTCCCGGATGCACCAGCTGGCACGGTGGCCGCTGAGCTGGCACGGTGGCCACTGAGCTTGCACGGTGGCCGCTGAGGTTGCACGGTGGCCGCTGAGCTTGCACGGTGCCATCCGGCTGCCTCTGCCACCGCGGTCCCCCAGCAGCCGTGCGGAGCAGAGACCCGGCTGCAGCAGGGCCGGGGGGCTTGTCCCCGCGTCCCCTGGTCCCTTCCCACGCAGGGGACGACAGCAGCGTCCCGCAGCTCACCGGGAGCTCGCTGGCACCTCCCGGGCTCCGTCGCTTCTCTCCGGCAGCTCCCGGCTCCTGCCCCGTTGCGGCACGGCTCCGATAAAAGCGTGCATCCATCAGCAGGAGACGTGGCCGGGCTCACGGGGGGAAGCTGCTAAAGCGGCGCGGGGGGACCCGCCGTCCCCGCTGCTGGTTCCTGCTCCCTGGCTGTCACATCTGCGCTCGTTCCCTGCCGTCCCTCCCGCCATCCCTCTCCCCAGCCTTATCTCCTGATAGGGACAAGCGATACAACCCGAAACGTTTCTGTAACAAGCTGCCGGCTGCTGAGCACCCAGGAAAATACCAGATGGGGGGGGGGTGATTTATGGAAATAGCACGAGAGCGGAGAGCGGGGAGTTTGCCGAGCCGCGGCAGAGACGAGTCGCACGCGGTGAGGGACGCCGGCTCCCATCGCCGCTCCCCGAGCATCACCGGCACCTTTGCTCCTGGCTGATCCGGATGCGGGGCCGCGGCCGGTGCCGGCGGGCGGCTGGAAGGGGCAGCGGAGGGGGGAGGCGGGTGCGCGGAGCCCGGCGCTGTCCCTTTGCGGCCATCGATTTCCATGAAATAAGCCAGCCGGGTGTGTAATTGCGCGCAGCGACGGCAGCCTCCTTTACGTGCCGTTTGGCGGGGCCCTGCTCGCAGGAAATGAAACTTTCAGGCCCCTAGCCATTTATTTTTCTTCAGCTGTTAATTCCCCCGCCCCGGGGAGAGGAGGGGGCGAGGGCGGCCTCGCAGGGGGCATGGCGGGTGGGCTGGGGCTGCTGCAGCCCCCCGGCCGTAGGCAGCGATGGGCGAGAGCATCTCGGGAGCTCAGCATCTCGCCTGCACCCGCGGCACCTTCCCCGCCCCGTCGCCCCCATCCCGAGCCCGGCTTGGCCGGTGGGAGAGGCGAAGCCGGCGCCCAGCGTCCGCACCCCTGCTCCCCGCCGGCCCCGAGAGCTTTGCCGGGGAGTGATTTCTCCCCCAGGCACGGAGCGAGCATCCATTCCCCTCGGCGAGCTCCTCTCTCGCAAGGTAACCGGCATTATATTCGGACCAGTTGCTCCAGCATGATCCTCCTGAATGTTGCACAGCGTGTACGCGGCGTCTTATGTAAAATACATGCCCCTGGGTGAGCCTTTTAATAGCAATGGCTCCTGCCCGGGGGGCGGGGGGGCCGCTCTCTGCCACGGCGGTGCCAAGAAATGATTGAAAAGTTGGGGCTCGCCGTAGGAAACACCCTGCTGGGGGGAACAACGTGTTTTCATTTCTCTGCCAGGTAACAAATGAAAAGAATTGCAATGAATGCTAATGGAGCGGGGAGCGGGATGCTGCGGAGGAGCCGGGGCTGGAGCTGGGGCTGGGCAGGTGCCGGGGTGAGCGGGAACAGGGGGGTCCGGCCCTGGGAACGCGGGAGCTGCCGGGGGACCCCGGTTTCGCGGGCTGGAGCCAGCCACGCGCAGGACAGCACGCCCCGGCCCAGGGCCGGTGGGCGCCACGGGGAGGCCGCTCTGGGCTGCTGTACCAAAATCGCTTCTTTTTGTAGCAACCCAGAGCTGGGGGAACGCGCCAGGCCCCAGAATCGCCCTTGGCGGGAGCTCCCGTCCCCGGGGAGCCCGTCCCGGCTGTCGCCTTCCCCGTGCCACGGCCGAGCTGCCGTTGAACCGGCTCCTCGCGGGCAGCCGGCGAAGGGCTGCGCCGGGCTGAGCTGTTTGTAAATGCAGCCGGTCTGGAAAGCGGGAGGGTAAACACGGATGAATAGCCTTCATCCACTCCAGTAAATATTTTATATCACACACCAAGAAAAGACACTCCTATTTAAATGATTTATAAAGGAAGATCATGTAGAGGTTTCTATAAAATATGTAGGGCTCCTAATCCCGACATCATCAAGCAAAGAGGACTGAAATCATATATTACCTTTTCAACAGCCTCGCCGGCTGCAGGGATACAACTGACAAATAAAAGTGTGTTTACAGCTCTGGGGCTCCTCTGGGGAGAGGTAAATCACGGCAGGGGTGGGAAGGGGAAAGGAAGCCGGAAATTAAGTGGCAATTTCTGTCCGTCACGGCAGCGCGGGGGGATGCCGGACCTGGGGGGACCCCAGCGTCCCCGTCCCGGGCAGTCACGCTCTGGGTGCAGCGACGCTCGTCCCCCGGCGGGACCCTGCGGGGTCGGCACAGGGGATGAACCCCGCCGCGATGCCCGGAGCCGCACCGGCCTGCGGTGGGTCGGTGCGCGTCGCGGCCGTGCCCTGCCCCGCTCCGCAGCGGGGCTGGACCGAGAGCAGCCATCAGGGATGGGGTTTCCATGGGCACCAGTGGAGTCAGGATTGGGCCCGCAGGGATAACCTCAGGGCCGGCGTCCGCTCCCTCCACGCCGCCACTCGACGCTCCCCTTGCCCCATCCTCTCGACCCAAATGGACCCTTGGACTCAATAAATGGACCCGAAAGGGGACCCAAATGGACCCTTGGGTCCATTTGGGTCCCCTTTCGGGTCCATTTATTGAGGTTTTTCCCCCCCCGCTGCCGCCATCTCCCCGCCGGCAGCCGGGGGACCCGCGGCCCCGGCAGACGGCACGCACGGCCGGCCTCTGGCAGCAACGGCGGCGATTTGGCATGCGGCGGCGGGAGCCACCAGCCGATGGGGCCCCGGCCGCCACGTTATTAAGGGATTAGCAAGTTGTCTTGGCGCTCAATTGTAGATAAGTGCCGCATTTTGTATTATCTTTTCACGCCGCACCGCGAAGGATGACAAAGAGACAACATGGGTGTCATGGCCTTCAGCATATCATTAAGGGTAATTTGTCGTGCCGGGAAGGGGAGGGCGAAGGGAGAGAGGGAAGGAGAGGAGGCGAGTGAGGAGAGGGAACGGCAGCCCGGGAGGAGAGAGGGGATTAAAAACTAAGGAGAGGAGATTAGGAGTGAAATGTGAACCGTATTCAGAGGCAGCCAGGCAGGGAGAAGCAAATAGGCGAGGAGGGGACGGCCGTGCCGCGGGGGCCGAGGCGGCAGGAGGAAGGCGCGGGGCTGGGGTAGGGGAGGCGGGATGGCGGGCAGGGCGGGGGGGGCTCCAGAGACCCCCACCCCTCTTCTTCTCCTGCACAGGAGAGCCCCGAATCCATCCGCAGCCTCAAGCCTACGCGTTAATCTCTCATCATCGGCAGCCATCCAGGCCGGCGTCACAGGCAGTAAGACGCCCACCAGAGGACTCGAGCGAAGCCATTTGCCCCTTTGAGGACTGACTGGCCACGGCCATTGCCCGGGCCTGGGGGGCTCGGGGGGGCTGGGGGCACGGCGGGGGGTGGCCGGGGCACGGCAGCAGCTCCTCGGTGCGACCCGCTCCCGGTGCAACCCGCTCCTCGTGCAACCTGCTCCTGGTGCAACCCGCTCCCAGTGCAACCCGCTCCTGGTGCAACCCGCTCCTGGTGCAACCCGCTCTCGGTGCTCCCGGTGCAACCTGCTCCCCATGCAACCCGCTCCCGGTGCAACCCGCTCCTCGTGCAACCCCGTCGGTGCAACCCGCTCCCAGTCCAACCCGCTCCTCGGTGCAACCCACTCCTGGTGCAACCTGCACCTCGGTGCAACCCGCTTTCGGTGCTCCCGGTGCAACCCGCTCCCCATGCAACCCACTCCTTGGCTCAACCCGCTCCCGGCGCAGCCCACTCCTCGGTGCAACCTGCGCCTCGGTGCAACCTGCGCCTCGGTGTAACCCACCCAGCGCATCCTCCTCCCGGTGCATCCTGCTCCTCGGTGCAACCCCTCCGCGATTTCTCCCAGGCTTTGCAGCCCCCCCAGCCCCCTCCTCATGCAGCGCCTGGCAGCCCACCCCGTTCGGAGCCGGGGTCTGCTCCCCCCTCGCTGGGCAGCGAAGGGTAAAAGAAAGAGTAACGGCAAGAGGAAAACGTGGCAGAAATCCAGCAAAGCCCCCAGGCCTGGGGAAGAGGGGGCTGAGCGGGCGGTGGTTTGCTCTATCGGTCAATCGATCAATCAGGAATAAAGGCGCGGGTATTGATCGGGAAGATGGCTTTTCAGGGGCCGGGTAATGGAAATACGCATCTGGAGACAGTCAAATGGAACGGCTAATGCCGCGGTCACTGCTAGGAGGAGAGGCCAACCTGATTTGCAGGAGGAGAAGCCCTGTGACGGCAGCTCACTCTCACCCGAACGCCGCTTCGGCCCCTTCCCGCAGAGCCCGGGTGGCCGAATCCCCGTGGGGCGGCGAGGGGCCGGCGCCAGCCCCGGGGGGTGCAGCCACCCTGGGGCGAGGGGCTCCCGGGTACCACCGTGGTCCCCCAGCCCCTTCCTCCACCGCAGGGACCGAGGCCGCTGGGGACGGGGACGGGGCCGGGGCCGGGGCATCCTCCCGCACCCCCTCCCTCCCCTCCCCTTCTGATAATCCTATTTTTGAACCAGGGGATTAGGATCAATACTTCACTCCTAATGCTGCGGTAATACAGTGTTACACCGCCAGCGCCAGTTCCCTGCTGAACCACTTAAGGTAGTTTAAACCCATTTGTGCCAGGGAGTGCCGTGAATCCACAACGAGCTCCTTGCACGGCGGAGGCAGAGCTGCGGCGGGGCGGCACAGCGGGTGCCGGCCTGGCAGCGGCAGCTGCCCGCGTGGCTGCTGGCCAAATCCAGCCCTGGGTGGCCACAGCCAGCGAGGGAACAGTGGCCCTTTGAGCCCAGAGGGCTTCTAGACCCTGAAAGGGCCACGCTGGGCAGGGGCTTGCACGCACCAGGGCCACCGCCGGGTCCCCCGCAGCCGGCCCGGCAGGAGCCGCGAGGGACGTGCAGGCAGCGGCTGCCCACACTGCCGGTCCTGGCACCTCTGCTGGCCCTGCTCTGGGCAGGCGAGCCCTCAGGCAAGCACCCCTAGCGCAAGCACCCTTTGTGCAAGCACCCCTCGTGCAAACACCCCTCGTGCAAGCACCCCTCGTGCAAGCATCCCTCGTGCAATCGAGCCCTCGTGCAAACAGTTGTGGCCCCTGGGTTTTGGGTGACCCCGGCTCTGCCCTGGGTTTTGGGTGACCCTGGCTCTGCCCTGCGTTTTGGGTGACCCCGGCTCTGCCCCGGGTTTTGGGCGACCCCGGCCCTGCCCCAGGCGCGGGCGCCCGAGCAGCCCCTCGCCGGCCGGCGCGGTGGTCCCGGCGCGGGGCTGGGGGGAAACCCGGCCATCTTTCACTCCAAATTGGCTGAGGGGTTTGGAGGCAAACTCCCAGGGAATAGAAACACAAATATTTCCATCCAGTGCTATAATTATGAATTAGAGCAAAGCTCTGTCTTTATTAGGTGCTAATAGAGATAAAGGGGGTTTTGAAATGCAAGGCACAGCTCTATAAATGCTAATTCACCCGGAGACCTTCCTCTCTCCCCAGGCCCAGAGAACCCAGGTTTCAAGGCAACTTCTCTCCAAAAAAAAAACCCGGCCGAGCAAACTCCAAGAAACCGTCTCAGCAACTCCGACGAGTTTGTTCAGCGACGCAGCGGCTCCTCTCCACCGGGCCACCCCGGCAGACCCCCTCTACGGGGTCCAGGGCAGGAGCTGCCCGTGGGGCCGGGGGAGGCAGCGAGGGGCTGGCGGGGGACCTACGGCGCGTGAACGCCGAGGCGCGGGGAGGGCCGCGTTGCGGCACGCCCGTGCGCGCAGGCGCGGCGGCCTGGCTCTCCCGCCCCTGGGCGCGCGCGCCGCCCTTCCTCGAGGCGCCGAAGCCGGCGGAAGGCGAACGGCCGCCCTGCGCCGCCGGGCAGGCTCTGGGCCGTAGCGGCACAGCCGCGGCCCCCGCTGACCGCAGCTCTTGGATCTATAACGCTGCACGGAACAGCCTCGCCTCCCCTCGCCCGCCCGCGATCCCCCCCGGGGGCTCCAGCCCCGGCCCGACCAGGGGGTGCCCGGGGAAAGCGGCGGAGCCCCTGGCCCAGCTCCCGCCTTCAGGGGGGCTGTAAGTGCTGAAAGCCTCCGGGGCGGGTTAGGGGGGAAACGAGCAGCCTGCGTCCTGACGGGGGGACGCGGCTCGCTGGCGCTCACCCCGCCTGCCGCAGCCAGCCCGGCAATCCCCGCTGCCCTCTGCTCCTGCCTCCTCTTTTCCAGGGGCCTCCCGCTGCTGCCCGGCACGGACCAGGCCACGGCTCGTCCACCCGCCGGCTGCGCGAAGCCCGTGACGACAGCCCCGGCTTCACCTGGTACCCTCCGGCCCGCGCCTCTCACCCCAAATATGTATTTTTCCATTTTCTCCCGTATTGATTTTCAATCCGGTGCAGAGAAACGAGACAATCCCGGCTGAGCCAGCCCGGCTCTCGCCGCCGCTCGGCCGAAAAGTCATCCCTGCAATTAACGGCAGTCCTCGGCGGGCGGGCGGCCGGTGGGGTGTGGGCGGAGAGGGGGGTGCCTTTGCAGGGTCGCTCCCCTCCGCGTGCGGGCATCCCTGGCCTCTCCTTTCCCGCCCCGCGGGCACGGGGCTGGGCGGCGCGAGGGGCACGGTGGGTGCGAGGCTGCAACCCCCGCCCCGGGGCGTTTCGCCGGGGTGGGGGGACGCTGGGGGTCCCTTGCCAGGCCCGTCCTGCCGCGGTCCCTCGTTTCCCCGCCTGTGCTCCGTCCGTTTCCCAGGGGTGCCGCGCTCCCCAGCCGGGCGCAGGGTGCTGGTGACAGCAGCTCTGAGGGGCCCGGGGGGATCGGGCGGGGCGGGCCAGATCCCGCACTGGCATAACGTGGGCTCATCCCTCCGAGCGGCGAGGATCTGGCCCTCTGTGCTCGGAGCAGTTTTCAATTAAAACAAAAATATCCTGTAATAACCCACAGAAGGGTTTTTATTTCCTTCCCGTTTTTAATTTTTTTTAAAAATAAGTCTATTATGAGGAGCTTAGAGATGCATGTAAAACCGGCGAGGGACGATTTGAGGATTAGGGATCGGCGCTGTCCTGGTGTGACGAGCAAAGAAAAGAAAATCCTGCCGGGGCCGGGAAGGGGGTGCAGGAGGGGTCACCGCGGCGGCAATGGCTCCGGAAGCAGCAGAGAGACCCCGGTGCCAGCGAAGGGGGGTCCTGGAGCGGACCCCCGCGGCCGCCCGTGCTCCTGCCACGCTCCCACCCCGCTCCCTGCCTGCTCGCATCCAGTTTAGCATAAAAGTCATTTTGCTTTGGGCCCCCCCGGCTGCTGCTCCCTCATTGCCAGGCAGCCGATAACCGTCCTGAGCGCCGGGGGAACCCCCCGGCTGGGGACAGAGAGCTGTGCGGGGCGAGCAGCGTTTAACCCCCTCCGCCAAGGATAATTGGCTTGTTTACCATTTTCCTGACCCCAAAAAGACAATGAAATCGTGCACAAAACCAATAGGTTTTAGCCACATGCCTGCAGAGAGAGAGGCGATATAAATAAAATACAGATAGGGATTCGTGCGGCGGGGATGGGTAATGGATTCGTGGCGTGAGCGGGGACGTGCTGGGGCTGCCGGGGGGGCGGGAGGGGACGACCCCCCCGGCCCCGCGTGCACCTCGCGGCGATGCTCGGGGTGGCTTTCTGGGGACCGGTTCTGGCTTTCCTGCAAACCGCCCCGTGGGGCTGGCTCTGCCTGGGTTGCGGCACCAAGCCGGACTCGCAGAGCTGCTTTGGGTGAAAAACCCACGGTCTGGGCAAAGCCCGCCGCTGGGGGAGAGCGGCCGTGGCTCCGTGGCAGCCACCGTCCCGGGGCAGGCTTAGGGCGCGGACACGGGGGTACCCAGAACATCCCCGGGACGGCTCGTCCCGCGTCCCTGCGGCAGGCACCGAGCTGGCACCCTGGGAGCCCCTGCTCATCCTCTCGCTTTAACGCACCACCTCTATTTATTCTGCTCCTGTAACTGTAAAATTGATTTTCTTGCAACAAGACGCTTGTCTTTCACTACTGAACGCGCCCAAATGCTCCAACATAAGACACTGGCAATTTTTAATTAGTTTCTTTTATACCTCTTGCTTCCCCGAGCAGGCATGTGGAACCGGAACAGGGGAGCCCGAAAAGGAGCAGGATCCAGAGGTGACAAAAGCACTTTTTATTCTTGATATGATTATTAATAATACACGCCGTTTACCTAACGAGACAGGAGCGCGGGAGGGCAGGGGTAAGGGAGGTGATTAGAGCATCTTCCAGCTGCAGGGCTGGAGAAGCATCTTTAACCGCCGTCACCTTTCCACGTGGTCTCGGAGCAGCTCCTCGCCGCCCGGCCCCCTCCCCACGAACGCCCACCTGCACCCAAACCGGCCCGGCTCTGCCGATCGCTTCCCCGGCACGGCGTGGCGCGGAGCTGCCCGTCCCTGCCCCGCTTGCCCGCGTCCTGGTCCCTTCGTGGCCGGGAGCCCGGCCGAGGCGACGTCCCCCCGGGCGGGGGGGAAGGTGTCAGGGACCCCTCGACGGCAAATTGCGAACACGCGCGGGTGATACCGGCGAAGGCCGGACTGAGCGCGCCGCGCCGCACGTCACGGCCCCGATAACGAGCCGGGGTGATTAAAGCCGCAACGGCTGGTTCGCGGAGAGTCCCGCTGCTCTGCCCCGCTTCCACCCCGCCAGCCCCCTGCCCGCGCCCACGGCCTCGCAGGGGACGCCGCGAGCCCCCAGCCCTGGGGGGGTCCTGCAGCTGCCCCGTGCCCCCGAGGGGCTGCGCCAAAGCCACGGCAAGCCTCGGCCGACGCTCCGGGGACGCGTGCGGGTGAGGAGCGGGTGCCGCGTGCCCTCCTCCACCGTAGCCCTGGACGGGGGTCGCTGCCGCTGCTCCTGCGGGCTCCTGGCTGCTGCACGGGCTGGGCAGCCCCGGCGGAGGCACCCCCTGCCCCACGCGCGCTCGCCGCCGTTCCCCCAAAAACCCACGGTCGGCTTTTTTTTTTGCCTTCCCCAAAACCCACGGGCAGCTCGGCCTCGCGGGCAGCGACAGGGCGGGAGAGCCGGCCGGACCCCCCAGCGTCCCCGGTGCCGGGCAGGGCCGGGGGTCCCCGGGAGCGGGCAAGGCCAGAGGGGTGGGTTTGGCCACGAAGTGCAAAGCCCCTCCGGCCGCTCCGGCAGCGCGGGGAGCGCACATGTGTGAGCACACATGCGTGCGGACGCGTGCGCGCCCAAACGAGCTGCCCAAAAAAAAAGTTACCGGGGGGGGGAAGAAAAGGGAGGGGGGAAAAAAAAAAAAAAGGGAAAAAAAAAAAGCAAAGGAAAGTCCTGCAGTCTTTTGCCTTGTCAGTTCTCCGTCTGCTGTCACTCAGCCGCCGAATTCTCCTTCAAGTTGTCATAGCGAGGCTGGCGGGGATTATGCCGAGGCTCTGTCCAGAATTGATTCATGTGGAACGCGTGCTTGACGAGCGGAACCGCTGGTGTGAGCGGGAGCCGCTGAGACCCCCTATTTTCCCACCTTCCTCAGACAATCTGGTATTGTTTGGCCGCAGCCTTAGTGATCCCTGCACCAGGGCTGTGACTGACACAGCTTTGAGGCTCTAAGGCGTATTTTGAATTTCTAAAACCTCTCAGGAAGTCCCCGGGGTGCCTTCTGCCATTGTCTTGTTTCTCCTTTCGCCTTTTTCCCTTTCCACCCCGAACCCCTACCGCCTCCCCCGCCGCCTCCTCCCCCTTTTTTTTTCCCCTTCCTCCCCCTAATTCCAGGCCCTACAATCCCAAACACAACCCAGTTTTTTCTTCCCCCCATGTTTACGCTCTGACTCTCTCTGGAGCTGCTCAGCCAGTTCGCAAACATGATTTAAAAAAAAAAGGAAAGAAAAACTAAATAAAGCTCTAAAAGTTCCTAAATCCTCGATCCACCGTGGAGAAGAAGGGCTTTACTTGTTTGCTTTTAATCAGCTGACACAAACCCCGGGATGCGTTGAAAAATAATAATAATAGAAATAAATCTTTCACCTAATCTATCGCACGCTTGCCTCCGTCCCGCTGCCCGCTCCGCTCCGGCCATCCATCGCCCATCCGTCCGCGCCGGAGCCGCGTGCAGGGGCCGTCCCGCAGGATCGGGCCGAGGAGTTGCCGTCCTGGTGAAGCGTTTCCACCAGGAGCCCCCAAAGGGGTGCAGACCCCCCCGCCCCCGGCAAAGGGCCGGGCTGTCCCCGGCGCGGGGCCCAGGCTACGCCACCCCCGCCTCGAGCTTTCGTGCACCGGGACCACCGAGCCGGCGCTGCCCCGTCCCCCCGCAGCCCCCGGCCTCTCCTGGGCTCGGCACTATATAACCATTTCCCATTTCCAGTCTTAATCTTATAAGAATGAATTGAGAATGACCAGCGTAAATACATAGGTGCCACTGGGAGCAGAAACCACTCTTTAATCTCAGATATGAAAACAATTCCCTGCTCCGCTCGCTAGCAATCAGCAAGTGCTATCAGTGCCGCGCTCTCCCCGGGAACAGGAGAGCTTATAAATATGAATTAGTGCAGAGAAAATCTACTCTCTTACCTAAAGCTAAATGTTATCTGGGTCCCTTTCCAGCAGTGGCTGACATTTCCAGAGTGCTTTTAGTCACATCTGCGGAAGACAACTCATTTCTTGTTTTTTAAAAAAAAAAAAAAAGAAGAAGAGATGGAGAAAGGCGAGAAAGAGGAAGCGGAGGAGGAGCGGGAGGAGGACGAGCGGCGGCACAGGGAGACGCTGCCTTTGTTTCAGGAGGGAAATGCTGGATGCCTGGGCCTCCTCCGGGAGATGCCGGGCGGGAGGCTCTGCCCTGGCACCCGGCGCTCGCCGGGGAAAGGCCGGGGCGGCCGGGGCGGCCGAAGCCCCGAGGCCCCGAGGCAGCGGCACAACGTGCTCCTGCCTGAGCGAGGCCTCAGAACGCGGGTGCTCGCGGCTGGGGCGTCGAGCAGCCCTGGGGTGGCTCCGAGTGCCACCACCTGCCTGTCCCGGGGTCCCACGGGGGGGACATGGGGAGCGGGGACCCCGCCCCGGCACCTCGGTGTGCAGCACCGAGCGCAGCCCGCGGCGGTGATGGCAGCCAGGGCCGGAGGGACGGCGCGTCCCGTGGGGATGGGTGCCCGCAGCCCCGGCACGGAGCCTGTCAGGTTCGCCCAGGCAGAGCCTCGTGGGAGCGGAGCCGGGGAAGGGCCGGGTCCCGCAGGGATTTGCGGGATGGCAGGTCCCTGCACGCCGCCTCCGCCCGCGGTCTTGGTGAGCCGTGGCCGGAGCTGTCGGCGGGGCACCGCTGGAGCAGCACGTATGGGCCACCGAAAGCGGCAGGGTCCGGCCCGAGAGCCGGAGTCAGTGCCCGAGACAGAGCTGGGAGCGTCCCTGGGGACGCCCCGAGAACGGGGAGATTCAGCACCCGCGGCCCTGCGCAAGGGTGGGCTGTGCTGCCCTGCCAGAGCTGGGGAAACTGAGGCACGGAAACCCCTCCCGCACGGAAGGGGTTCTCTTCGAAGAGAGGGGAGAGCACAAGGAAGGTGACGGGGCGGGGGGGCCCCGGGCATCACCAGCAGCAGGAGCTCAGCCCCGGCAGCACGTCCCCGGCACGGGGCTTGCTCCGCTCCGGCGGCATGCCGGCCAGCTGCGTCTCTCCCTGCCTCTCCTGCCCTCCTGCTCTGGGCGCGCGAGGGACCCCCACGCGCCGCCGCCGCACCCCGAAGGGCCCCGCGCCTCCGCGGGCCGCAGCTGCTGACGACGGGGAAGGACGTGGCCCCGCGGCGGGCGCGCAAAGCCCATCCCTCCTCCTTCCCAGCTCTGATCCCCGCTACCTGCGCACGCCGGCCTCTCACCGCAAACATATCTGCGAGGGAAGGAACTACAGACCGCGAGAGTCTCTAATGGGATGCTTAAGCCGTCTTTTAGGTTTTTAATGAGCGGTTCCTGGCAGGAATGCTAAACATCACTAGGTAGACAGACCTGTCTCGCTGTCAGGCGGCGCGATGTGTTTCTGTGTCCTTGTCTGGCTTAAGTGAGCTCTGACCTCATTTGCTGCGTGCCATTCAATTAACAAGGCGAGCGGCGCTGGGGAGGGGGGGATGCCGGGGGGAGTTTAACCGTATGTATTAATTTCCATTTTATGTTCCAAACAATTGAGCATCGCTCGGCGGCGGAAGGCGGCGGCCGGCCCCTCTTGCAGGTACCGTTCCCGGCCGCTGCGCTGCCCGGGCTGGGCTTTGCCGGAGACCCCCAGCCCAGCACCGGCGGCTTGTGGGGTTCGGGGGGACCTCGGGGGTCCCCGCTCCGTCCTCACCTTCCTGTCCTCTGCCCAGGGACGGGTCCGCGCCCCGCGCAGCCCCTTCGCTGTACTTCGGTTAATGCCCCTCCATCTTGTGCTTCATCCGGAACGTCGATGGCTGCGCAATGAGACAGAAATGAGTTGGAAAAGGGCGAGAGAGGGAGAGAAATGTTTCCCGGGATGTTAAAAAAAGCGACTTCAGGCACCTAAATTTATGCTGCTCTGAAATGGATTTTATTCCAGCGTAATGAGAGAACAAAATAATTAATTCCTCTCCCGCAGACAAAAGGCTAGAGGCTTTCCTCCAGCCCCCTTCCCACCGAGCTGTTGGGAGCACGGGCCCCTTCCCAGGGCAGCTCGCCCGCTGCCAGGGCCGGATCCTGGAGGTGCAGCCCAGCCCCTTCCCGCGGGCTGGGGCCGGGTCTGCACCCCGGGAAGGTGTCCCGGCCGGGGACGGGGTGCTGCGAAGGGCAGCCCCCTCCTCCCGGGGCCGATGTCCTTGTGGGGTGCTGGGGTGTGCGGGGGACTGGGGCCGCCCGGCCGCCATCACGGCCCCATCCCCTCTCCCGCTGCCCAGGCTGGCTCCAGCCCCACGCTCCGTCCAGCGCCCACCCATGGGTGGCAGAGTGGGTGTCTGCGGGCGCCGCGGGTGGGATTGCAGCCCCCTCGTCCAGAGGTGTATTACCGGGTTTCTGGAGGGAAGGGGCTGCCTCCGCTCTTCGAATGCAGCCCCCCGCTCTTTTTGGGGCTGGGGATGAACAGGGGGCTTGTGCTTGTTCTGGATGAAGTGATAAATATTAATTCCGCAAACCAGCCCACCCTTGTCTCCACAACATACCAGGACGGGGAGAAATGGAGGCAGAGTCAATTTATTCACTTAGCAGGTCATTCCCTTTAAGAACAGCCCTTTCAAAAGAGAGTTGCAACTAGACTAGATCAAGCAGGGCTGAGTTTGCCTCCCTCAGATATGATAAAATATTCTAATAAATACTTGGGAAGCCCATTACAAGGAGAACGTTTCATGCTGGCGAGACCTTCGTGGCGGGTCCTTTCATGCAGCTCTCCCATCCGAGCCGCAGTGGCCCCGATCCCCAGGGCCCCGCCGGCATCGGCACCCGTTGGTCCCACGTGGAAGGTCGCTGCCCCGCGGGATGCTCTCCCCGTTTCCAGTTTTTAATAGCAAAACACAAAAATCTGCTCCTGGCTCGCAGCTCCGTGGAGGAGGGTTTGGAAAGGAGCCCCTCTCGCCCAGGCGGGCCCTGGGCGAGGGCAGCCCCGGTTCCCGGCCGCTGCTGACAAGGGGGGGAACGGAGCGTGTCGCGGAACCCCCCGCACGCCTCCTGCGTGCTGGGTATCGGAGCTGACGCTGCCGGCGTGGTGCCGCCCGCGGCCGTGGGCTCGGCCGGGATTCGTTTGCTCCCCTCGTACGGAGAGGAGGAACCTCCTGCTGGGCCCCTTTGCTGCGGGAAACACAAAACCCCACGGGGCTCCCCGACAGCGTAGACGGCCCCAGCCACGGGGTCAGCTGCACCCAGCCCCAGCCCAGCCCTGGCCCCACCCCAACCCCATTCCCATCCCACCCCAACCCCATCCCCGGTCCCACCCCAGCCCTATCCCCATTCCCATCCCATCCCAATCCCCAATCCTATCTCCACTCCCATCCCGTTCCTGGCCCCAGCCCACCCTATCCCCAGTCCCACCCCCATCCCCAATCCCACCCCAATCCCACCCCATCCCTGGCCCTATCTCACCCCATCCCCCACCCAAACCCTACCCCCAGTCCCCCCCTTCCCACCCCCTTTCCCTCCCCATTCCCTCAACCCAATCCCGCCCCAATCCCAATCTCAGCCCCGCCCTTCCCCCTCCCCCTCCCACCCCCCCCGCCCCTATTTCACCCCCCCACCCCCGTTCCCATCCGGCGGGCGACGGCGTCACCGTGCGGCCGCGCCGGGCAGCGCCCGCGTCCTCCCCGGGGCAGGATCCGGCCCCGGAACCGGGGGAAGGGGGGGGGGGGGGGAAATGCCGGGCTCTGGGTGCTCCCCGGGGCGGGGCAGGGCCCGGCCCCCGGGGGGGTGCAGGGCTGAGGGTGCTCCCCGGGACGCGGGGCAGGATCCGGCCCTCGGCACCCGAGGGGGTGGCCGGGCGCTGCTGGGCGCTCCCCGGGGAGCGGGGCCGGCTCCCGGCGCTGGGCTCGGGGCGACGGGGAGCGGCTGCGGGCTGGGGCGGGGGCCCGGGGCCGCCCTGCGCCCCCCCCCGACCGCCGAGCGCAGCCCGGAGCCCCGGGGGGGCTGGCGGGGCGCGGTGCAGTGGCGGCGCCGGGCCGGGGGGGGGCACGGCCGAGCCAGCCGGGAGCGCGGCGACGGGCGGTGATGCTGCCTGGGAGGGTCCCCGTGCACCGCAGCCCCGACCCCGCATCCCCACCGTCCTCCGGCCCGGCGTCCCTCCGTCCGTGCGTCCTTCCATCCCTGCATCCCTCCACCCCTGCGTCCTTGCATCCCTGCATCCCTCCATCCCTGCACCCCTCCATCCCTCCGTCCCTGCGTCCCTCCATCCCTGCACCCCTGCGTCCCTGCGTCCCTGCATCCCTGCACCCCTCCGTCCCTGCGTCCCTGCATCCCTGCACCCCTCCATCCCTCCACCCCCGTGCCCCAGCACCCTGCCAAGCACCGCCGAGGAGCTGAGCCTCAGCACCCCCGAGGTGGGGAGCAGCGCGGGGGCCCTGCCCGCCGGTTGGCAGCACGGGCCCGGGGGGCTGCAGCTGGGCACAGCGCCGGCACCGAGGCGTGCGGGGACTGAAGGGCCCCCGCACCCAGTGCCCACCCTCCGCCACACAGCCGCCCCGCGCCGGGGATGAGGCAGAGTCGAGGGGGACACGGCTCCGCCGTGCAGCGACGCCGCAGCTAACGGTACGTGTCGGGTCCCCAGATCTGACCCGAATATTAACGGGGTTGCAAAGGGGCTGCGAGGACCCGTGGCGGGAGGCGTGCTCCCCGGGCCGGTGGCCGTGCTCGATGTCGGGGTGGTTTTGGGGGGTGACTGCAGGAATCAGGGTGCAAATACCCCAACGTGCCAGTCCGTGGGGCACAGCCTGGGCTCTGGGTGCAGGGTCCGGCCTGCCGGGCTCTGACAAGCCGAGGCAGCCCCAGAAGGATGGAGATGGGGCGGGGAACGGGGGGAGTGTGGGGGCCTGGTGTGAAAAGCTGGGGGGGTACACGACATAGGCGGAGAGGGGGGTATTCTCTCCAAAAAGGCAGCGTACGTGCCTGGTGGGAAGGAGATTTGTGGCTGCGACTTCATCGCGCTCGATAATCCCGAGCAGTGCTTTTTGCCGGGCCATCTGGGCGCTCGCACGCGTGGGGGCAGCCAGGCGGGGGGGCACGGCGATGTCTGAGTCTCTTCTTCCGAGCAGCTGGCGGGAGCTCGCCGCCCCCGGCCCACCATGCCCTCCTCCAAGACCGGCAGCGAGTACTGGATCGATGGGTCCCACCGCGAGACAGCCCTGGAAGATTTCTACGTCGTGGGCCCCGAGCTGGGACGGTACCGGCTGCCGGGGGGGTCGGCAGGGGCTGGCAGGGACAGGAGCCCCCCTGGCAGAGGAGTGTGTCCTGATAGGGGCAGGACTGGCCTGGTGGGGAGAGGAAGGGTCGGAGGGACGAAGGAGGATGAAGGGGGACAGAGGGATGGAGGGATGAAGGGGGCTGGGAGGATGAAGGGGGACGGAGGGATGGAGGGATGAAGGGGGCTGGGAGGATGAAGGGGGACGGAGGGATGGAGGGATGAAGGGGGCTGGGAGGATGAAGGGGGACGGAGGGATGGAGGGATGAAGGGGGCTGGGAGGATGAAGGGGGACGGAGGGATGGATGGATCAAGAGGGATGGATAAGGGGAGGGAACGGAGGGAGACCCTGTCCTCACATGGAAGCTGGGGCTTGGGATCTGTCGTGATGCCGCAGCAGGGGTTTCGGGAGCGCTCGCTGAGGGTTTTCAGGATGGGGCCCGGGTTCCCCGTGCGCACGGAGCCGTATGTTTCTCACCCCCGGGGGGGGGAGCGGGCTCGTGCTGAGACCCGTCTCGCCTCTGAGCAGCCCAAGGCTTTGGGGAGGTGGGCGATGAGCCGGGCACGGCGTGGGGCCGCGGCGGGTCCCTCCCGCAGCTGCCCCCCGCAGAGGAGGGCTAGCGTGAGCCCCAGCAAAGGGACACAGCCCTAGGGGGGATTTACTCCCAGATCTGGATTTGTCCCACCTGGGTCAGAAAGCCCCACCGAGGGTACCGGCTGCGTCCCCGCAGCCGTGGGGCACGCGGTGGCACCGACAAGAGCCACCTTGGCAGACGCCGGCTGCTTGGAGGAGGCTCTCATGATGTATTTATTAGAGGTCCTACTGTAAATCCTCACGGGCAGGGAACATCAGGGCTGGCTTGCCAGGTCCCGCCGGTGCTGCGTGCCATTTCCCAGGGCTGCCAGGAGACGCGCGTTCTAAACGCGCCCGAAGGCAGTGCCCGTGTCCGCTTCCCCGGGGGGTTTGCCCTCACCGCTGGCACACGCCGCTCTGGCGCTGCCGTCCTCCGCGGCATCTCGACCCTTTCCCAGCCCTCGTGGGACCCTCAGGATGCGGCGTCCGGGGGGACTCGGGGCCGGTGCCAAGCGCCCGCGGGCCCGGGAGGCTGCTGGTGCCCCGGGAGCCACGACGCATCCTGGAGACGCCCAGGCCCAGCTCCCACGTCCCGCGGAGGAGAGCGGCAGCGCTGGCACCGAGGAGCTCCCGTGCCGGGAGCCGTCCCAACCGCAGGGCAGGTGACAAGGGGCAGCCGGTGTCCCCGTGCCCCCAGCGCAGGAGGGTGCAAGGGGGTGCTGGGAACCGGCGTGCGGCAAGTCTGGCGGTCCCGCTTGAGGGGGGCTCCGGGCTGTGCCGGCAGAGAGGAGGCAGTGCCGCCCGCCAAGCCCTGGCTCTGGAGCAGATGTTGTCGGCGGTGGTGGTTCGGGCTGGGCCAGCCCCAGCCATCCGCAGGGCTTCCATCGGCAGGGGAGGCTTTGAGCCTGAAAAACAGCAGCTTTGGTAAAAGCAGGTATTTAAGGCTTCTTCAATACCTGCTTTCTAGGTATTTATAAATACCTAAGAAGGTATTTATAAAGGCACCTTCTAGCGAGGTGCGGCCAGCGTTGCCCGGGGCTGGCCAGCACGCAGCCCTGCACGGAGGGAGGTAGGACAGAGGGACAGGCTCTGAGCCCCCAGGCCCCCTTTCAACCATCCATCCAGTTTCAGCATCCAGGCTTAAATGGAACCGGTCTCGGTCTTGGAGCCGTTCCCTTGTGGCTGCACGCTCAGCGCGTTGGGCCCACGGCGTGATCCGGGGCGGTGGGAGCCCGCTCGCCGCGCACGGCTTTTGCTTAGTGCCTCTCTGCCGCGGTGCGCCGGAGCCGCCGGAGCCACCGTGCCAGACTGCGAGGTGGGATCCAGCCCTGGCCTTAGGAGCCACAGGGAGCAGGGGACGGATGGAGGGAGCGCGGGGTGGCCGTCCCACCGGCCGTGCTGCCGCGCCAGCGGGGAGGACCCAACCTGATGTGCCCCAGGGGTGACTCGGAGCAGCCTGGGGGCTGCTCCCACCCATCACAGCGTGGCCATGGGCGGCAGCACCCAGCCGGCGTGCCGGCTCGGCTGCAGGTTCGCACCATACTCCCCACACGCCGGCCCCGGCGCTTGGCCGGCTGCGCGTGCCCCCGCCGCCGGTCCAGGCTCTCTTGGCAAATCCCATTGTTCGACATTTTCCAGTTCATCTGTAAAGCAAATGCAATTATCTCCTGTCGCAGTCAAGGTTGATTGCGGATATTTATTTGAGGCCTTAAGCGGCGGCGAGAGGCAGCTGCTGGGGCCGGCAGAGTGAGGGGCCGGGGTGTAGCGAATGCCGGCACGAATCCAGCCGCTGCCGTAATTGGGAACGTGCAAGGGGCAGCCGGTGCCGCGCCACGGGCACAGCAGGCTGCGCCGCATCCGAGGAGCAACCCCAGCACCTCCTAAACGCCGAGCCGAGGGCTTCTAAATGATCCTGTTAGCAGCAGGAATCGGGCTGCAAATTGTCCGTGCGGAAAAATCTTGCTGGACAGCGGGAGGGCTGGGATTCAGCCGCGGCGAGGGGGTGGAAGGAGGAGGAGCGGGGGCTGCCGGTGCTGCCCCAGCGCCCACGCCGGCTGGGAAATGGGGATAAGAACCAGGCGTCTGCCGCGCACAGAAAGGCGGCGGCAGGGCAGAGAGCTGCTGGTTTACTGCAAACCACCCGGCACGTTTGGGAACGGTGCCTGCCGTGAGCTGAACCACAGCTGCGGGAGGGCTGCTGGAGCCAGGGGAGACGCTCGTGGCTTTGTCTCCTGCTGGAACCGCGTTATTTGTTGCGGTCGCAGCAGCAGTGATGCCATTTTGGGTTCAAATTGAAGCCTTCTGCCCGTTTTCCTGAGCTGGGGAAGAGGAGGGCGGCGGCCACCTCTCCCCTCCAAGCCTGAGCAATTTGTTTCCAAATTGCTTTTTATTTGCAAAATAAAATTTCACAGAAAACGTTGAGCAAAAGGAAGAAAACGTTTTGAAAATGGCCAACGTCTAGAATTGCCGGGTTTTGCTCGCCCCGCAGCATCCCCAGGCTCCGCGGTACCCGGCTCTGCCGTTGCCATGGGAACGCGATTCCCAAGTTCAGCCGGATGAGTTGCAAAATCCGCTCTCGTTTTTAAAGCAAATCTTTCAGGAGAGCACCCCGGGGAGCGCCGGCGGCGCTGGGGCATGCAGCCTGTGGTGCTGCAGCGAAAGGTCGCTTGCAGCCACGCTGTGGGTTGGTCTTGGTCTCAAGGGAGATTTTTGGTGCAAAAAATGGCCCTGGGGCGCACGGCGCCGGCCTTTCGGGGCCGGCGCTGGCCTGGGCCGAGGGCACGGGCAGGCGGGGATGCCGCGCGCCTCGAGGCAGAGCCTGAACTCGGTCCCAGAAGACAGCGAAGCCAAAGAGCAATAAAACGTGGTCGATTACTTGGGGGCGAGAATTAATCTGCTCCAAGGAGAAGGCAGTGAAGATGAAATTGCAAATGAGCCCCGTAACGGCCTGAAGCAATGGGTTGATTTCACTGTCCAGTGGTTAGAAAACATCGTTAACTAGATCTAAAAATCCCTGGCAGCTGAGGGGCACTGCTGGGGGTTTAACGGGAACCATCCCTCTTGTAACTTGGAGCGGTTTAACCCGGCGGGGAGGTTTTGTGGCGGTGCGGGATCGCCCCGTGTGCCGTGGCCTTGCCAGCACCGCGGGGTCATGGCCGGGGTGGGGACCCTCGCAACGTCCCTGAGGTCCCCGCTGAGGTTGTCCTTGAGGCCGCAAGCGAGGAGAGGGAGGCTCCGTCCTGTCGTGAAAGCCGCTTAAGGATTTAAACCCCTTGTAGGACTCGGTTTTAATTAAAATGGCTTTACCCAGGAAAGCTGGAAATGATGCGGGGAGGGGGATGCGCAGGGGGAAGATGACGCTGAGCTCCCAGGGTCCGGTGCTGGCCAAGGTCACGGTGGGGGGCACGGGGTGAGCGGGACCCCTCTCCGTCCCGGCTGCGTCCACGCCACCTCACGCACCTCCGTCCTCCCGCAGGGGAGCCACCTCGGTGGTGTACAGCTGCGAGGAGAAGGGCACGGGCACCCCATACGCCGCCAAGATACTGAAGAAGACGGTGAGTGTCGGTGGGCGGGGGGCTGCGGGGTGGGTGGGGGGGTCTCTGCTCTGCTCCCAAAGCACCTTGGCACCAGTGGGGCACTGGGATGGGCACGGGGCTGTCAGCCGGGCATCACTCCTGTGGTCTGGGGGTCCTGGGTGGAGAAAAGCGCCAGGGTTTGGGCTGGGGGTGCGGCGGGCTGGGGGGGGGTTACTGGGTGCATGAGAGGGGTCTCGGTATGGCGGGGGGCCGGACCCAGACCCGGCAGCAGAGGTAACGCCACTTCCGTGTGGGCTCTGCTTTCCAGATTGACAAAAAGATCGTGAGGACGGAGATCGGGGTCCTGCTGCGGCTCTCGCACCCCAATATCGTGAGTACGACCCCACGGGAAATCCTGCCTGCACCCCACGTCCCCCCCCTGCCCTGCAGATGGGCTCACGGTGCCCGGTCCTCGCCGTGGCACGGTGACTCCCCGCTCGCTGCTGCATGAAACTCCGGGTCCTTGCACTGCCTTTGAGCTTCCCAGCTCCGATATCGAGGGCCAGGGCCCCCCCGTCTTCCCCCCATCCTCTGGCCTGAGATTTCCATTTGGTAAGCAATTTCCATCGAGGAGATCAAATGAATACCACAGAAAATTGCCCATCTGTAATGAATCCTGCAAGGGGAGATAAAAGGGGAGGACAGGGCCACCAGTGCCGGGCGCCGTGTCCCGGCGCGGCCAGCCGCTGTTCCTCTTGCTCAGCGCTCGGGGGATAACGGCAGCTCGGCTGGAACGATTTGCAACGCCCGGGAGCGGATCTAATCACCACCGGTGTCAGCAGAGCCGGGGCCGCCGTGTCGGCCCCTCTGCAATGGCGGGGGCCTGGGGGGCTCCACGCCCCCCGTCCCTCCACCTGCCAAAAAGGCTTATTCCCGGCCGCTTAGTTCCACCGGCAAATTGCAGAAGCATCTCGGAGACGACCCGAGTTAAAGAAATAACACAAAAAGCCACCCGGTAGCTGCTGCTGCGGCGGCGCTGGGGGCTGGCTCTGCGGGGGCGCGACAGACCCTGCTCCAATCGATTTTGTGGCCGGGACATCACCAGGACATTGCCGGGACATTGCCTCGCCGCTGGCTGCTGCTGCCCAAGCTGCCGTTTTTTTGCGGGATGGCTCAAAACCCCGGGCACGGCTGCTTCCAGCCCGGCCCACGTCAACCGTCCTTGGAGCAGTAAGGCTGTGCTCTCTGGAGGAGCCCCAGCGGGGATGTCCTGCCCGCCCGCTCTCCTCCCAAACCTTGCTGCAAGAGATGAAGCCGAAGGAAGTCCAGAAATGAGGCTGATGGGGGCAAAAGGGCTGGAGCCGGGGCGTCCCTGAGCCCCTGGGCCAGCTCGGTGCGGGCCAGCCTTGGGCACTGGGGTGTTTCAGTGTTTTGGAGCAATCGGACGCTTCAGCCTTTTCCACGGAGACGCTTCCCTGTCCTGGGATGTTCGGGCAGATGCCGAGACAACAGCCGGGATGGGGATCGCCTACTCGGGGCAGCCCGGGAGGACGCTCGGCTGACATTGGCCATGGATGGGGAGAGGCTCCTCTCTGATGTGTTATCAGAAACGCAACCGAAAATTCAATTTCTGCCCTCCCTCCTCCTTTACTCTCCAGGCAGCGGCACCGCAGAGACGTGGAGGAGGAACCAGCCGGCCAGTTTTAATATTTAAATCGCTGAGTTTTCCGTAGGGTTCTGCTCACTCCCAAGTTCAAGTGATTTTCGAAGAAGAGATGCTCCGTTTCATTATTTACGCTGGTGCCATCTATGCGCTCGCTATCGTTCAGCACCAACCTCAACGGTGGATGATAATAGGATTGTAAACTTTTGAAGTTAATAGGAAAATTATAGTGCTTCTGTGTATTATTATAATGCAATAAGCCGCCACATAGTGTCTCTCACCCTGCGGGGTATCACGGCTTGTCACCCAGCCTATGAAGGTAATGATTAAAGCCCCATGAAATTCGCAGTGTCACAAAAGTCTTAAGAAGCATGAAATTCTCTGTTTTCCATTAAAAAAATAAAAAAATTGCATTTTGACGTAGTTTTAAGCGAGACCTGTTAATTCCAGATTTGCTGCGGTGGCACAAAGGTCTCGTGCAGACAAGCTCACCTCGCGTGGGAGCTAAAAAACAAAAATCAGGAGAAAAACACCGTTTCTTTAGTGCCTCTTCTGCCGCAAAGTGGTCCAAGGGACGTTTCCGAAAGCGCCCGCAGGGTCCCAGGGCCCCGGTCCCAGAGGTGGCTTTGGCCCCTCGGGGCTCCGCGCGTCTCTCCTGCATCCCTGCAAGTGCGGACGTGCAGGATCCGTCCCGGGAGGGACGAGGGCAGGGCTTTGCCGGGATCGCTCCCACGCCGCAGGGCTGGACGGAGGAGCCGGAGGTGCCAGCGCGGTCGATGAAGCTGCGAAATTAAAAAGCTTTTGGTGAGCTCCTCTTCCAGCTAACGAGCTTGGAGACATAAAGAGGATAAAGGCGCCGCACGCCTGTCTCTTCCCATCCCCAGCATCATCTTTAATGCACAATTAAGTGAGCAGGGCTGTTCCAAACAGTTAAAAAAAATCCCGTTCAAACAAATAAAAAGGCAAGGAGGGAAATGTGCCGGCTGCCCCGGTAAAACCCTCACAGCCCAGCAGCCCGGTGGTCGCGTGCTCCTCCTGGCACAGCCGGGCTCCGCATCCGCACCCCTCCTGTCGTCCCTTGCAGATCAAGCTGAAGGAGATCTTCGAGACGCCCTCCGAGATCGCGCTGGTGCTGGAGCTGGTGACGGGAGGAGAGCTCTTCGACAGGTACGCCCGGCCCTGCGATCCCCATCCCGGCTCCTAACGAGGGGGGACGAATCTCCCCGGGACGGTGCGGGGAGGATGAGGACGGAGGGGGCTGATGTACGCAGGGGATGGGGGGCGCGGGGGGTCCGTGCGGGGCAGGGTGCTGCCGCGCTGACCCCGTGTGCCCGCAGGATCGTGGAGAGGGGTTTCTACAGCGAGCGGGACGCGGCCCATGTCGTCAAGCAGATCCTGGAAGCCGTTTTGGTAACGTGCCCCCCATTTTGGTAGCGTCCCCTCCACAGCCCCTGGGGACGGCCCAGCGAGGGGGTCCCGTGTGTGGTTCAGGGGTGTCGCTGCGGGGGCTGCACCATCCCAAATAGCCCTGGGGAGAGGCACCCAGAGCCGCACCATCCCAAAAATCGCTGGGGAGAGGCACCCAGAGCCGCACCATCCCAAAAATCGCTGGGGAGAGGCACCCAGAGCCGCACCATCCCAAAAATCGCTGGGGAGAGGCGTTTGCCCGCTCGCCCTTGGCTCTCCGAAGGCATTGCTGGCGGAGATGCCTCTTCTGATCCGCGTTTGGGGGGGATGAAGGAGAGGAGGGAGGAAGGTCAGCGCTGCTCTGCATCACAGGTCGGCTGGAGATGGGGTTTCTATGGCAACGGGAGGGTTTAAAAATGGAAATTCATTATGGGAAATGTCCTTCCCGTGCCCCGGCAGCCCCGGCACTGCAGGTGTTGGGTGTTTCCAAAGAAATAGTCGGGCGAGTTGGTCCCGTGTTTGTGCCGGGTCCCCGATCACTGCCGCCTCCTCCCGAATTCTGTCCGAGGCAGAAGGGGCTTCCCCTGCCCCTTCCCTTCCCTCCCACATCCCTGCTCTCGCTCTCTGTAGTATTTGCACGAAAATGGAGTCGTCCACCGTGACCTGAAGCCGGAGAACCTGCTCTACGCAGACCTGTCCCCCGACGCTCCCCTTAAAATCGGTGGGTTTGCTGGGGGCCCCCCCGGGGGGGGGTTGTGGCACGAGGGGGGTTAACGGCACCTCTCCCTGACGGCAGCGCCGCTCCCCTCTGTGTCCCTCCAAGGTGACTTTGGGCTCTCCAAGATCGTGGATGAACAGGACACCATGAAAACCGTCTGCGGGACGCCGGGGTACTGCGGTGAGCGGGAGGGAAGAGCTGGGGGGCGGGGGGGAGACCCGGGGAGGCTGCTCCCTGCCTGAGGCCACGCACAGCTCGGTGCAGGGATGGCAGATGGCTGTGTTGGGCTCGGGAGACGCTGCCGGTACCCAGGAGTTGTTTCCTCCGCCGTGAGGTTCCCACTGTGGCCACGCTGCCGGGACCCCCACACATTTGAACCCCAAACTCTGCTTCCAGCCCCCGAAATCCTCCATGGATGCCCGTACGGCCCTGAAGTGGATATGTGGTCCGTGGGCGTCATCACCTACATCCTGTGAGTAACGCTGCCGGGGCCGCGCGGGCAGTGAAACCGTGGTGGCGAGACGGTTTGCTCCACCTTAGCCCACCGCGAGCAGCCGGCAAACTCTGTGTGAGAGTAGCTCCTCTCTCCCGCGCTCGCAGGCTCTGCGGCTTCGAGCCTTTCTTCGATCCGCGAGGGGACCAGTACATGTACAGCCGCATCCTCACCTGCGACTACGAGTTCGTGTCCCCGTGGTGGGATGAGGTTTCCCTCAACGCCAAGGACCTGGTGAGCAAGCCAGCGCCGGGGCTTGGGGCTGCCGAGTATGAAGCCTTCAGATCAATGCTTGTAAAGATAACACAACTAGGGGCGTTTAACAAATGAAGCCTCTTCGTGTGTCTGAAATTGGCTACAGGTCAGAAAATTGATCGTCCTGGACCCCCAGAAGAGACTGACGGTCTACCAGGCTCTGGAGCATCCCTGGGTCACCGGGAAAGCTGCTAAATTTGCTCACATGGACAGCACGCAGAAGAAACTGCAGGAATTTAACGCCAGGCGGAAACTGAAGGTAAGGTGAAAAAGCCCCGTTGACCCCCGGGGTGGCTCGTGTTCTCGTGCAAACAGCTGGGGCCACCGAGAGCCGCTGGCGCTGGGTTTGAAGGATCCCCTGCCCCGAGCAGATTAATGTTCAGCGACACGTGGCAGCTCGGGGGGCTGGCTCGGGGAGAGGGGTGAAGGACGACGGAGCGGCTCCTTGCGCAGCTGCGTCCCCGGGGAGCTGCAGCTGGGCTGCCCGAGGAGGCAGCTGCTGCCGGGAGAAGCCTTGCCCGAGGTGAAGGGCTGGGCTTCCCAGCTCGGTGTGGCCGAAGGTGCGGGCACCATCTCCCCTTCCGCACGCTCCGGGGGCTCGAGCGCCTCGGGAACGGCATCGAAGGGGAGAAACACACGCTAATAACTGCTCGCGCCACTGTGCCTTTGCAACAGGCCGCCATGAAAGCCGTGGTGGCTTCCAGCCGCTTGGGCAACCACGGGCACCACGACTGCTCCCGCAGCGGGCGCAGCCAGGGGGGTCCCCGGGGCGCCTGCCTGCCCCAGGGGACGGGGACCACCGGCCCCGAAGCCACCACCACCGAGGACCTCGACGCTTTCCGGAGCGACTGCCCCGCCGCGTCCAAGGTTCCTGTGAACGGCGCCGGCTGCAAGAGCTAACGCGCTCGGCACCGCTGCCGGCTCGCCACGGCTTCGACAAGCAATATCCCACTGACCCTTGGACGCTGGCACGGGGAGAGGCGAGGGAAGCCGGGGGCACAGGACCACCCCGAGTGTAGGTGTGCGTCGGGAGCCCGTGGTCTGTCGTGTGGAGCATCCTTATTTAGTGTCCTGTTGGCAGTGCAGTCGTACCTGGTCGCTGTGAGTGTGTGTCTGTACGGACCCGACTGAGGAAACAAGGCTGGTGACTCTGTCTTCCGACAAATTAACAGTTTTGGCCACTGTGGCTTGAAAAGATCCCAAGTGGCTTAAAAATGAGGAGCAAACAGCAGAAAAAGGACTTCTTTCCCTTTCCCTACAAAGGCCGTAAGTTGTCTTTACGACAGCGTTTCGTAAGTTCCTGTACGTAGTCCCGAAGGGTTTATCTGCCCGGGGGAGAGGGTGCGTCTGGATTATCGCTGACCATCGACGTCGCTTCTGCAGCCGCTGCTACAAGACCCAGCCTGCGGCTTACTGCTGTATTAGACAAGGTTTGTGGGAGCCTTTCAACCCAGCTCTTTGAGCCTATCCGGATAAAAAGTGTTTGCCAGTGGTTCCTTTGTTATCTCTAGACGGTAGACGACCTCTGCTTGATCTGTGCTTTGGTTCCACCCCAGTTTCATTTGTTCCCACGTTCAGTCTTGCTGTGGCTACGTGATGGTGGTAGGAGCGTCACGACCCGGGCATGCTGGCTCGCCTGGCCTCTGCGTTGGCGTTCCAGGTTACGGTGTACATGACGAGGTTTAACGAAGAACAATGCAACTCTTTCTACGGCGCGTTGTAAGATTTCGTCACGTGTAACGGTGCTGTTGTTTCCTGAGTGAGGACAATGAGTTTATACCTATTTTGTTCTTTTTTTTTTTTTTTTTTAAGATGAATGAAATCAGTCGACAAACTTCTTGAAAAGAAATTTTTTAGGCAGATATTTACCAAGCCGCAGGATAAACATTTGCAGATTTTAATACAGAACAAGTAATCGGACAGGAAAAGCCATATTACGCGTGGGGGATTACAGAAAGCCAGGCAGCGGCTCCGCAGTCCCAGCTGGTGCGATGCAGCGCAGGGTTTGCTAACCCGAGGCAATGACCGTGACCGCACCCCTTGCCATATACATATAAAAATGTGTCTGAGCAAAAAAATTCTCAACTGGAGAAGAGCGAAATTTGTACACGATGCTAATTTTTCCAGGATGGGGACGTACGACCCAGTAGCTGGTAAAGGAGGGGCTGCAAACAAGAATTAACATTTTGCTGAAGCTGAAAGCCGCCATTCCAGACACCCGGGTCGGTGCAGGGGTGGGTGAGCGGCTCAGAGCTGTAATCAGAGCGGCAGGAAGGCAAATGTAACACGACGACTTTCGTATTTATTTACAGCACAAGCAGAAATCATACAGGCTACGTGTAAGGGCTGATCCATATCCTGTGAAGCTCATTTATGTTTCGGGTGCTTGTAAAGCCCAATACAGAGGAGAGATCGGGTGTTTCACTGGAAAAGTATTAGGTCTCGACCAGAAGTGCGGTCATACCTTCGACGGGGAAGCAGATGCACAGCAAGATTTATTTCACTTTGGAGAAAGCGAACGCCGGTAACATGGGAGAATGTTTAGGCAAGGGAAAAATTATTCCCTTTGCTTTGCGTTTTGCAGGCAGGGCAGTTGTTTTCTCTCCTTTTTTTAATATAGAGGGCTGAACCTTGCGGTGGGCTGAACTCCCGTCTTTATCCTCTGCTTAGGGTGACACTCTCTGTCCTTCAAACTCCGTGATGTGTCCCCATTTACTCCAGCGGGGCCAGAACTCCAACTTTAACCAAGTTGTTTACTAACCCGAGTCTTAAAAGACTCTTTTATATCCTTTGACGTGAAATACTTACTTAAACACCTTGCAGGACCAGGCCAGGGTGCTCGGCACACCCGGAGCCTGTGAGACAGAGATCGATGCTGGGAAACGCTGAGTAACGTTGCCCTGCCCACAGACCACTCCTGATCCTGCAGAATAATGGGCAATAAGGTGTCCATTAGATAACAGCGAGTAACAAAGTGTCTTCAGCGATGGAAGGCAGCCGAGGGAAAACTGTAAGCAAAAAAAGGAGTTTGCCTCTTATGTTATGTCAACAAAGTATTATTCCACAAATATCAGTACTTAAAGGTAGGAAAAAAAATGTTCTCCTGGGAGTCGAGCTAATAGGAGATGCCATTTTGGTCTGTCTGCTGTTTTCAGAATGTGTTTTAATAACTTACTACTTCAGTATAGTGGTGACATTTCCGATATTGCAGGTATTTATAAAGAAGTAGAGACAGCTAATAAAGTATCAAACATCATAACACGGGCTCCGTTTTTCTGTTCGTCTCGGAATACAAGGGCTAAAAATTGACCGAGCCAAACAGCAGCTTGCTGAAAGCCATTTTTTTTCTGATTTTAACGCATTTTCATACAGTAACTTATTTTCAGGCTCTGGACAGCTAAACACTCTCTGTGCTGTCGATCTCCCCAGGGTTACGGCACTATCGGACCGACGGAGATCTTCCGCTCGTTCTGCCTTAGTGTCAATTAGTTTTATTTGCCTTAGCGTAAAAAAACCCGACCCAGCCTTTTTGAGCAGGGCCTGCGTTCCGCGAGGACAGCCGGGTCTGCCAAGTAATCTAACCTAACAAAGCAGAAGACAAACCCTTGCCAGGCGGAATGAGACACAGCACCTTGGCCGGAAGCGCTGGGATGAGCGGGGGGGCTGCGGGGCCTCTGCCCCGAGGGCTCTGCCCGGTGCACGAAGCGCACCGAGGGGGAAGCGGGGGATGCGCCGGGGCGGCCTACCCGGCAGGCGGGCACCTCCCGGCCGCAGGGGCGGCGAAGAGAACCGCGGCCGGCTCGGCGGCGAGGCCCAGGGCGGGCCGGGGCCTGCCCGGCCGCGGGGCCTCTCGGGCCTGCCGGGGCCTGCCGGGGCCTGCCGGGGCGGCGGGAGCCTCTCGGGGCGGGCGGCCCGGGGCGCGCCCAGCTGCCGCACCCTGATGTCACGGCGCAGCCCTCCGACGTGACGTCACCGCCACGGCGCCGTTGCCATGGCGCCCGCAGCCCCTGTCGCCGTGGACGGGCAGGGGAAGCACTGACGCCCCGAGTCCTGACGTCACCGCCTCGGTGACGGCGTCCGCGGGGGCGGGGCGTGCCCCCAACCCTCCAATAGGAAGATAAGTAGGGGGGCGGAGCACTCGGAGGAGCGGACGTTCTGATTGGCTGGAGCGCCTGTGTTTTGGCGGCGGGAAGGAGGCGTCCTGCGCGAGAGCGGGGTTCGCTGATTGGCTGTTGCTTTGCCGGGGTGGGGCAGCGCATGCGCACAGCGGGGCGGGGCGGGCGGCCTGATATGGAGGGAGGTGGCGCGACGCTGCCGTCCGCCTCGCCTTCGCGCACGGTAACTTCCTCCCCCGGGGCCCTGAGGGGAGGGCGGCCGCTGGCCTCGGACCGAAAGGGGGGGAGGGCGGCCCGTCCCCTCATGGTGGGGCTTGAAAGGGGGGGAGGGCGGCCCGTCCCCTCATGGTGGGGCTTGCGAGGGGCGAGGAGGGGCCGCCCGTCCCCACAGCGCGGCGGGAGCCCCCCTGGCTGGGGGCACCGGGCCCGCTTCCCTCACGTCCCGGCCCTTACCTCACAGTGGGTCCCGGTGGGCACCGGTGCTGGGCGGCGGGAAGGGGCGGTGGAAGCCGGGGGGAAACCAGAGCAGGGCAGGGGGAGCCGGCTGAGGTGGAGCTGTTGGAGCCTCGTAGTTTCCCTAAACCGCGCGGCAGCGGCAGGCTTTGCGTCCCTGCCCCGAGCCCGCGGGGCTCGGTGCTTCAGTGCCGCGGTAACATCTGCTTCTTACTGTTTTTCGGCGGCAGGACCGCGTTCCAGCGTGCCGAGGAAACCGAAGTCTTCGGCTTTGTAAGTACAGGAAGATGTTCTTGTTCTTAAGGGGTCTTTCTTAAAGCCCCCCAAGTCTTTAAGAAACACAAGAGAAGTCTGTGGCTGGTTCACTTACCTTATAATTGTAAACTACGCCTAAAAATTGGCACAGCGTGGCGTAATTTGCAGGATGTGACAAGTGGCCTCCATTATCAGGATTTCGTAGTAGGCAGCTGCAGAATGTGCAGGCCTGCAGCAGCAGTTTTTTATTTACTTGTGACAGTATTTTCTACACTTACACGTTCAGTAAGACCTTCTTACATTGCACAGCTATAGAAAGGCATGCTATTAGAACTTAATTTTGGAGAATACATGCAAAGTAATATTAGTCCGGTGATCTCAAAGGTAAAATGATATATACCTGTAACAATGTGTTCTATTTAAATCCTGTATTTCTCTAAAAAAAGGGAAGACAAAAATGAACCAAGTGTTGTATAACTCTTTTATTCCCTTGTTCTTCAGAGCACGCTGGAGTTTTCCTTTTCTACGTGAAACACAGCCATGACAGATCAAGAGTACGTTCTTTGCATGTGGAGGAAGCGCTTGTGGCCAGCAAAGGTAAAGCAGATGTACAAATGAGGAAAGGTTTGTGGATAGAACTTAGAAATGGATGAAACAGTAGTAAGTAAGCAAGAGCTCTAAGTAAACATGTATATACTTTAAAAAAGAGCTAATCTGTATAGATCCTAATGCTGCAACCAGATACCGCGGAATATCAGTCCGTCCTGCGCTGCTCATATTAAAAATGTTTCAATGTCAGATCTGTCCTATAGTCCAACAGACTTGGTCAAGGGTTTTAAATGTGTGTTTTTCTCTCGAATGTAGGTTTTGCGTAAAACTGGGGCGGCTGGAAAAACATCTGTTGCTAATGCAAAGGAGACTTCTTTTCAAGTTGAAATACTTGGCTTGAAAGAACAGTTAAGTATCCTTGTAACCGTCGTACGTTTGCACTCTTAGACATTAAAAAAAGAAGTAATCCCATTATCTGAAGATACCTGTGAAATGAGATCATTGATTTACAGAAGGATTAGATGGCTAATCCAAAACCCGTTGCCTTCTCAGAGCTGGCCGTATACACCCATAAACAGCATACTGACAGCTCAGGCATTCTTCATGTGGGGTTTTTTTCCCCTTAACTTCTGCTAACAAATATGGGTTTTGGGGAAAAAAATATTGCAAGTTTATTGCCAGGTGAAAGCAGTGTTGTGCTGTTAGTAATGCTTAATGCTGTGATGTTTTCAGTCAGCTTTGTTGTTTTCAGGATTTGTGTGAACTGTGCAGATGCTGTACCGCTGAAGGAAGAACGTATAGAAAACATTGCCTCTAACTTAGGTGAGGAGATGTCAAAACATTTGCTGCCTTGTATATATTCTGAGGGTAAAATATACACAAAAGCTCAACCTGGTGGACAATAGTTATATATTTCACTGAGGTATTTATTGAGGGGTTTTTTTTGCATTTCTTTTCCTGTCTTTCCATCCATAAAGCTTGAAAATAGACTAAACCTGATCACAGCTACTTTTGTTCTTCCCTTGTGTAGTGTGTTGGAAGGAATGGTGAAGAAACTTGTGTGTACTTGCCCTAAAATAGGGTGTTGGAAGCTTGCTCTTTGTGTGTCTCTATATACTTTGCCTTAAGAATCACAGATGATTTAAGTGTTAAGTTGCATCTTAAACAAAAGATATATTATAAATACAATTTCTTATTTCTTGTAAACAAAGAAGGCTTACTGCATTTATTGCATATTCTTCTTCCTCAGATCAAAGGAATAATTCGAGTGAGGCTGTGGAAGAACTGAAATATCGCCGTTCTCTTAAACTTGCCCTGGATATTTTGACTGAAAAGGACTCACCCAGACAAGTACCGCGTTCAGAAGGAGGACCAAATACTCGGTTATCCCAGGAGAACAATGCAGGATCTCTGTTGTCTACACCCTTACGTAGATGTCGATCGCTTTTTCACTCTAAAGAAAAGTTGCAGCCTGAGACTTCCAAGAGGAAAAGAGAAGATAAAAATAACCCCAGCCTGAAGACTGATACAAAAAAACAAAACCAGAAAGGCTCTTTCCTCTCAGAGGAGAGCACTAAAGCACATGAAAGTGGAACAAACCCTTCCAAATGTGCTCCTGGGGACTTGTGTAACACATCAAACTCAGACAGTCAAAACTGCAAAATACCAGAATCGAAATCACTACCAAGACAGAAAAAAACCAAGCCCAGAATGCTGACAAAGTCCAAACCAGGAAATAAAGTCTCCCTTAAACCAAAGGAGGAAAAAAGTAAGCAAGGAAGAAGACCAAGAGGTGCAGGATCACCTGTGTCATGTAGGAATGATTTCCCCAAGGACCAAGCACAGCCGCTTGCTGAGGAAGGGTCTCCTCTGTCTGTCCCCTGCAAGTCTGACACAGTGGTACCTGTCAGAACAGCAAACGCCAGAAGTCAACCTAGAAGGACGTTCCTGGATTCCTCTCGTACAAGTGCCTCAGATGACTTGGAAAAAAGCATCAGCAGTGAGAGCGAAAGTCTAGCAAAGCAATTAAATGAAAGAAGAAAGCCAGGGAGTTTAAAACGCGTTAATGGAGAACAAGAGATCCGTGCAACTGCGTCCTCGTGCAGAAAAAGGAAATGCAGGAATTACCCTGAATCTTCATCTGGGCCTTCTAACCATGGGACGCTTCCTGATAGTTTCCCCTCTCAGCACAAAGAGGAGGAAAATAAGAATACTTCCCATGTGGTTATGAATAAAGTAAAGCAGTTTCAGCTGCCTGACTTTGAGGAAGATGAAGGTGGGCATATTGCTTGGGGAAGGGAAAACTTCATCCCATTTGATCGTCAAGCATTGTTACTCCTCTTGGAATGTTGCAGTGCTTTTGTGAATATGGCTCTTGAATTGCTGATTTCAATTCCTTTTGGCTTAAGTCTTGGAGAAGCAAAAAATGCCATCACGCGCTAGCATGGCATTTAGGTTGTCTGGAGTTGTTTAGGGTTTTGCATTGAAAAACTGTACTTAGTAATTCTTACCCTGCCGTAGAAGACTTGATAATTTCACACTTTTTTTTCTTTACTGCTGTCTAGTTAGTGTTGAGATGAAATGACCTTACGTAAAGGAACAGGCTGGTACAAACTCCTGAAACCAGCCTGTTCTCGTTCCTTTCCCTTTTTCATCTTTTATTCTGATTATTAGGCCTCTTCCTAGGCAGAGAATTGAGAGTGTGTGGCGTGACAGGCCTTTGTGTCATGGTGACTCGCGCTGCTGTGGGGTCACTTACACGGGGGTGTGTTTCACCTGGTCTGAAGCTGATACTTTTTTTTAAATCACTGTTCCACGCTTATGAGCACTGGTGCTTGCTGCTCTTGGCAGGACTGGAATCGTCTGACCTGTCTTCAAAGATAGTTTCCTCAGAGAGTCTCTCTCGCCTCTCAGCTCTGGTAGATGAAGAGGAGGAGGATGACGAACTTCCCAGTATTTTGTCACATCAAGGTGAGAGATCAGTGTACCTATATGAGACTTCTTCACCCAAGACTGATGTGCTCTTTTAGGGCATGACTGCTTCTAGTTTGCTGACAAGCTACGGTAATGAAACCTAACCTTTCTAGAAAGTGAATCCAGCTTTGGTCAAGCTTGGAATAAAATGCATTTCTTGGAAGGTTTTTTGAAGCAGAATGAAATGCAAATCATTGTGAAACTGGGCAAGGGCCTAGGATTGAAATGTCTGAGTTCCTGTACTCAGAACTACCTGTGCTGCATTTTGTGGGGTGGGGGGGTGCCCTGTCACCTTAGTTGAAACCTGTAAAAGATTGAAGTCCTGAAAGGAGGCTGATAGGAGAGGGCAAGCTAACTGTCTTGTCTTGTGTTTTTTAAAGAAAAATTACTTTATTTTTCATCATAGAACCACAATCAATTGAAGAAGGGATTTTGGTCTGGTGCAAATTGCGAAGGTATCCTTATTGGCCAGCAGTGGTAAGAACAGCTCGCTGCCTTCTTAGAGTGGTATTGGAAGGGGTCTGATAAGGAGCAGCTTACCAAGTTCTTGAGTGTCTTTTGCCCTTCTTGACTTGTGCAGAGCTGGACATGTTACAGATCTTCAGTAGAAGCGTTCCAAAGATAATAGAAGTAAATTTACGTATGACAAAAGCGCATAAAAAGTAAACGTGGTTGATTCACATATGTTTGTATCGGAGCAGAGGATTACCACTGAGCCTTTATACCTTGTACCGTGAATTAGGGTGGTTGTACCCAGCTAACGAAAGAAAGAGGATGGGTCCTGGTCCTTGTACGCTAACAAAAACGCTCCATTGGGGTAACTTGCTATTCTTGCCACTTTAAACTTAATTCTTCATATTTGTGTAACTTCCTTTAAATATGGGGTGTACTGTATAATATTGATGGAAAATGTTCCTGCTTTGTTAAGGGTATTAGGGTTTTAGAGTGCTAATGAGACTTTATCCTTTCAACAGGTAAAATATGTGAAGCGGAAACACAGAAAGGCATGTGTGCTGTTAATAGAAGGGAATACAAATGACAAGAAAAAAGGGTAAATGTTGCGGATTCTCATCACGTTCTGAACTTTCGGTTTCTTTTTTAGGCAGTGCCCTGTACTCTTCCTGGTACAGGGCAATTACACTGTCACTTAAAACCAAGGTTGATCTCGGAGGGAGGGACCAAGTAAGGTCAGGATTTGCAGGTGTGGGCTACGTGGTTTATCGTGCTGCCAGTGGAGACAGGCTGGCATTTGTGTGAACAGCTGACACTTCTGTGAGCAAGAAAAAAAGGGCTGGGCACCCAGCTCCTGTTTGTTACATGTGCCCAAACTTTCTGGAAGCACAGGCCTGCCTTTAGTTTTGTTTTAAAACCAGGTACTTCTCATTTGTTAAAGATAGCATAGTTTTAGCTTATTATGAAAACCAAAACTAGTAAAACCTGAATTCCTTATGAAACCTAATTTTCAGGGAGATGTGGAATTGCAGTAAACAAATAGAGGTGCAACTCAACTGCCTCTTTTCCCTAACTGTGTTTCTTTGTTTCATCAAGTTTCTCAGTATCTCTTAAGAATCTGAAGCACTTTGATTGTGAAGAAAAGCAGGACCTCATAGTAAGTAGTACCAGTAACGCGTAACTGCAAGTGTATATGTGTTGGGAAAAACCGAGTTGTATACAGAATGTATAACTGACCCTGCGGGAGGAGTGTGGTGCAGCTGGCTCGTCTGGGTTTGTTCGTGGTTCTCTGTTCTCTCTCACTCTATTCAACAAAGTAATTAAACATATTTGTGCTCCACAAAATGGAGAATAATATGGGAATGGGATCCCCTGACACCTTTTTCCATCTCGGTGAGGCTGCTGTTAAGAACACACATGTATGTGGAAGGCAGGCAGTTGCTTAGGACTCTTACTGCGTTTTCATTTGTGGGTTTTCTCCATACAACAAAGCCACTCTCGTGCTGCATGACAAAGCGATTGCAGAAATTGAATTTCAGGAGAATGCAGAAAACCGCAAGTAAACTTTGATTCGTTATCGTTAGCTTTTTTCTGTTACCTGGTTAGTGTCCTAGACCTAAAAGCTTCAATAGGCTGTTCTTGTCAGGACTGTAAATGGCTCTCGTTTTGTAGGAACGAGCCAAAGAAGATTATCGCCAAGAAATTGAATGGTGTATTCGATTGATTTCTGACTATCGAATTAGAGTAGGTAAGCAGATGAGTTGGATGATGTCATCCATTCTGATATGCATCAGAAAAAAGATAACACCAAAACTGTCAGCTTTGCTTCATAGGCTTAATTGAACTGATAAATGACCCTGTTTTGGGCTTTTTAGGTTGTCATTCTTTTACTGGATCCTTCTTGGAATATTTTGCTGCTGATATCAGTAAGTGAATTCTTTCTCTTTTGTATTCTTCTCTTAGCAGGTAGGTTTAGCTCTGATGTTTATGCATGTGTGTTGTTAGGCATCCGACCCAGTGAGGGGGTACCACTGAAATTGCTACACGCCATTATTGCACTCTAAGGCTTTTCGGTCCCACAACAAGAGTTAAATAAATACCTGATTGTCTGTAACAATCGATAACTGGTTACTTCACGTTGCAGAGTTTTTCAGAGCTCCTGTCAGAGTTTCAACTCCCTAATCTTTTTTAACGCAAAATTAAGATTTTGTTGGCGGTGGGTTTTTTACCCTCTTTGGTAGGGGAGGAAGAAAAACTTCTCTTATGCAAATATAAAATAAGGCACTTTCTTGATATGTGAGTATGTATGCAAGCAAGCCCTTTGTTTTGTGTATTTAAGTAAGAATGATTGTGGCTTTTCTGTTCAGGCTACCCAGTTAGAAAGGAAGGTTATCAAGGTTTAGTCCAAATGACCTTTCCAAACGTGGCAGAGGAAGATGTTGAAGAATCTTCATCAGAAACTTCACCTCAGAAGCCCTCCAAGAAACTTCTTCCTGACAGAACAAGAGCCGCTAGAGATAAAGCAAATAAAAAGATAGTGGAGTTTATAGTGAAGACTAAGGGGGCCGAAGAGCATCTTTTGGCTATTTTGAAAAGCAGAAAACAATCCCGGTGGCTGAAGGAATTCCTGAATTCGAGTCAGTACCTGACCTGCGTTGAAACTTATTTAGAGGATGAAGAACAATTAGACCTTGTAGTGAACTACTTGAAGGAAGTGTATCGTGAAATAGACACTAAAAATCTGCATCAAATAAATGGAGATGGAATAAAATTTATTTCAGATGTCCTTTTGCCTGAAGTAAGTAAACATGAAACACTGAGAAAAGTAAACGTTGAAGTAAGGAAGTGACGCTAGTGTTACGCGATTCGAGTGTCCTGCCTTGCGGTGTGTTTCCCAGGAACTGGGTGATGTTTGGGCTGGGCAGGTACATTCGTGCCTGCCCACCTACCAGCTTGGGTCACGGTCCCTTCAGCTCAAAGGGCATAAAACTCTGCTTCCTTTCTATGTATAGCTTGAGCAAAGAATCTTAAAACCAGGGCAGGAGGCTCTTAAGCCATGTTCATGGGCTGGTAATCGGAGAACAAACGTGTTTACATTACATGATGGAGAAAATAAATTAAAGTTCCTGCTGGCGCTGCAGGTGTTGGCAGTATTAGGCTGGCAGGGGTACGGGTGAGGTGAGAGATGGGGACCAATGTCATTCTAAATGCTGATTTTTAAGCCATTAGCGCAGCATGGAGAAGTTGTAGGTAGTGTGATGTTTTTGGAGGCAGAATGATTGCTTGCTGGTGCGTTTGGATTACTTCTGAAACTCTTCAGAGCTTTAGGGTTTGTGTTTTAATTTGGCAAGTCCTCTCTGGGTTTTCTTGGGTTCTTTGTGTGTGTTGGGGGGTGGGCTGTTTGTTTTTAGAGTTACATTTTTAGATCCTTACTGTTCTTTAGGAACTTTACTGGGAGAATGTTAGTAACTTCTGTAGAAAGAAAATTACTATGAAGACTGTCTTAATCTGGTTATAAACATACCGTCCGGGGAATGTTAAAGGACAAGTTTGTATTATTTGTTTAAGAGCTTGAGGTACCCAACAGGCAGTTTCCTCCCAAGTTTCCTAAGTGATTGAGGAACCTTATTCCAAAAATGTGCTCATCTGCTGAGACCTTTTCAGATCACTTGGTGGTAATTTAGTTCTTGTTTCACGAGTATAAATGAACTAAATACTTTTATAGGCCATCATTTATGCGATTTCTGCTGTGGATGACATAGATTACAAGAAGGCAGAAGAGAAATACATAAAAGGACCATCTGTGAGCAAAAGGTATCTTTTTAGTTTTAGTATTCTCTGAATTTTTCTTACTAGTTTGCTCTTTATATGGAAAAATGTGAGTATAAGGGTAGGAGAGTTCAGTATCCTCCCTTCGGTAGGGCAAGCTTCCTCACTGTCTAAGTAACAAGAACGTTTTCCACGTTTAATCGTTTTGCTGAGTTACCGTAACACGTTGCAAACTGTTTAATATGTTAAGATTATTTTTACTACAGAACTTCACTGTATTTCTTTTCAGGGAGAGAGAAATATTTGATGAAGAAATCCTAGAAAGAAAAAAGTGGAAGACCAAACTCGCATCCGCAGACAGCGTCTGAAGAGCGGTACAAGCTTTCCCGAGTTATCCTGGCACTGAGTGTGTATCATAAAGTGGTTATTTGTATAAAATGTGTAATTCTTACTTTTTAAAATCCGTGTGTATATCTTCAAAAGATGTAGCTGTTCTAACGCTGTACTAGTCGGACACAGCTGTATCTCCGGTCCTGGCTCTCGATGCTGTGCACTGCTTCCCCTGGTCTTGCCATGTTGAACTGCCTGTAAAAGACGATGCGAACCGTGTCGGAACGCTGAGGGTGTGCGGCTGCCTCCGTCCTCACCCATTCAGTGTGCTTACCGTGGAACTTGCAAAGACTGCGAGTGTTTGCAGAGCTCCTTGACAGAACACCGGGGTTTGTATGCATTATTTTGGCCAAACTTTGGCCAAGTTTTGGACAAAGGAAGGTGTTACCAGAAAACACGTACTGGTAAACTCTGTAGCCATGTATAGCCTGATGACTTTACTGCTACTGAATGTATGCAGGTTTCCTGGCTGAAAATGTTTCCAGCAGGTTGACTTCTTGCTTTACGTGCGTCTCAAGTGTGGGAAAGAAAATTGGTCCCTAAGGCTGCAATCTGAATAACAAAGGCTTTGTTTTTGTTGTTAGGACAACTGTAAAATTCAGTGGCAAAGGAATCCAATGTTTGCTTTAAAAACCAAAAAACATTCACTTTTCCCTTTACCAGCACAACCATTTTGAATGCTCATTTAATGGTTTTTGAGGCCACGATTTTAGGAACGCTTCTCCTTGTCTTAACTACCCCCTTGAATCACGCGTAGTTCCCTCCCCCAGCGCTCGCTAGGGGTGTTGCGTGTTGCAGATTGCCTTTGGCAGACTTGCGGTGTTACTGATAACTGTGTCGTGCTGAAAGCCCAATGACTGGTATTTTTCTATATTGTAATGAAAGTGTGATCTACTTGTGTGTCCAATAGAAACCAAGATGACTTGAAATTAAGGAAGAAGTTTAAATGTAAATTGGGATACAGATGTGTATTCTGGCTAGAGTAATTATCTGGATATATTTTGATTACACTTTTAATTACTCTGTACTCTCTAACGACTTTCAATATGCATTTGGAATCTGTATTCACATTATTGAAGGGATATGCACAAGTTCCTAAGTCATAGGAATCGAATAGATATTCAACAGGACTATTCTCTATTTTTCATTAAACGTTGTAACGCATTTTCTGTAGAATACAAAGACATAATGCCAAGGCGATAGAGCCGGAGCTCTAATCCTGGAGCTGCGCACTGCTCTTGCAGATGGAGGCAGCTTCAGCTTGGAAAGTGGAAGCTTCCAGGCCCTAAACCTGGCCCGTGGGTGCTGTCTGTGGTGATCGGGGATCAATGCATCCCTGGGATCCCCCTCCTTTAAAACATAACTGTGTGTAAAAGACCCTTCTTCAGACCGTGCCACAGAAGAACTCCCCAGTCACTTTGCCTTTTCCCCATCATTTTCATACCTTTTGGCCAATTTGATCTAACATGGACAAGTTCTCGTCTTAAAAATCAAACTGCGTCAAATGACAAAGAGTGCGCCTCAAATGTTTACATCTTTAAAAACCACTTCTGACTTTTGAACCAGCTGGTAAAGGTTGCTCGCAGTACTCTTCATACCTCGAGACCAAATTCAGTGTTGCGCTGTACAGAATTATGTGGTCTTAAAATCAATTAAAGTTGAAGTGAATCATCAAGGGCTCGTCATTACTTCTGTTTGAATACACTCATTTATTTTTTCAGCTGGGGGCTTTGGTGCGCATGGGCAGACGCTTCCACCCGACTTTTACATCAGGGGAAGATTATTTTTGTGTATTGGATAAAACTGTAGTACCACGTTTTACTTGCGCAGTTTCACGTAATTAAACGTAGGGGCGAGTACAAGAAAGCGAACTTACTGTTTTCTGCCCTTGTGCTTTATCTAAAACAGGTTCTCGTGTGCGTCGTCCCTGCCACGAGCCAGCTTGTCCAGATCCAACCCCTGCGCCGTCCCTCGCCGGAGCTGCCTCCTTCAAGGGTCCTGCCTGTGCTGGCTGTTTCTCGGATAGCGGTTGTTTCTAGGATATTAAAAAAAGATCGGAGCACGCTTTGGGGAGGGTGTGACGCGTCCCCCCACGCCGGAGAGCCGGTGGGTGCTGGGGGTTAAGGGAGCAGCGGGAGGCTGTGCGGCCCGAGGCGCGGGCAGGAAAAGGAGCAGCTGCCGAAACCCGGGATCGAACCAGGGACCTTTAGATCTTCAGTCTAACGCTCTCCCAGCTGAGCTATTTCGGCTGCGTGGAGGCGCTCTCCCCCCCCCCCACCCGTGACCCCCGGCGGGGCCGGGCCCGGTGCGGGTGGGCGCCGAGCACCGGGGGGGCCGGCGGGAGGGCCCGGCTGGGGCGGGGGGGCCGGGGCCGGGACACGGGGCGCGGCGGGGGCCGGCGGGAGGGCCCGGCTGGGGCGGGGCGGGCCGGGGCCGGGACACGGGGCGCGGCGGCGGCGTGGGGCGGCCGGTGCCGGCGCGGTCCCTGCCCACAGCGGCGGGCGCGGCGGCGGCGGCGGCAGCGCGGTCTCTGTGGCGCAATCGGTTAGCGCGTTCGGCTGTTAACCGAAAGGTTGGTGGTTCGAGCCCACCCAGGGACGATCGCTTCCTTTTCCTGCGCGGCAGCCCCTCCGGGGCTCCGCGGCACCGGGAGCCGCCTTCCCCCCCCCCCCCCCCCCCCCCCCCGCACTCGTTTTACCGCGGGCCGGGGCGGGGCCCGGCGGGTAGCCGCGGAACCCCCCTGCCCGCCCCGCGTTCCCCGCCGGCGCGCTGAGGCGGCGCACCGGGTCCGCGCCGGGCCGCTTAGCGGGTGCACCGCGCCCAGAGGTTGCCTGAAGGGCTGCGGGCGAGATGGCGGCGCTGGGCTGTGAGCGGGAGCGGGGCCGGGGCCGGGGCCGGGGCCGGGTCCGGGTGGAGGCCTCGGCCCTCTGCGGAGGGACTGAGCCGGGAGGGAGGCCTGAGGGGGGACCGGGCCGGGCTGGAGGCTCCGGGGCCCTGAGGGGGGACCGGGCCGGGGGCTCCGGGGCGAGGCAGCGACCACAGCTCTGCCCGGGGCTGACTGGCGTCCGCGGGGCTGAGGGCCCCGGGGAGCGGACGGGGGCCGTGGGCTGTCCCCGTTCCCTCAGGGCTCGTCTCCGGGGCGGGGGTCCCGCGTTGAGCTCTCTCCCCGGTTCGGGCCGTTCCCTTTCCCCGCGGTGACGGTCTCCGGCCGGAGCTGAGCTCTCCCGTGCTCTCCTTGCAGGTCTTCGCCTCCCTCGGCGCGGCGTGCTGGCCTGGCGGTGAGGGCCGGGGCTGGGGGGCCCTGGGTGTCCGCGCGTGGGGAGCCGGGGCGGTGGCACCCCCCAGCCCCGCAGCTGACGGCGGCTTCCCCCGTGCCGGGGAGCCCCGAGTGAGCCGTGCCGGGGGGGCGGGGGTTCGCTGGGGTTCTCCTCTCCGGCTGGGTTTGATCGGAGAGCTTGCTTGCTTGCTCCGTTTCTGGGGCCCCTCTGCTCCCCGCGGGGAGGGCAGCGGCGTGTGCTCCTGCGGGGCCGAGGTGGGGGGGACAGCGGGGGGCCTGCGCCGCCACGTCAGGAGGCGCGACGGCTTCTCTTTTTCGCAGGCCCGGTGCCGTGACATCTGTTCACACTCAGCTGCTCCATCAGACGCCGGTGGCTGACCACGCTGACAGGTAACGCTGGTGCTTCAGGACAGGTTCCTCAGCTGTGTCCTTCCTCCCACGGGTGGGGGATCCCAAGTGGTACGGGGGGAAGAGCCCTCCTGTTTGGCGTGGCTCTGTCTGCGTACGCGTGACAATCTTTTCCTCACTTCACTTCTTAAAAGCCAGGATTAACTGGCAGGCTGCTGTCAGTCTGTCAGCCCTGGGGATGAGCCCGCCAGGCACCCTCCGTAATCTGGGTACAGCCACAGAGGGGCTCTGCCTGAGCAACAAACTCCCTTGATCTCCCCACAGTGGGGGGGGGAAATAACCCTGTTATAAACACAGTCTCCAGCAGTAGCAGAGGCTGTGAGAGTGTCCGTAAGCAATGTACCACGGATTCTTTATGGGATGGCAGCTCCTCGAGGCTAATGATTGTATTCTGCAGTTACGCTAAATAATTGGAGACTGATACTACTGCGCCGTTTGTCTTCAGCTCTGTCCAAGTCCCGCAAAAGAGCTCAGCTGTTGTCCAGAAAAAATCCTACGTCCCCACTAGCAGGGGTGAATATATTGTCACCAAACTCGATGACCTGATCAACTGGGCGCGAAGGGTGAGTCGCTGAAGCTGGCGTGCTCCCTAGGGGGAAATGGTATCGGACGCTTTGAGGTGCTGGTGGGAAATGGGTTTGAGCCATCTCCTCCTCGGGATAAAAATAGGTTCAAAATTCTCCACAGGGAAATAGCCGAGTTTCTTAGCCAGAGGTTGACATTTGGGGTACTGCGTCAGAGCGGGAGAGAGACGCTTAACGTGAGGGTGCTGGAAAGCAGCGCGGGCTGCCTGTCTAAAGAGAGCTGTCCTTTGGTAACAAGCAAAAGGCACTTTCTGGTTTTACCTAGTCCTGGCAACGAGCGGCGGCTCTGCGCCGTGGAGAAGGCTGCACAGGTGACGCTGCCCTGGATGCAGCGTGCTCTGGCTTAGCTGAGTTTTGCCTTCCCAGTCACCGCTGCTCTTGCGCGGGGCTCCTGAGGCGGCCGCTTTAGCAGCGTGAGACGTAAAGGGGAGCGTCTACGGCTTTGAGCACGTTCAGCGGCTCTGAGGCTGCCAACGCACAGGTCTCCACACCCCTCTTTCCCTGGAGCCGCGGGTTTTGCTCTCCTGCGTAATGGCAAACACCGTTTTTGTTTACGATGCTCTGACTAAACAGACCTTGAAGCTTTCCTTGTTCTGTTTCCTTTTCTGTCTGGTCAACTCTTGTTCTTTGAGTCACCAGCCCAGGGCCTCAGTTCCCGCTTTCAGTGTTCTTACCCATAACCCGCGTCTCTCCTGCTGCAGAGCTCCTTATGGCCGATGACGTTTGGCTTGGCGTGCTGCGCCGTGGAGATGATGCACATGGCGGCTCCTCGCTACGACATGGACCGCTTTGGGGTAGTGTTTCGAGCTAGTCCCCGGCAGGCTGATGTCATGATCGTGGCCGGTACCCTGACAAACAAAATGGCTCCGGCTCTTCGGAAGGTACGGGCTGCGGTGGATGCCTCGCGCAGGCTGCGCGCGCTGGATGCAGGTGGAAAGCGGTCTGACGTGTCTGTGTTCTGCAGGTCTACGACCAGATGCCGGAGCCTCGCTACGTGGTCTCCATGGGGAGGTAAGTGCCGGGACGTCCTTGTCGCCCTGTGCTGCGTGGGAGAAATCTGGTGTCTCTGCTTGAGTGGGGAGATGAAGGGAGGGGAACCCATTTCTCATTTGTATTTCCAACCCCTTAAATTACATGAAGAGGCCTTGTTACAAGCGAAACGTAAAGACCCTTCGATTAGGGCGAGGAGAATGATGGCTGTCAAGTCGCTGTGAACTGCAAAATCTTCCCAGTGAAAGATTCTGGGGTTTTTGCAGCTGTCGGAGTCTGGGGACTTCATACATCCAGAATCTCAGAATTTGCATTTAGATAAAAGCTTTCAAAATATTTCTGCTGTGCAGCATGAAATCTGAGCTCCCTGGAGCTCTGGCGTGGTGGAACTGACAACTCGTTCGTCTCCCGGAGCTGCTGGGGCCGAGGACGGCCGTTTCGCCAGGGCCCGGAGGGGACAGAACGAGTTCTAGAAACGCTCTGTGCGGCTGTGGCAAAATAAAAAAGGTTTTGCAGTAGAGGGGAAGGACCCTCTGAATATCTGCTTTGTAAGAGTAACGAAAACGGTGCGGTTTGCTTTCGTTCAGCTTGAAGCGTAACAGCCCGTGAGCGTAGCCTCTGCCTTCCAGCCACGGCGTAAACCTTGGCGTCCGCTCCGCCCCTTGCTGTCAGGCCTGTCGGGTGGCTCCTCGCCCCGCAGCGCTCGGGTGCCAGGGTCACCTTCTCCTTTGCCCCCTGCTCATCTTTCCCCCGGGCTGCTGAGCCGCATTGAACAACGCGCCGAAACCCGCCCGTCTCTTGCAGCTGCGCCAACGGCGGGGGTTACTACCACTACTCCTACTCCGTGGTGAGGGGCTGCGACCGCATTGTGCCGGTGGACATCTACGTGCCAGGTAGGAAAGACAGCTTCCGCGTGCCACCGCGTGCCACCGCGCCAGCTCAGAGAGGAGGGGACTGAAGCTCATTTTGTGCGTTTGGACGGTGCTTGGTGTCGTTTTTAAAGATCTTTCGTGTTGCTAAAGTTGCAGATGCTTCAGTAAGATCTGCCTGGGCTTTCCAGTAAGCGAGTGGCGTTCTTCTGGTGATGTTACTCGCAGTAACTGTTGCGTAAAGTGTGGGCTATAGATGAGTCGACCCCGTGCTCTCCTGTGAGATACCACCTTGCTTAAAAGCAAAGCGTTTCTACGCTTTATAAAGACTTTCTCGAAAAACCCCACCCCTTTAGTTTCTTTAAACTACAGAAGCCCTCTTGCTTTTATGAACTCCGCAGCCTGTGACATACGCAAAGCCAGAGGGAAATCGCAGCTTGCTTTGGGGTAAAGCCCGTGGCTTGTCGGTTCGCCTTCTGCTGGCTACGTTTCGGTGCAGCTAGCAGCCCCGCGGGCTTCCTTCTTCTCTCTCTCAGGTTGCCCGCCTACTGCTGAAGCTTTGCTGTATGGAATCCTGCAGCTTCAGAAGAAAATCAAACGGGAGAAGAAGATTCAGATCTGGTACAGGAAATAGCCTCTTATTTATGACCTACCCACTGACTGCCCGCCTGGGGCACCTGCTTGCATTCGTACGCACAAGAAATCTGTATTCTCACAAGCCTTCCAATAAAACTCTCCCTGGTTAAGATGCTCTCCTGTCGTTAATGTATCCCTCTTATCTAAAGAGTTTTAACTCGTTTAAAAACTGAATTAAAAAGCAGGAGTTGAATTTGTTGACACGCAGCGTGCTGTTTCCTGGGCTGAACAGCCTGTGAGGGAAGGAGAGCGTTGGCAGTTACCTATCGCGACAGAAATGCCGTGCCAGAAACCTGGGCCTTGCTCTTTGGCTTTGTTAGGAAGTTTTGAGACCAACGCACGTCCAGGTGAACCCCGAGGTCTCCCTGAGCTCGTCTCTTACTCACCGCCTGCTTTTTGTTTATAATTCCCACAAAGGATCTCGTAAATCCTTTATATCTGTGTGCACAGCAGCCAGAAATTAATTCTATTCTGTAACGTAAGTGAAATATTAATGCTTAAAATCAGAATAAGACTAATAAAAATGAAGGCTGCAGCACTCCTTAGCACAGTAGGAATAAGGCAGCCCACGGCGGGCTTTGGTACTGGCTGCGTCCCAGGAGCCGGTGTGGTGTTCTCCCGGCAGCCTGGGCCAGGAACCGTCGCTGCAGAATTAACGCACGCGCTTTTGAAAGACAAATAAATTGCTCCGAAGCAGCCGTGGTGTGTTTCGCTCCTTTTTAATGGATTTTATCCCTTCTGCCTAGAGAGAGGAAACGTCATTTATGCGCTACTGAACTGCAGGGAGGTTGTCGGGATCAGAACTTGCTGCAGTGAGCTTTAGCCAGAAGTGTCGGGAAACTTCACTGGGGAGTTGCTCCCGGAGCAGCTGAAATGCCTCCAACGGCCCCGTCTTCCCCCTTTCTCCCGCCTGGTTTAGGCTATTTGGCTCGCGTGTGGAAAGCCACCCCTGATTTCTAAAAATGATTCCGTTTTTAGAGGAAACGTCCTTGAACCCCTTTGGCTAACGGCTCCGAGCTACGCTCTTGAATTGCAGCTTCACTGAGGTATTTGGAGACGAGGGTGAGCCTGGAGTGGAAACCGGCCTCTGGGACGGACGCCGGGTGGGACCTTCCTGCTCCGCAGAGCCCAGAAGACCCCTCCGGGGCAGGGGGCTGCATGGGCTGGGTGACGCCCGCGGCGGGGCAGGGAGTCCAGGAGCTCCCCTGGAGACCCAGGACTTCCATCCCAAGCCTCCAGCCATCCCCGCCCCCCGATAAATCAGCTTCAGTCTTCTCTCATGAGCATCGAAGGAGATAAGAGCTTTTCTCCTCCTCGAAGTGCGCACAAGCAGCCTCTCCTCTTTAGCGTTTGCTTCCTGGCGGCTTTGGGGCAGCCGAAATGGATGCTGCCGGCACCCTCAGTGCTTAACGACGGTGGGTGTGATCATCTTGGGGAAGGAGTAGTACCTGCAGTCCTTGGGGGGGACCAGGTCCATCACCGTCGTGCTGATTTTCTCCTTCTTGAACCCAGCCTCCACCAGGTGCCCGACCTGGGTCTCCTGCGAGAGAGGAGGGGCGGAAAGGAGCAGCGATGGTTTGAGCTGCCCGGCTGCGAGCAGGGATGCTGCTGAGCCTCGGCCCCGCACGGGACAGTGCGAGCAGCCGGGTGCAGGGGACCCCGTCTTGGGCAAAACCCCTCTGACCTTCCCGAAAATGTTCCCTGCTGAGCCCCAGCCCTCACGGATCGGTTAAACGGCCGTGGAGTGCTCCGGCTCGTGCCGCTCCACGGCCACGGTGTCGGGCGAGCACCCAGGGATGCGGGAGGTGCACCGGCTGACGGGGCGGCTTTGGGGACCCCGGGTTGGACTGGGGGTGCCAGGCCCTCCCCACCCCGGGAACAAGGCTCACCTCAAACATTTTCTCGATGTCGGTGTACTTGGTCTTCAGCAGCTCTCCCCAGGAGGTGAGGTTGCAGTAGGTGAGGACCCCGCCGGGCTGCAGCAAGCGGAAGGCATGGTCCTGCAACAGGAACGGAGGCGGGGGCTGGCTCAGCACCCAGCACGCTGCCCTCGCCTTGTGCAGCACCCCTCGCTCAGCACCCGGCCCCCGCCTTGCCCCCCTCCAAGCTCTCGCGTCTCCCCGCAGAGCCGGCCGTCGCCCCAGCCCTCCGCACCCTCCTGCTGCTCCCCTCCGGCCGGCTGTGACCGCGTGGACCGAAAGTGCTGCGATGTCACCGTCGTGCTGGGGACATCACGGGGACGTGGGGGTTTTCCAGAGGGCACTAAGTCCCGGGCGGCAGGGAGGGTGTGGGAATGGCGGGGGCTGCAGACCAACGCCCGGCTCTGGCTTTGACTCCTGAGCTCCCAAATTCTCCTCCCTGCCCCGTGTCCCCCCCATCTCCCCCAAACCCACCCGAGCCGGGGGCTCCGGCCCCTCGCAAAGGGCAGAGGGAGGTGCGGGCGCTGCGGGGCCGGGGTGCGGGCGCTGCGTCCTGCCACGTTACCTTGATGAAGGTGAACTGATGCGTGTGCCAGGTCTCCTCCGACAGCGGGTAGGTGTCGTACAGGATCCCTGCCCGGGAACACCGGAGACCATCGGTTAGCCGGGAGAGACCACCGAGGTGCCGGTGGAGCTCACGTGCCGGGGGGAAGAGCCCCCTTCACGGCCTGTTGCTATTTTTTCCTATTTAAATTTGCACCCAATGCCTCTGATCCCCGGAAGGCAGCGATGTCCTGCTCCCCAGGACAAGGTGCCGCTCCCCAGGGACACCGGCTGCTGCCCGTCCCCATCCCCCCCACCGTGGGAGGGAGCCGGGCTGGGTGCTCGCCTGCACCCCGAGCTCTGCCATGGGGACCCCCGCCCCGCCGCCCCCTCCCCGGTCCCACCGGGCTCGGCTGCGCGGTGCCTCACCCCTGAAGTGCCCGTCCGGCAGCATCGGCACAACCTCCTCCCACAGCCCCTTCAGGGCCACGACCTGCGGGCGGGACGGCAGAGCGGTGAGCCCCGGCCGCAGGCACCCACCGGCACCGCGCACCGGCACAGCCCACCCCAGACCTTGTGCGGCTGCGTCCTGGCCCACTCCTCCAACCGCCGGAAAACCCCCTCGTTGCACTCGATGATCCAGTGCTCCTCGATGTCGAACTCCTCCACCTTGGTGGCGGCGATGGCCATGCCGAAGCCCACCTCCAGCACGCGGCCGCCTGGGGACCAGAGGGCGGCTGGGGGGGCTGCGCCTCCCCGGGGACGCCGCGCGGCCGGTGCAAGCCCAGCACACACAGAGCTCTGGTTTTCCTCCGCCTCGGACCCCCCCAGCCCCAAATGTTGCCCCGCTCTTTCCCTGAATGGGGCTTTTTTTGGCGTGGGTGGGAAAGCGCGGCGCTGCCCGTGCTGGGGTGAGAAGCCGGGAGCAGCCCCGTGTCCCCGTCACCCGCTGCCTCCCCGGCTGTACCCCGCAGCGGCCCTTTGCCCCCATCCAACCACCCCTGGGCGGTTGCAGCGGGAACGAGCAACCGCTTGCGGCAGCGCTGCCAAAACCCTCCCTCCGCCGGTGCGTGGGGAACGCGGCCCGAAAAGCGGCAGGTCCCGGCCGGGCCCTGCTCTGCCCCCGCGGGCGGCCGCAGCCCCCTCCCCGCGGCCCCAGCCCCTTTTGGGAATGTGTCACCCTGACACGAGAGCACAAGTGCCACCGCGGCCCCGCGCCCACCGTCGCCGCGTGGGGAGCGCCGGCGGCGAGCGGGGTGCATGCAGCGGGGTCCCCCGGCGGCAACGTTCCCCCCCCCCCCCATCGTTCGCTCGCGGGAAAGCTGCCCACTCCCCACGCCCGAGCACCCCACGGCACAGCCCTGAGCCCGCGGGGCTCCCGTTACCCCTCGACGCGGCCACGGCCGCCAGCGAGTGCATGTAGGGGGTCTCCCAGCGCTCCATCACCGGCTTCCCCAGGATCTCCAGGTGGGCGTCCGGTGCATCGTAGCCGGCCACCGCCTCCCGCCAGGCCGCCCGGCAATCCTCGCCCTCCGCAAAGATCGGCCCCGCTACCGGCCGGACGCTCATGGCTGTGCCGCCGCTGCGGGGAGGAAAGTCCGCCGGCTGGGCTCAGCGGTGCTGGGGGAGGGAAGGGGCCGCCTGGCTCTTGGCCGGCTTTAAATAGCCGGGGCCGGAAAAGTGCTGAGCGTGCACGGCGGGCTGGGGCCCTTCTGCGTGAAAGGGATCCCTTATCAGGAGCTGGGGCCGGGGGCACCGCGGCGCAGGCAGGGGCTGCCAGGCCCGAGCGGCCACGCAGGGCTGCCTGCAACCGGCACGGCTGGGCGGCAGCGACCGGTGCCCCACGTCGGAGCGGGGCTGCATGGGGTGGCTGGGGGGGTGCAGGGGACGGGGCCCGCTCCTGGGTGGTCGGCGGAACCGTGCTGTGCGTGGCCGGAGCGGGAACGACCAGCACACCTGCGTGGCGGAGCTGGGCTGGATCAGGGCAACTGGGGGGGCCACCGAGGAAGGGCTTTTCCTCCGGGCCTGTGCCATGCACCGGGGCTGTGCCACGCACCAGGACCACGTGCGGTGCTGTGCCCCACGCTGTGCCATGCTCTAGGGCTATGCTCCGGGGCCGTGCTGTGCTCTGGGGCTGTGCCCCACGCTGTGCCACGCTCTAGGGCTATGCTCCGGGGCTGTGCCGTGCTCCGGGGCTGTGCCCCACACTGTGCCATGCTCTAGGGCTATGCTCCGGGGCTGTGCCCCACGCTGTGCCACGCTCTAGGGCTATGCTCCAGGGCTGTGCCCCACGCTGTGCCACGCCCTAGGGCTATGCACTGGGGCTGTGCCGTGCTCCGGGGCTGTGCCCCACGCTGTGCCACGCTCTAGGGCCATGCTCCGGGGCTGTGCCCCACGCTGTGCCACGCTCTAGGGCTATGCTCTGGGGCTGTGCCCCACGCTGTGCCACGCAGCAGGACCACGCACCAGGGCTCTGCCCCACGCTGTGCCATGCTCTGGGGCTGTGCACCGGGGCTGTGCCATGCACCAGGGCCGCGCACGGTGCTGTGCCCCACGCCGGGCTCTGCACGGTGCCACGCTCCACGCTAGGCCACGCACCGGGGCCGCGCACAGCGCCCCGCCCCACGCTCCTCCGTGCACAGCGCTGTGCGCGGCAGGGGTGACCCGGACCCCCCCCACGGCGGAGCCGGGCTGCACCGGACGGGGAGGAAGGGCTGGTCCCGGGGGGCTGCAGGCGGCGCTGAGCCAGGCCCCGGGCCGGGGGGAGCGGGGCAGGCCCGGCGGACCCGCACCCCCCCCCCCCCCGGTGCAGCGCCGAGCACCGCGGCCGCACGTGGGGCGGGCGGACTGCCCTTCCCGTCGGCCCCCGCGCGCCGCGCCGCTCCGCCCCGCCCCTCCCTGGGCGCGGCCCCGGAGACCCCGTAGCGAGGGCAGGTGCGCGCGCAGCGGCGGTTGGCGGCGCTGAGGGAGCGCGAGCGCGCGGCGGGGGGGGCCGGGCCGGGCCGGGGGCGGCCGTTGCGCAGCTCGGGAGCGCGGGGGGGGGGGGGAACGGGGCACGGCCGGACGGCGAGGAGCGCCCGCCCGCAGCCCGCGACCTGCCGCTGGTGTCGCCGCCGCCGCCGGAGGGAAGAGCCGGGCGCGGCCCCGGATACCGCCGAGGAGCCGCCGCCATGAACAGCGTGGGAGGCGCCGACGAGATCGGGTGAGGAGGGGGGGGGCGGCCGCCTGAGGAGGCGGCGGGGCGGGGGAGGGGCGGGGGTCCGGCCCCCCTTTCCTGCGCCCTGAGGCGAGGGCCGCGCCGGGGCTTCCGGAGGGGGGGGGCGCGCCCGCCCGCCGCCGGTCCCGTCCGCCCGCCGCCGGTCCCGTCCGCCATGCTGGGCCCCTGCGGACCGGGAGGGTGCCCCCCCCCCCCCCCCCCCCACGTGACCGGCCCGCGCCGGGCTGCGGCGGCGGCGGCAGGTGCGCGCGGCCCAAGGTCACCCGCGGCGCTTCCCGCGGCCTCCCGGGAGCCCCGGCCCGGCCCCGCCGTGGGGGGGCGAGGGGGGGGCCGGTTTGTTTTCCCCTTCTCCGTTGCTAACGAGGGGAGGGGGTGTAGAACCCGCCGTTGACTTTGTTCCGGTGACTCATCAGGGCTTCCCCCCCCTGTCCCCGGAGGGGCCGAGGGCCGGCGGGGCCGTGGGGCAGAGACCTTCGCTCTTCAGCGGAGGAACGGCAGGACAAAGGCGGCGGGCGGGAGCCTCCCCTCGCCCCTCGCTTCCCTCCCCTGTGCCGCAGAGGAGCCCTTGCGCTGCGCCTCGCTGCCCTTCCGAACTTCCCCTCCGCTCAGCCAGCCTCCTGCTAGCTGTCCTTAGGCGCGGGCGGCATCTCGGTCAGAAGAAGCTGGTCTGGCTTTAAAGGCCTCCCAGAGATTTTGTGGCTTCTTCAAGCTGATAGCCTGACATAGGTCTAGCTCTTCTGCGACGTGTTTAGGATGGTTGTACTTCAGTGCTTGTATTCTAAAGCCTAAGCGACATTTACATGGTGAGACTGTAGACTTGGCACGTTAGAACTGAAAGCAGCAAAAAGAAAATAAAAAAAACCCCCACGATTGGCTGCTTAGCTTTCACTACAAGTTTTGGCACAGAACACGCGCCTCGTAAGCGGTCACCTTTTCTGAAACTAGAGTGGACGTGAACCAGTCTTCCGTTCTTGTGCTGTCTCCAGTGCGTAGTAAGATGCTTATTTACTGTGCGTGCTCTTAATTTGTACAGTCTGAAAAATACAAGAGGCAGGACAACTGTTTTGAATATAACACGTTGCGACAAACAACACGTATTGCATGAGGCGTGTTTAAATGTGTAGGTTTTGCTCTGAAATTATTTTTATTTGGTCCTGGGCCTTAATAACTGTCTAGTGCCTTATGAGAGACCTGATGAGCAGCCTCCTGTGTGCCGCTGTTCTGGAACTGTAGGTGAGTGCAGGGTACAAGTTACTCAAAGAAATATTGTCAGCTTTCATCCTGAGCAGGCCCGGTTGCCACAGAGCTTGTTCCCAGTTGCATACTGCTTAGATTTTGATCCTTCTGAGTTGTAAGCAGATTTGAAAGGATTGGATTTTAATCAGAGATGTTAATTGTCTTTATTCTCCTCCCCCAAAAGTGCTCAAAGGGAAAGGTGAAAGTGTAGAATAAACTGCAGTTTTCATCAGCTGCCTGTAGCTGTGTGAAGGAAGCTCTGTTTTGAAAGCCGTTGTGAGATGCAAGTCTTTATAGGAAGTTCTGAATTTAACCACTCTTCTAGACAGAGATGTTAAGTTAAGAAAAAATAATACTTACGAAGGCTGTAGGCCTTGCAGTCGTGTTGCTATGAGTAGGTAGGGCCTTACGAGCGTTATTCGTTGTAATTAGTACTTGGGACTATTTTGGGTGAAAGAAAGTGCTGCTCTGAGATCCTCCTGTCCTACAGGATGTAGCTCGTTGGGACTGTGCTGAGAGGAATGGTAGCTGTTACTCAAACTGCTGGATTATTTTACAGAGGCAAAGAGTTTGTGGTTTTGTTGAGTTTTGGCACTTCTAAAATACCTGTGCATGCTTTGTTACTAATTCTGGGATTATCTGCTTCAGTGACGGATACGTTTATGGTAGAAAAGAATAAATTAGCAAGTAAAATTTTGTCAGGAAATAGTTGAAGCGGAACACGTGGGTTCGTGAAACTTGGTTAAAACTTATTACACGTACTGTAACTTCTGAAGAGTCATCATTCTGCTTCCTGCTCCCCAACGGAGCACTGCGAGGAACGCTGCTGCTTCGGGTGTCCTGTGACTGTCGGCGTCTTTCCCTTACTGGTGCGCAGTGCGCACCGTCGTGCCATTCATGCCGGGAAGAAATAGGCTAGTGTTTTGTGTTCTCATCAGGCTCGTGCCGGGGAATTGCTTTATGTTCTGTTGGGGATGGACTAGAGCAGCCTTCTAACACTGCAGCGTACATATGTAGCTTTATGGAGGTGTATGTTTTTGAGGGTGCTATAACTAGGTATGAGGACAGTGATGTCAGCAGGCTCAAACTGATAGCATAATTTTAATAACTACCAGCCCGTAAACTGTTGGAACAAAAAGTTTACAGGAGGCAGCATGCGTAAGGCCTCGTGAACGGGCTGGTGATGCAAGCTGAATGCAGGGGAACGAACGCTCCCATTATTTCATACGACTGTCTTGCCTCTGACAGCTGTCTGGTACAGTATTGCGTCTGGATTTTTGTGTTGGGTAGGGATTAGTTAACTCTTGCATTTGCTCAGTGTGTTCGAACCAGGCTGTGGAGGAGTCAAAGGCCAGGGTAGTCCCGGCTTTTGGCGTTCTATAGTGTGCATATAAATAGAAGCCATGTATTTACATACAGCTGCTGTAGTTGACCTTAGGCAACCCTGCTTTTTTGTTTGTTTAAATGTATGTAGGGTGACTACAAATAATTAATAATGGAGTTGGGAGGTTTCAATGACCACTGACTGTGGGGAGTCCTCCTTCCCTGCAGACAGCTTGATGTCCTGTCAGAATGCAACTGGTATTTTTAGATTGATCTTATATACCAAGCTATCAAATGTAGTTAAAAAAAAAAAAAAATCCCAAAATACAGTTGGTTGAGAAAATGTAGCTAACACACAGTCACGGCCATCAAAACTTTAATCTGAGTAGCATTAGGGCGGTTATTTTTTGCTTTGCTTTTAGGAAATAGTTATTTCCCTAAACTTTCCCTAAAATAATGAACTTCCCCTAAAAGAACGTTCCCTAAAATATTGGCAGAAGAAAGAGCACACAGATTTCTGCGTGTGTCCTGTATGTGGAGGGGAGAGGTAGTAAAGGGACAGTCGTGGCAGCTCCCAGGAAGTCTGCGTGTGGTGACGACTGTCGGGTGAAGTTTGGCTGTTCCCAGAAGACGACCTGTTGCTGAGAACCTGGTGTCGACTGAGCTCTTGGCACCGGTGCCACGAGCGACGCCTTTGCCAGTAGAGGGAGGTGGGGGGAGCTTTCCAGTCCTTGAGGAAAACTTCGTCATCCTGAAACATGCAAGGAGAAAACAGGCCTGCTTTCAGAGAGGGTTGGTAATGGATGAAATGCCCTGCTTGTGCTTTATCAGAAGCGTGATGGTGATGCAGGAGCAGATGCAGCCACTGTCTTCTGCAACGCTGGGAAGACTGTACTTTCTTTGCACGTTAGTAGTTCAGTTATTTTCTGGCCTGCTTAAGAAGATGCTTTGATCTGTGCTTAACAGTTGGTCTCTTTTTTCTTTTTTTTTCTTTTTTTTTTTTTTTTTTGAAAGATAAGACTTGGGTGACACTCAACTAGTGACTTAGAAATAAAATTTCCCTCAATGGAACGAGACTTGTATGTACCATGTAATACTGAATTTAGTCACCCCTTATTTTCATGTGTAGTGTACCTGCACTCTTAAGGCATTGGTTTAGTCACTGCTGGCTGTTGCGTAAGGGGCATGATATGATGCTGTATCACAGAGAAATGAATCAAAGTGGAAAGGGGCTGCTGGTTTCTTCTGCAGCTGCCCTGCTATGCAGGACCTTCTAGGTGCAAGGCTTTTGCTTCACTGATGCTCCTCGCGCACCAGCAGCGCTTCTCACTGGGGGGTGGCTGATTTCTTACTGCAGTTTCTGCTCCTGAAAAAAGCAGGTGAGAGGAAGTTTAAATTTTTGTAGTTGTTAGGAGAACCTCAACTTCCTCCCTCCCTTTAAGGGAAGGTGCACTACTTCCCAGCCTCAGCTCAGCTGCAGCTATACTCAGATTTATCTGTGGGTGAGTAGAAGACCTAGAAGACAAAGCAGGCTGTGGTTCCTCTCTTTGAGGACTGATAAGAGAAATAGAGGGCATCCTCCGAAGATAAACTATCCCAGCACTTGTCTGTGCAGACCCGAAAGCTATTAACAGAAGAGCTTTTGAGTTGGTGCTTCTTACTGAAAAGGGCCAAGCGTTGAGGTGGCTTTGAACTAACCTTTAATTATGGAGTAAATTACTCTGCCTGGAAGTTTTGTCACACCCTGAAGTTGATAAAAGAGTTGCAGAGCAGGCAGTCTGGCATCTTGCTGCTCCTCTTTGTGCACTTGCCTGAGTACTTTGGCGTGCTCTGACATGAAATGGTGCGGATTTGGATGCTCTTTTCAGAAGATGGGGTTGCTTCAGATTTGACTGAAGTTTTAAGTGTGGAGTTTAGTTTGGGTTTTAGCCATGACTTTCTCATCCATTTGGAGATATCTCTAAACTAGATTGTGAAATGGTTTCACAACTAATTGCTGAATTAGTCCTACTCTGTTATTTAGTACTTGCCTCACAAGTTTACCTTTTATCTTAGACTTGAACTTGGTAATTCTACTTTTGCTTTCTTTTAGAAGATAATGGTAGACAAAAGTGATTCTGACTGGTCTTTCTAGGTGAGCGAGGGAGTAACACATAAAAGGAGTGGATGAAGGGGTTTTGTTTGTTTTAATCAGCAGTTTAAGGACTTTTCTTTACCAGGACAGTGCTTTGAGAACACAGGGCCAAGGAAGCCTGAGGGCTAACTTAAGCTTTTTTGATCAGAGGAGGGGAAAACCCCTCATATGCTTTCTGTTTTACCCAATTATGCAGCTAGAGAACAAGTACAGAAATTCCAGGTGATGCCCGAATCCAACCGCTGCATCTAGTTCAGCATTCCTTTGTGTGGAGTCTGGTTCTTTTAGCTGTGATTCCCGTTGGGCTTTGACCTTCTGGCACGTGAAAGTTGGCCACATCATCTCAGGGCAGACGCACTTACGTTGCTTATTATTTGTAAGTTGGTATTAAATAACTTCAACGCGTGGTGTTATTTTTCATATGACGATACCTCTAAATGTAGGAGATGGCAATGTCAAGTGTGTAAACTTCAGAGTCTGGTGTTATTTTTTTAACCTGTTTTGGTTGTCAGTTATCTTTCTGGTAATGCTCAGTGTTAGGTAGCAAATGGACGCAGGATAGCCCAGCTGTTCTTTGAACTTGGTTTTGGAGGCCTAATACAAGACTGTGTACAGCTCTTGATCATTAACCTGGGATTAAAGCAGTTAATGGAATGGGCTCGGGTACTTAAACTAGGATGTCTGGTTTTCTGTCGGTTTGCTTCATCTCAGAAGTTTTGGATTTTGTTTCTGTCCTTAAATTGGAACTGCGTGGACCCTGCAGCTGTTTTCCTCTGTTGCTCAGAGAAGTTGTGTAAGTAACTTAGAGCTCATGATCCAGGCCTTGACAGGAATCCAAACATCCCATTTGGATGGGGGGGGGGGGGTAACCAGGTAGAATGATTTTATAATGGTGTTCTCAGATCGCTTTTCAAATAATTTTAGTGATGCTTTGTATGTATTTTTCTGAACTATGAAGTGTTCTATGCTGGAACTCCTTTCTGCCCCAAAAGAGTGAGTAAATGTACCTCGTGTGATGTTCTATGTTGTTTTTTTTTTTTCTTCTGGCTATTGTAATGATTTCTCAAAGCAACACTGCCTTCTCAAATACCTGGGAATAAGAAGTTTGGAGGAATTTAGGCTTTTCTGATATTTTTGTCTTCTCTTTGCATAAAATAATAAAATGTATTCCTGTGATAAGCTTACAGTCTCTGTTCATGCTTGTGGCACACAAAACAGATGCTTCACTTTTCTGTGTATCTTCATGAAACAGAAGGTAATTGTCCCAAAGAATAGTGAATTCTAGTGAAGAACAGGCTTTGTAGTGTATTTTGGAGGCCTCAGTACTGCCAGACCTCTTCAGAATAGCTGACTTCTGCGTTAAATGAAGCATCTGTCTTGTAGCACCCTAAAACTGCTGTATGCTTCAATTGCAGAAAACTGTTTGTGGGTGGCTTGGACTGGAGTACAACACAAGGTAAGCTATGTATTCTACAGTTGTTGAGCCAGGCCTTTGTGAACAGCAAAACAATGTACAGATGCACAGCTTTTTAACAGACAGGACTGTGGTAGGAAGATTTGGATGAGATTGTACTGCTCTCTTCTGTTAATGGATAACATTTTCTGTGGAGAGAGTTCAAATATATGTTAATCACTTTGGGGTTTATATTTTCTATCAGTGTTTGGTATTGAAGTTTTTGTCAACTTGGAAGATGACAATTTTTTATCATTGTTTTGCTGTGATGCTACTTCTCTTGTATGTGAGTGAAATAAAGCAGTATATACCATTTGTTCAGAGGAAGTAAAATTTAACCATTTTCAAAAGATGAGTTTGAACTTTTTTAGCTGGTTGCTTGTCTTATGTCTCATGATTGCAAACACAGCCTGGTTAAAGTTAATATCTGGTTCTGTTTAATATATGCTTTTTTTTTAACAGAAACTCTTCGTAGCTACTTCTCCCAGTATGGAGAAGTTGTAGACTGTGTAATAATGAAAGACAAAACAACAAACCAGTCTCGAGGATTTGGATTTGTCAAATTTAAAGATCCCAACTGTGTGGGAACAGTACTGGCCAGTAGACCTCATACGTTAGATGGCCGAAATGTAAGTTGCTTTTGTGTTTTGGCTTTTTTTTTTTCTGCTTCAGAACTTTCTGCTCCAAAGATCTGTTTTAAATTCTGGCTTCTTATTTGCAGACTGGATAATATAAAAGTTACCTGGTTGTTGGTTTTAATTATTTATTGTAAGACAGCTTTAACTCACTGATTTGTGTCACGTTGTAGAAGCGATGTATTGACGATAGCTTTGATCTGAGGAGTTGGATTTCAGCAGTGCTGTGTTCAGCTGCCATAAACGTAACTTTTAGAACAATATTCTGCACACTGAGATCTGACCAAACTGGAACTTCTTCCAGATTGATCCAAAGCCATGTACACCTAGGGGGATGCAACCAGAAAGGACACGACCGAAGGAAGGATGGGTAAGGAAAGATACTTGGTGTATCCTGCCTGTTTTCCAAGTTTTGGCTTACCTGCTAGCAGTTTAATTGAATTCACTTGGGTTATATCCATGTTTTAAAATCAGGAGTCAGTATGCAGGCCTTGAGTGTAAATTTTATTTCTGAAAAATGTCTTCTACTTAGATTTCTGTGGTAGGACTCCCAGTACAATACAGTGTTAATGCACATTTTGTGTTTGTGTCAAACTCAGTTTGCGGGTGTGGTATTTTCTTAAGCTCTTAGCAGTACTTTTAGTTGAGTTCTTCAAATCTTGAAACAAGTGTCTGGAAGTGCACTCACGGGACTGATGCTCTTTTCCAGCCTACTTCACACCCTGCGGGTTAATATGATTTCATTAGAAAATGAGTAAATGGCCTCAGAACACAGTCCCTAGTTTTCTGATCTTCTGAAGAACAGAGACTGGGTTATAACTGTGGACGCTAAACTTCTGAGCTCTGAACACGCAGTTGTTTCACTGTAATGACTTAGGAGACTTCAAGCCTGGAGATGGCTCCCCCTCAACCTGCAAGAGAGCATTGTTCATGTTTAAGTGTAAAATGATCGAAGTAGCCAACTTTATTGTCCTCCTGACTGAATTTTTTCCTCCTTGATTTAGCAGAAAGGATCCAGGAGCGATAACAATAAATCAAATAAAATTTTTGTTGGTGGGATTCCTCATAACTGTGGCGAGACAGAGCTCAGGGAATACTTCAAGAAATTCGGAGTGGTGAGTCATTCAGCATGATGGCAGTTATCAGTCGGTTGCAAGATGCTTTCCCTCCCCACTGCCTTTTCTCAGATTTCGTCAAGCTGTCAAATTTTGGGTTAATTTAGACAAACTGCTGTAGGGACATATTGAAGCATTTTGTGATAAACTGTAGTAAACGTTCATCATCTTGAAATGTATCTTGCTGTTTGTCAAAATCTATTGCTCTGATATGTAACTTACTTTGCTGCTTCTGTCTCCTCTTGTTTAAGTCTACCTGGTGCATTATTCTGTTCCCTTCTTGCAAAAACTCCTGAGTTGAGTTGGCTTAAGAATAATTTTTTTCTCTTTTCAATTGATAACTTACAGCTCAGCAATTAAAAAATTGTTGTTTAATTGGGGGGGGGGGGGGGAACAGCAAGTACTTCAGTGAGCTTACGTCTAAGATCTCGTCTTTGACTATGTGTACAGATAGGTTAAACCTTGCAGTCTCCTGCCATTATTTTGGTAACAGTAGTTGCTTTTAAATCATCATCTGGAATCAGCTGAGTTCTGTTGTCCCTAGAACCTCCATTCTAGAGATGAACTACTCACATTATACACCTGTTTTTAATTCAGTTTGTAACCTCAAACTGAAATGACTATATCTTCTGATTTTGGTGGTTTTTTCTATTTAGTTCTAATTCCCATTTATCCCAAATACCATTGCCCCTTTAAGATGGTAAACTATTGAACTAAATTACTAAATTCAGCTGTGAATAAGTTTGAGAAACTTAAAGATTGTCTGAGTTAAATTCAAGACTGTGCCAGCGGATGTGAACTTGCCATCTTTGAGTGGCATTTAGTGTGTTCTTTTGATACTTTTTTTCTAATCACCTTTCTCTAAGATCTCTTCTTAGTGGCAGCAAAGGATTTGTCGATTCTTTCTCAAGTGGCTAAGTTTATCAACAGTACTGTGTTTAAAATCTGATTAAGATAATTAAAAAAAAAAATAAAAGGCAATGGCTAACAACTGTTTCTTTAGTTTGAAAGGCTGCAGTAGACTTGTAAATAAAAATGGGGGAGCATGTTCCACATCTGTGGAGCATAATTTCTAAAGGCTCTTCCTCGCAGACTTTTGGCTTTCCAATTCTGACCTCTGGATGGCTTGGGAGATACAGGGTTATGTTCCACCAAATATAGAAGGCAACAGCCATTAAGTGTAAGTGCCTTTAAAAGTAAGTAGTAGAACTTTAACAATAGTGTAGAAATTGGGGAGTCTGTGTAGCGTTCTTAATTAGTTATCTTTGGAGAAGTAGAGGCTCTTATATATGTTTTGTTAAGAGGCAAAAGCAGGCACTGATTCTTGGACATGGTAATTACTTGGTAAATAAGACCACTGTGAAGAAGGGGATCCAAATGTACCAGTGGGGAACAAATCTGGCACTGTCACATGGCATAATCCCCAAATACAGCTCAGCTGTTAGCATCCAGTAGGATATATTCAAGTGTGTATCGTGTAATAAGTTGAAAAGTGTGTTTTCTAGCTGTAAGTAAACGGTGAATTTACGTCAGATTTTAAGCTAATTCAGGGGATTCTAGTAAAAAACATCCCAAGATTGACTTGAAGGAGAAGATGTGATTCCATGAGGTCACACACATTTTGTGACTGCTTTTCTGCATCTGAGAAACTGAAAGGCAGTTCCTTTCAGCTGTTTTAATATTGCCTCTGACATAAATGTTACACCTCTGGTTTTGCTTAAGTTGTAGCTCACGGTGGTGCTTATTCTGAAAAAAATCTTGAAGCCCTCGAACAGCTTGCATTTTCCTTTTTTGTGTGTGTGTGGTTTTTTTTTTTTTTTAAAGTTAAAATCACACGGATACTGATCATCCATAACTTAGGGGTATTTTGGTAATGCTGTTTAATGCTTCAAGTTATAACTGGTACTCTGTGCCACACTGATATTCAAGTAAGTAATTCAGAGAAGCCATACAAATTCTTAAACGTGTTTGGAGTTAAAGCTGCTTTTCATGTTGAGAGTGAAAATGTTTAAAAATGGAAAAAGTAATCTTTTAAGAAGCTACACTGATGAATAGTATGTTGAAAACCAGAAACCTTTGGGGGTTTTTTTATAGGCTATAGTGTGGGTATAAACAGCATAGCGACCTTAATGCTAGATTAAAATCTTAAGTGTGATGAGACCTTAAAAAGCCACGATGTAGCAGCTTTTCAGAACAGATGAACTCAGGCTTTTCTACAACTCCCATAAAGAGCAATATTCCCAATTTGTTTGCACTGCACTGGGACAGCCTGGTATTGATGGCTACATCGAGCATTTAATTGTGCTTTGTGGATAGAGTGCGGGAAACCAGCCTGTAGTAACTGTTTATAACACTCCCCTGGTAGCACAGTTAGTAGAATTTCCCTTCTCTCTTCCAGGTCACTGAAGTTGTAATGATCTATGACGCAGAGAAACAGAGGCCCCGAGGTAAAGGCTGATCTAGTTTGTCCTTGAAATTTCTTCATACTCTCCTATAGTCAGATGGCAAACTATTTCACACCATCAGAAAAGGTAGACTTTTTTTTTTTTCTATGTTGCCTCAGGAAAAAGAATAATTCACTGGGCAAATATCACTTAGAGTCTAGACTCTTCATCTGCAGCTTTAGTTGGTATCTGTGCATTTAAAGTCAGATGTTTCATGTTCATTTATGGGTTTTTTGCTAGTTTTTTAGTTGAATGAAATTTGATTCTCGAGCCGCTCCTGTGGCTTAAGGTATTATTGGGGGGGGAAAAAAATGAGCAGCCTTTCCTCCTGTTCTACATGAAAGGTATGTTGATGTCTGTAATTGCATGGGGGGGATACTCCAGTTCAGAGTACTTCTGAACATGAGATTAGAACAGAATCCATCCATTATACGCCTTTTGTTTTGCTTAAATGGCTTCACTCAAAATGAAAGAAAAACACTTCTTGAACTACACAAAATAATTCTGAAATATATATATATTTTAATTGGGACGTATAATCCCTGTATGCTAGACTGCTTTTTTAAGAGGAAAAAAAAAAAGAACTGGATGTTTCACTAGACTATTTAATCAAGTTGGTAACCTTTGGTCAAAATATGAAGCAAGTTTCACGTCATCCACCTTCCATTGCATCTGTCATCTGTTTGACAATTAAGAGGCAATATTTTAAATACGTGAAGCTTAGTTGCACTGACCACCTTGTAGCATGTTCTACATGCTAGAGAATAGTTTGCCATCTGAACTTTCATTTCTCTTCTGACTCATTATTAAGAAATATATTCTTCACTTCATATTTATTAAGCTGTTAAGTCTTAGTTTTATTTTTAATTTAGACATACATCCTTAGTGACATATTTAAGTGTTTCATAGTAAAGTATGGTAATGTTAAGTAAGTTCTTTTTTTTTCTTTTCTCTCTGTGAATTGTTTGACTGTGATTAACGATATCTCTTTAGATTTCTTCTCTCTAGGTGATAATTTATCACAGAGGTACAGGCCAGTTCCACAGTCAGAGGAGGGACGGGCTTTGTCTTTTATTGGAGTGTAAACGAAGTTTCAATATATTTGTTTTTTTGTTTTCTTGCTTTAGCTATCTTAATCTTCTTTCAACAGATACTTTTTGTTTAAGCAGAACATAAATTCATCTATTTAAATGCTCTAGAGCATCTGATTTTAAATAGAGGAGGCAGTGGAGGCAAAGATACGGGCATCTGAGTACAATTGGTGGTTGAAGTTCTGAAATATTTCAGTAATTATTGTATCATCTATATCTTTGTAATACTTAATCCCAGCCTTGCAGCCTCTGAGCAAAAGGTACTAAAACATCATGCCTGGTCTGGATTAATCCTGGTCTCAATTAATGGCTTCTCTGCTTAATGCTATACTAAAAAAAAAAAAAAAAAAAAAAAAAAGAGGGCTTTGGATCCACTTCCTAGGTGGTAGCTTAAAGCCGAAGTGACAGACGTGTGCAGGTTTGAAAACCTCTGTCTCCATCCAGTGTGCAGATGTACTGCAGAATACTTTCTCCCTTAATTCATCTGACTTCTTAAGCAGTGTTCCTGAATCCTGTGGCTCTGGCTTTCCTTTTTTTTCTGTTACATTCTTTTACGTAGTGTGGTAACTAACTGTCATCTCCAAAAATGGCCTTGTTAGTCCCTGGGGGTGTGCTAGGAAAAATTCCTCATAGTTTGTACTCGGTACTCCTGGCCATGCGTCCCAGAACACTCTTCCGCTTGCCTTCTCTCTCTGATCTGTATTCTGTTGCATAGAGTGCTACTCAGTCTATACACTTGTCCTTTTAACACCATACCTAAATGACTACATATTTATAAAATTTAAAAGGCCGATTCACTGCCATCTTCTACTCATACCATTCTGAATTTTGCCTTCTTCCATTAACTTTCCCATCCTTGCATTTTGAACAGACCCCTTACTGCATGTCATTTTACTAGTTTGCTGGTAGGAGGACGGAAAATTTATCTCTGTTACTAATCCCTGTAGTGTTCGTTCATCTACCTTCAGCTTCTCACACTGGGAACCAGATTCTCGGGTAGCGTCAGAGCTACAGTGATGCCCTTGAGGAGCCGGCTGTGTGTCTTCAAGTATCCAAGTCGTCTTTGCTTACTCGCAGTCCCTACCTACTTCTGTTAGCTCTCCTGCAAGCAGCGCTTTCATCAACATTCCTTTCAGAGTCCCAAGTCTAAGCGCAGCCAGCCTCTCTGCATCTTAAAAGAAACAGTGGCTTTGTTGCAGTCTCTGCTTCTCATGCTTTCTATTCTTGGCTAAACCAACAACTGTGAAGTAATTTACAGGTTCTTGCTGTGTTTGTTCTCTTCTTCCCCTTGGCTGCAAACCAGCGTCATTGCTCTGTTCGGTAGTCCACTTGGATTCCTGCTAAATGCAATTAGTTTCTCTAGTCTTCAATAAAGTCCTGTCCTTCAAAAAATAAAGCTACTAGATGATAGAATTCATCGCTTTTACTGTATTTAAAATTTCATGTTGTTGGAATTTTGCTGTGTATTGTACTCTGATTTCTTCACTGTTCCTTATCTTGTGGTGTTTGACCCTTTTAAATCCTTTTTTTTTCTTTACTGGCTTCCTCAATGACCTCTTACTCTCCTTCCTTCTCCCCCTCCAAACCCCATCCCCATCCCACAATCTATTCCCCTCCTTCAGTCTTCTTGGAATCAAGTTAAACGAGCAACCTTCATATGTAGATGGTATCCATCATTTTTCTTTCCCATGTCTTTTTAGGTAAAGGCTGTAATACTAAATGTGTGATTTAAATACAAATACTTTTCTTTTGGCTCTAATACTTAGATTTCTAGTTAACCTCAGACAAATATATTGTGATGAAATGCTGCTCTCAATTTTGAGGCTGCTTTCATCACAGGTCAACAAAACTTCGTTTATACTGCCAGTCTCTTGTGTGTGGGAAATGCTAAGTTTTTTCCTTTTTATTTTAAGTTTATTTTAGTGATGTCTTTTGCTCTTGTTGCTGACAGCAGAATTTGACCTGCTGGAATCTATTTTGGCCTGTATCTTTGTGTATTTTTTTATATATATAAACTTTCTCTACAATAGGCCTCTTTGGGCTTACCCAACCCAGTTGGATAAGCTTAGAGAGACACTAACTGTTATAGATACTGTATTTCTGTTTAACGCTTTAGAGCAATATATGGCTGCTGTCAGCACTAGCTGCAAAGCAAAATGCAAACCAAGGGGGAAATCTTGGGTTTCAGAAAAGCAGAAATGCATCCATGTTCCATATGCTTTTGATGCCGCACCTCGTTTTTCTTTCTAATTTTTATTGCTCTGCCCTTAGCTAATCTAAAGAATGGCACAATTTATGTACTGCATGTTTTCTTACCTTTCCTGGGATTTGGTTGTTACACCAGCAACGAGTGGTTGATGGCATGAACCAGCCTCCGTGTTCTGTGAGATTAACCACTATTTTGCCACTCTCTCGGCAGTATCGGCAGCTACAACCTAAGTGCAGTGGTTCTCAAAGTGTGACCTCAAAAAGCGATTTAGTCCTGGGGCTTTGCCTCTTTTCCAGCATCTTCTACAGACATCAGACACTCCCCCACAACCTTTTCAAAAGCTGCTGGATTCAGCTGAGCTGCCACCGTCTAGGGCTATGGGCAGATAAAAGGGAATGAGCTACCCTTGGGGATCTGGAGCAGTTAGCAATGTCTTGGGCAAAAAGAGGGACTGAGAAGTGTTGCATAGATCTTAAAGAGAAAAGCAGCAGGAAATATAAGAAATAAAATAGATTAAGGGACGTGACGGCAAGTATCGCATTCTGTGTAAGCAGCACTTCTTTAGTTGGCAGGGTTGCTGTGTTGGAAGGAGTAATGTCTATTATGTGTTTTTTCTAAGGCGTGGAAAACTTGAGAACCTCTGATCTAGGTTGTTAGTTTCTGAAGCTTCTCATTCATCCATGGAGTGGTAAAATTTTTCATGCTTTAACAGCTACATTTCAAAGACAACTTTCTTACTTTCCACGGAAAATATTCCCTAATTGGAAGAGCGGGATAAGGGATGGGAGGAAGTTGCTTTGCAGCTTTGGGGAACAGGGAGGTAATAGGTTTTCCTTGGGAACCTAGTCTGAATCACAGATAGGAGCAGCAAAGTTGCTTGACTTGAATCTGCTGTCCCACAAGTATTTTGGTTTTAATCATGTGGTGCAGTTCTATTTCTGACTATATTAGCACTTTTTTTCCATTTCCTGGTAGGTGGGTTAGGAATACAATCAAACTGAAAGATAGTTAACAAGCTCAGTTTGTAAGTTGCATGTGTGAAACCAAGATGAGGCATTAATTGCCTAATTACAGGAAGTATCCATTGCAATTTTCTCAGATTGACTTTTTTTGAAAATTTAACACAAGTCTCGGTTATCTGAAACCCCTGCTTGAACCCTTGGTCCGCCCCTAATACTGTTCATCATCCTGTTTTGTGTCACAACACCCTGCTACCTTGATTCACTCTTCGTCGTTGGCTAGGTTTTGGATTTATTACTTTCGAGGACGAACAATCAGTGGACCAGGCTGTCAACATGCATTTTCACGACATCATGGGCAAAAAAGTGTGTAGTTGTAGTTTTATTTTACCTTAAGAAAGAACCAAGTCTTGGGCAACTAGCAATTTCACTGGTGAATAAAAGTTATTGATTCAGTTAGGCGGGAGAGCATGTATGTCCAAATTCGAGGCTTTATCCATGAAGGTGGGGAAAGTCTTCTGAGTTTGCTTAAACAGGCGAGAGAGGCAGTTAGCTTGTGGCTTAGCCCATAGAAGAGATGGATCTTGAGAGCCTGAGAGCTCAGGCTGTGGGCTGTTTTGTTTTGGGTAAGGCCTTGTGCTGACAGACCTGGGGGGCTGCTCTGGCTGAGCTTAGCTTACATGACACGGCGTTGATGATGGCTAGCTTTGTTTTGAGCACTGCTTAGTTGCAAGAATGGAAGTTAGTTGTTTCCAGCTGTTGAAAATCAGAGTCCCAATGAAATCTGAGTTGTTCAAGGCTTGGTTTAAGATACCACTCCTTCAGATGTGTATTTGATACTCAAATTTTGAGGTGGTGTGAGACAATCTACTTTATGTAATCTTAAACTTAAAAAGAAAAAGAAAAAACATCATGAAGGATTGGTTTTTTAAAAAATTGGGTCACTTACTGTGAAACTTTGATACAAACCCACGTACTCTATATAGTATTTAACCACAATGCAGTTAAGTGACCTCTGGTTGTTTCATCTTCATACTGTGTTGTCAGCAAATGGATGTTTGATAGGGAGGAATTTTTTAGGCTTGCTTTGATGTCACTCAGCAAGGAACCTGCTTGTACCTGTGGAAAAAAAACTAAAAGCAAAGTAAATTGTTGCAGGACACCCAAGGTTTATACAGAGAAAGTAGCAACTTCTTAAAGAAAAATTAACCACAGGAAATTCTGGTAAATTTAAAGTCCTTGCAGCTTTACAGTACACCCACGGTTTTTTAAAGTAAGCGTTAAAACTGCTAACCTTAGAGTGAACAGATTCCAAGGAAACACAAGAACACTGTCACTTTCCTTAAGTTATTGCATTGTATAATTTTGCATTGTCTTTTAAGGTCTCTATATGTGCTGATATTTCATAAGCATTTATTTAGCTAGCAGGGGATATATTCTTGCGTATCAGTGGAATTTTGATTAACTGTGCAGTATATAATGCTTTTTATTCCTATGAACTTGTTTTGGGGTTGAGGGGTGGGCTGATTTCCTAATAATGGAAATGAAGCAAATGAAGAAATGTGCTTGTGTAATCAAGAACATTAGTGTATGTTCTTGATTACTAGTATTTTCCTCTTGTGAGCAGCGAGCACTCCCAGTTGTGAGCAGAATGCGCTGACAGCAGTAAATTTACATGGGTAAATGTATGAACTATCTATATCCTGTGTACGTCCTCTGATCTTTCCTTGGAATTGCCTTAAACTTACATGAACCACTTAAATGAGGTCACATCGCAAAGCAGCATGCTAGATACAAATAGGAACAAAGGGCGGTACGTCTGCTGTAGTGGGTCTGGGAAAGTATGGAGAACCCTGGTGAGCCTTCGAAATGTCACCTCTTATGCTGCCGGTTTTCAGAGTACGTAAGCACTAATTCAGAGTTCTCCATTGTTTCCCAAACAATCTCAGTACCAAAATGAAATAATCTATTTTTGCCCCCCTCCCCTCCCCCTTTTTTTTCCCTTTCAATGACATAAAAAGCAGAAATATGCAGTGTTTTTTCAGCTAGGAGCAACAGAGATGCCTCATTTCTTGGTGTAAACTGGGCTTTAGGCAGGCGTAGAATTTTAACCTCGGTGCTAAGAATATTGCACAGGGATTTTTCAGTCCTCAGTTTGGCAGTTCACCGCTTCCAAATGTGCACTGAAAAATTAATGGGATTCTTCCACATAGATTAATGAACTCCAGATACTCCGCTCTCTTCATTGACTAATAATGCCTACTTTAAAAATGGTATCTCTTTCTTTTTGGTAATTAAAAAGGTATTGCCGAAATGAATCCATATGTTGTTGAAAGGAAAAAAAAATTAAAATTGCAAGAAGGACTCTGCTTTTGTAAGCAATAACTGAATTCCCTCAAGGCAAATGTGTTAAGACTCATTAATTTGAGTCCTTTGAAAAATTCCCTTGGTTCCTCTCTGGAAGGGCCTTCAGCTGACAGAGATTTGGTTACTGTCATGTCTCATGTCCTTGGGGCATCTGCAGCGGGGTGGGGGCGGGGGGCTTTGTCCTTGCCTTGTGCCTGTTTCCTGTTTGTTCTCTGACATGAATGGTTTTTAAGACATGGCAGGAAGAATTCTGAATACTTTATTTTCCATACTACTCAGGCCCATTGATGATTGAGATTTATTTTCTTTGTACTCTGGCACCCATTAAAATTAATCATAAAATAAAAAAGACTTTAATTCAGCATGCATGAGTGCTGAGAGTGTTTCATTAAATCAGAAACTGGATTTTTTTGAGAGGTTTATATTGAATGTGCAGCTTATTTTAAGTAGGTCAAATGCACTTATTCGATGGCTTGGAACACTAGGACATTTTATCTTTGAATAAAATAAGTTAAGCACTGTGGCTTACTAATTTTAAAAACAGGAGGGCTTTTGTCACTGACTTAACACAGTATGAAGATTTGCTTCTTATTGACTCAACTGTCCATTTTTATTACTTGCATGTTTGTTTACTTTTTTGTTAGATGTAATGTAAGATTCTCTTATCACATCCATTCCCTCTGACATTGTTTGAGTTAATTGAGATTCTTTAAGCGTTAGCCTGGGGAAGGTAAGTCTTTATCTTCCATTAGACATTTAAATAAAATCTAAGTTTAAAAACAAACAAACAAAAAACCAAACAAACAAATGTGTGTTTCTCAGGTATGAGCAGAGCTGAAATTGTAGTTAGATGGGGTGGGTTTAAACTGTAACTTCAAACGGACCCCAAACATGTTTGAATGGTTAAAGCATTAGTACCCTTTTTCAGAGCGTACTCTTTACTCAAAGTTCTTTTTTTACTGCAAATGTCAGCTTTGTAACTCCTGCCTTAAATGTTAAATTAGTATGTAAATAATTTAAAAGATTGTGCTTTTTTTAAGTGAAGAGCCGTTGTAAGAGGGTACTGCTGTTTTAAGATTAAAGCCAATGAATACTGTACTATGATGAAACAGAAGTGATTTGTAGGATGTGTTTTACTTGAAATACCTCAATAGTAGGACTTGTAATGTCTTACCATCATATATATTGTACCTGAGAAACATTTTAAATTACTGGCCTTAAGTTTAATAATTAAGTATTTAGACATAAGTCATAAGATGCTAAGTGTAGTCTTAAGTGTAATTAAGGGTGTGTGTGAAGGGAAGGGGGGTATATTAACCTGCACCATCTCTCCTAAATGGCGACTCTGTTTGTTTAGGTGGAGGTGAAACGCGCAGAGCCTCGTGATAGCAAAAGCCAAACTCCAGGGCCGCCCGGTGCCAGTCAGTGGGGAAGCAGGATCATGCCAAGTGCTGCCAATGGCTGGGCAGGTCAGCCCCCTCCGACCTGGCAACAAGGATATGGCCCTCAAGGTACTGCTTTAGTCGTCTCGGAGTCACTGTCGCAAGAGAGTCTTGCCTTTACAGCTTACTGGTAATTTGCTCTTACTGGCAAATGACAGCATTCCCAGGTTTATCAATGCTGTGGCTGTGCTGGATTATTGATAGCGGAACTAAAATTCCACACATCAGTCCTTCCCAGGTCTGCTGAGATTGTTCCTTCAATTCTTTTCCCAAAAACCTTTGTTTCATAGGGCAGAAGCCAGTGGGTTGTGCTGAGTCTAGTGTGTGTCCCAGGCAGTGCTTGGCCTGTTCTGTTTGGTTCTGCCTCTCCCCAGCTAGAATCCGCATGGTTTTCGGTAGTGCGGAGAAGGTGTTGCGAAAGCTCAGCAGCTCAAGTTGTGACTCCAGCTGTGGGATTGTGGCCTGCCTGAGACCCTAATGAAATTTTTTTGTTGAAATATGGGTTTTCAAGGATGAGGCAGTTTCAGAGGAAGTTATAAGTAAAATTTGAAAGGGATGAGAGAAAAACAGATGGTCTTGTCTTTGGATTTTATTGCTTAATGTAGCCTGGAAAAATAACAAGCAGCTATGGGGCTAGCAGTGGTGCAGGGGAGCACTTACTGTATATAATTTTCTTGATTTAGCTTGAACCCTTCAGGGCTGAAAGGAGCAGCCATGTGTTTTGGGCTTGATGGCTATAACCCCCACAAGATTTTGTAGACAGGATAAATATGCTGAGTTCATCCAAAGACAGTTTTGATAACTTATGGAGAAATACGGTGGTATAATTGAGTTGCGTTTGACGGAACAGAACTTGCTTGCTCTGATATATGAGAAATTTTCACCTGGGGGGCTAACGGGAGTGTCACCGCTTCATCTATTGCCACAATAGATGATACCTCAGTGGAGGGATTGCTTGTTTCCCCATGGTGCTTATTAACTTGAAAGCTGCAGCTGAGGCTTTGACATTCTGCACAGATGTGCTAATCTGCAACCGCGCAAATTGCGAAACTAGATTATTTTCAATGTGGTTATTTGTAGAGAAAATGATATCTGATCTAATGGAAAGATTAATGTAAAACATAAATGCATTTATCTTTCAATCTTAATGCTGCAACGAATGCAGAAGACGATGTTTTTATGGTTCAAAAACTTCAAGAATAACTAGGATAAACCTGGTAGTATATTAAAAATGCCTCGGATGTGTGGTCTGCTGTGATTCTGAGTATTTTTGTTCTTTCTACTAGTACAGTTTCTTGCACTTGCTATGCTCACAGCTCTTGAACATTCCATCTGATTTGAGTTTGGAGACTGCTGTCTCTTCTATGTGTTATTTGCTGAATGATTCAGAGTCTTTTCAGAATTGCATATTCAGAAATAGTCCAAGACTGTTTCTTGGGCCATAAAAATAGATTTGTAAGGGACACTGGGAGGATACCCAGTCTATTCCAGAGCCCAGAGCAAGATCGACTTTCTTTTGAATCATTCCTGTTTCACAGGATGGAGCTTCAATGCATGCATAAGTTGCTTTTTTTGTTCTGTTTTAGGGATGTGGGTGCCAGCTGGACAGGCAATTGGTAAGTACATTATATGGGACCAATTTTAAAAGAAAAATTCTACTGAGCGAGGGTGCGGTTTCTTTAAGAATTCACAGGGATTTGTGGATTTGTGTAGTATTTAACCTACATTTAACAGCTTGATTGAATTTGTCCTGAAAGAACGAAGGAGAAGATAGTGTATTCTTAACAAATGGGTAATGGGAGCTGACATACATCCTGCTGTTGCCAACCACACTAATTTGTTATCAAGGAATTACATTCTAAACTGCAGTTATTTACAGTAGGGATACTTGGAGGACAAATATTTCCCAAAGTAAGAATTCACAGAAGGCTGAGACTGCGTCTGAAATCTATCAAACAGCTTTACCCCGTCTAGAGGATGCTGACATAAGCAGCAACTTTTCATTATTAAGCTGCATTAGTTCTTGGTTTCTCTTAATTTTCTAGGTGGATATGGACCACCTCCTCCAGGAAGAGGAGCTCCTCCACCGCCACCACCATTTACCTCATACATAGTCTCTACCCCTCCTGGAGGATTCCCGCCTCCACAAGGATTTCCACAGGGCTATGGCACCCCTCCGCCGTTTAGTAAGTGACCTACAAGAGTTTGAGTACAGTCCATCACCAGATTCAGTTTTCAGCTTTTGCTCATCTTTCTCTGGACTTGGATTTTTTTCCCCTATATTTCAGCTATCCTTAGATGTTTTGTCTGGATTGTATATTCTGAGCTATAATTAACTATATCAGTATTTTTGTCCGTGAGTTGGGTTAGTTTTTTCTTGGGTGCAGTAATCATTTATGTTCTCTGTTTTAAACCTGTGTTGCTAAACAAATGTAGATTTATTGTGTACCCCTATTACGACATCTGAGAGAAAGGTTAGACATTACTGTGTGGTGACCTGGCCTAGACACAGGCTGGGATTTTTGGAGAAGCTTAAGGAATTAAGGTCACAACTGGCACTAGAAATGTAAATAGGATTTTAGCATCTACCCCCTCAGGCTGCTTTTTGAAAAGTCTAGTCACAAACCTGGTTTAAAAAAGAAAGCAGAAAATAGCACCCAGTTATCTAGAGTTGCTTGTTCTGCTACGAAGAAACCATTTGTTTGGGATGTCCTCCCCCCCCCCCCCCCCCCCGATCTTTAATATGGCTTCCTCATGTCTCTCACATGCGCATGCAAGTGCACAGATTTGGTCCCTACTTCTACTTTATCACTTTCTCCTTGCTGGTTGCTGATGTGGCTGCAGTCTTCCTTTGGGGTGAGATTTTTCATGTTAGAAGGTATGTTGTTGGGGTCTTTTAGCCACAGTGGTTGCTAAAAGTGTAGGAGTGAATTACTGCATGGCCAGCTGTAGGTAACAAACGTTTTGGTTTGAATAGACTTACAAGTATTTAAAAAAAAAAAAAAGTTGTATCGTACTCTAAAGCCAAGGAAGAAGTCAGGATGGTGTTTACCCATGTCTTTTCACATGTATCGTATGTTCCTCGTGTTTCAGGTTTTGGTTATGGCGCTCCACCTCCTCCACCTGACCAGTTTGCCCCACCTGGAGTACCCCCTCCGCCTGCCACTCCAGGGGCAACACCACTAGCTTTTCCACCACCACCACCACCATCTCAGGCAACTCAGGACATGAGCAAACCCCCAACTGCTCAGCCAGAATTCCCTTATAGTCAGTTTGGTAAGTAACTGCATATAAAATAAACTCAGCTTGATCTTTCTCCCCTTCCTGTTTTTCTTTTATACTTGGGTAGAAAGTCAGTGTTCAGAAACAGTTTGCTAACACCGAAGGCACTTCTCTTCAGGATGGGAATGCCAGCCAGCAGCTCTCAAGTGATCCTTAAATCACAGAGTATTCTAGCCAGAGGGTATTTTCTTAATCAACTGTACAACATTGCTTGTATGCTGTGAAATAGTCTTCAGAGACTTGTGCACTGCTAGGATAAGTTACTGATTTGCACTCTCCCTGAATCTGTAGTTAAAACTTTTTTTCTCCAAGAGCTTCACGGAGCTTGTAGTTGACTTTTTTTGTGTAACTGACTTTGATCAGATTGGAGAACAGACTTCCAAGAGGAGGAATAGCATCGAGAGGCAAGCAGTACGGGGTATAAGAATCCAAGCTGCGTGCCTTTTCCTCCCTTCCCTCCATTCCTTTCCTGTCTATCTCAAGTTACAGTTCTGTCAGAAGTGTGTAATGCTTAATTGTGCTGTATGGATAACTGCTTCAGATAGCTGATAGAAGACACTGATGTAACAAGTTTTAAGCCAGGCAGACGGTACTACCAAAAAAATAAATTGCTAGACAAGTGCTTGTGCTCCTGAGTAAAATTTTGGCTCCTCCCTGTGGAAGCTGAGAGGGAGTTCTTGTCTCGCTCTGCCACTCAGCCCTGTTTTTGAGCAGTGTTCTCCAAAGAGCTGTTTGTGGCATACTGTTTTTGTTTGGTTTGGTTTTTTTTTTAAGGGATTGTAATTGGTCCCGTTTTATTTCTGAAGTGAACTTTTTGCACGCAGTAGGCCCATGGATTAAGACTGTTCCCCACTTGAACAAGTTCTCCATGTGTGTTAGTGCCTGCCTGCTTCATTTAAAGTGCCTGCAGAAACTGTTAGGAAATGAAATGAAATGTTATTGAAACTTCGTAAAGTTGTTTAAATAGATGCTATTCGAAGTTCCAAAAATGTAAAACTCTGAAGGAATATTAGCCTTTCTGATGTGTTTGTAAAGCAAGCATGTGTTCTCATGTTGAGGAATTTGAAATGTTTTTCAATTTGTTTGTTATAAACACAGTTGCTTGCATAGATAGCTTTGCCCTTGTGACTCAAGAGGAAGTTTTTCTTGTCTTGCCAGAACTTGTCTCTTTCCAGACTCTTTTTGAAGGGGGGCGGACCCTACTAAGTAAAGTATAAATCTGTGCACAATCATTTATATTCAGTGGGGAGCCAATATTTGGGATGTGTTGGAAGTTTAGGAAAAATCTGCTTTCCAACATAGTGGAAAAACTGGGGAGGAGGGATTGCAGTATTTGGTGTGTATAGTACCACTTGCCTCTTGTATATTCTAGGAAGCCTCTTTGCCAGTGAAATATTTCTGGTGTTGTTAGTCTCTTAAGAGTGCTGGGTAGGGAGGGGGGAGGGAGGAAGAGGTGTGTGGTGTACTGCATTTTGAAGAACAACGCTGGGAAGGTTAGTTGTTTAAACCACAACTGCAGTTAGTCTCTTGCCTCAAGAGTGCTTTTCTAGCCTGAAAGCTGTTACGAGTACAAGTGCTAACAGGGATAGAGGTGTTTAATATGCTACAGTACCACTGAATCGTCCACCTGTTTGTAAAGCTATGTGTAAAATCTTTTAAAGTTTTTTAAAGAGCTGTAGCACTTCATGTGATTGCAAATTAGTTAGCAGCATTGCTGTACAATGGGCAGTCTAGCTGGTCTGCATGTATTTACATAAATGCATAAAGCTATGGGCTTTAAAGAGGCACTGAGTTATCTAATCATTGTGGCATTTTAAGATTTGTCCTGGCTTGACAGCATCTTAAATGCTGCTATGTTTACAGCTAGGATGAATGTAAACACTAGTAAATTAAACACTAACATGGGTGTGTCTCCCTCACCCTGAAAAATTATCTCTGTACAGGGCTCTCTTGGGGTTCGTCACCCTGGTCTCCTCATTTCTTACTAGGGCTGGGTACCTATTCTCAAGACCCTTCAGGCTACGCGCCAATACTTTGTTTACACTCTTATGGTCAGGCTGAGCAGTGAGAAACCTAGGTAGGTGGTGCCTATTTACAACCAATGCTCTTGATATATCTGCGTTTGGGAAATTAACTTGTGTTTCTTGCAGGGTCTCTTTTAAGGGGGGGGGGAACAATGCGGCTCAAATGTTTACTTTTGTGAGTAAGGGCGATACAGTTCTTTACGTTCATTAGCTGGCTGAAGTGAAAACTCACGACTGAAGTATGAGTGACGCTGCTGTTCGCTTCCCAAGCTGCTGCGCTGGCGAGGCTTTATCCTGTGTAATCGAACTGAGCTCAGGTTCTTAAGCAAGACTGTAAAACCGTAACGGTCGGCACAGCTCCCTTAGAGAGTAGAGGTGCTGGTGCAAGCAGGGAGCTGCAGCAGGAATTAAGAAAGCGGGGGAAGACAAATATGTACTTAAATGTCTGGCTGTTCAGGTTTATGCTGTAGGTTTCCTTTGTGATAAACAAATTGAGAACGGTGGTTTCCACCACTTAATGCTGTAACACTGCAGTCTACAGTGAGAATAACTTGATTTTTTTTTTCCTTACTCTGAGCGTCACCCCTTGGCAAACAACTAAATTGTATTTTTGGTTGCCTGCTTATCTCTGTCTGAAAAAATGACTGGATTAGCATTTTGAGCTGAGAGAGGCCTGCGATAGATGTGTGTTAAGGCTCATTAGTGGTAGGAAGTCCTGAGAAACGGGCAGAGCTTGAAATTGATATACTGAAGACATGCTAAGAGACTTTGTTTTGGATTAAGAGAGTTAAACCCAATTTAAGCCTGCATAGAAGAGAAGCAGAACTGCAGAAATGTACTTAGTAATTAGGATTCTTAATACCATCTTTCATGGCAGAGGCTTGCAGTGATGCCACTATTATGATTAAAAGTCATATTTAATTACGGGAACTTTTATTAAATTTCTCAATTTCTCCGTGTTCTTAATTTACATCTAGTTGTCTCTCATTGGCAGCAAGAATTGCAGCAAGTCTTTTGTCTTCACCCTTTCTCCCTATCCCCAAATTCAGCTTACTCTACACCTATTCTGAATCTGGTCTTCGGCATGGATCACGTGCAGAGCGGTGGTCGCAGCCTCGCTGAGTAGGCAGAAGGACAGTGTGGCAGGAGAGGAGAAGGGTTTAGTTCCTCAGATTGAGGAATAACAAGTTAAATGTTAACGTGCAGCATGCATTAGCGTAAACTTTAGTTGAGACACAGTACCCATTCAGACTTAAAACTAACTGAACTCGGACACATTTGGTGGTGTAGGGGAGGTGGGAGAAGGGCTTTATAGTTGCTTACGACTGCTGCTTCTCCCTAGCCGGGTTAGAAGTCTTCGCCACCATCTGCAGTAGCAATAGTCAGGTTTTGAAATGGAGCTTTGTTTTTTGAACTTGCAACAAATATACTTCAGCCTGCCCGTGCAGTGAGCTTTCGGAGAAGGACTTAGTTAGTTCTTTCTAAGGACAACTTTAGACCAAGGGTTCCATTATAAAGTATATAATGGGGGCAGTAGCCACAACCTTCTGGATTCTGGTTTGCCAACTTTGTCCCCTCATCTTTCAATTTACATTTTTTGAATTGAGTATTCCTTGAAAGAGAGGCTGATTAGTTAATGAAAATAAATATTCAGGCAGCAGTACTCTGTTTTTGAAAGGGAATTGAAGATTGTCTTCTTCAGTGTGTCTTTTCAGCAAAGGAAGTTTTTTGACTGTCCAGGGAGGATGGTGAAGCTGACTGTACAAAGCCAGAGTCGAATAACTGTGCAGTCAGTCTGAGGTGCTGCAGTGTAATAGCTGTGAGGTTTCAGGAAAAACTTCCTTGCTACATCTTCATCTCTGCTGAACCTGACAGCGCTAGCTTTTAGCCAAAAAACAACCCAACCTGAAACAAAACAAAAAACTATTCAGAATGAGCTGACAGCAAACCTGCAAGCCACTTCAAGCTTCTGAACAGCCATAGTAGGATAGTTTACCTACCAGCCAGGGCAGGATTACCTCAAAAGTGAAAACTACCCTTTCTGCGTACCTGTTCAGTTCTGCTTTTTGCCGTTTCTTCTGTATGAGAAGGTAGATAATTGCAAGAACTGAAAGCAGCTGCTTATCTTCATGTGTTAGACCGAGGCGGTTGTTCCTGAGGCCGTGCATGGCGGGGGGAGCGGTGCCAGGTTCTGAATTTGCACCTCTGTTGTTGTGCCTGTGGATGATACTGGAAGCTTAACTCTGCTGCCTCTTTCCCCTTCTCCCCAGGGTATGGACAAGACTTGAGCGGTTTTGGACAAGGCTTCTCTGATCCCAGCCAGCAACCCCCTCCCTATGGAGGCCCCTCGGTGCAACCCTCCAGTGGCCCACCCGCAGGAGGAAGTGGTTTTGGACGAGGACAGAACCATAACGTGCAAGGATTTCACCCCTACAGGCGCTAGCGTGGGCTGGCAATCAGGGAATTCTGTCCACCCAGGGATGTCTGGTACCAGCTGAACCCAGGAATCCCAGACTTCTGAACTTGTGACAATCACATACTTGATGGAAGAAAAACCTAACAACATTTTTTTTGGGGGGTGGGGGAAGATGGCTTCTGAAGGCAAAGCTGTGGGTGTTTGGACTGCAGTTTTTAAATATTTTCCTTTCTCTAACCCATCAGCACAAATAAAGAAAATGTCACTGGTTCAAACTACAGGGTTTTAAAAATGTCTTCAGCTTTAATTCAAAACTTCAGGTTTCTTTTTTTTGAAATTATTTTTCCTGAGCCTTTGTTTTACCGTATATTGTAAACTTTTATGTTTAAAAGAAAAAAATATATACATTTACAGATTGTGAAATTTTTAAGAGAAATTTTCTACTATGTATGCTGGCTTATTTTTTAATTTAAAACAGGGTTTCCGTTAGCACTGTTGGAAGTGAGGGTAAGCTGCAACCCCCTTACTCCTGACATTAGCGGTGGGGCGGATGGTTCAGAAACTCTGGGAGTTAAAAGAAATCTACTGAGTGTATTTTGCTTTTGTTACCTGATGGTATAGAACTGGTAACAAGGCAGGTGCAGACTTGTTGACGCACAGAGTCACTTACGAAGCGCAGTGTTAGATCTGTGCTTCAAATGCTTTCAAATCCTCTGTGGATTTCGTTAGGGGTTAACGGAGGCCTTGTTAAGATGTAGATTTCCCTCAGGCAAAAGGTTTAGGTGCATTTTGCACTAACCAGTGATTACCCCTGGTTTGAATAAAGAGAAGTACATTTGGATTAGAAACACAAGCCTGTCTCCATTTTTTTTTTTTTTTTTTTTGCTTTTGACAAAAAAGTTTCTTGTGAATTTGTGTTTTCATGAGAAATCAATTGGCAGCCTTGAAAATCATGTCTTAACATCAGTATACAGGCTTTACGCTGTGCCTCAGTGGACTCTTAAACTACTAGCAGTGGAATTTAGTCAGCAGTTCTTCGTGCCTGCTCAACTCTTGCCCTCTTCGTGAGAGAATCGGCTGGTGACGGGTCTGGGGTGGCACTGCCGGATTTGCCTTGGAGAAGCTGCAGAGCCATCGCAGCTGCTCTTGGCTCTGGCCTGGGTTGGATTTGAGGTGGTGAAGGGCCGTTGCGTTGAGTCTCCTGAACCGGCTGGCGTGCCTGTCACCAGCGCTGCGGGCGGGCCCGTGTGCGGCGGGTCATTCCCGTGTTGATAGCAGCGACGGGCTTGGGTTGAGTGCTGCCCTTCAGCTGACCTTGAGGCTTCAAGGCACTGTGAAAAACGCATCCTTACAAGCTACAAGGAGCACGTGTAGCTACCTCACGGATTCGTGCACCTCCAGGAGCGTGCCCCTCGTCTCTCTTGCCCCGCTTGTGAAATTCGGAGATAATCTTGCCGGTGACATGATCTGCTAGTGCTTACTCGGGGGTCAGGTTCCTCTCCTGATGCAGTGAGTGTCCTCTCACTACCTCAGAGCGATGATCCAGTCAGTGTGTACCTCCTCGTCGGGGGGTTTCTCTCTAACTGCCGAGAGCAGCGTAAAACATGGATTTATGAGCGTCTTACTGCGTAGATTGGTGTCCGTAACTATTTGACCTGGGTCTTCTAGAATACCGCTTCAGCACTTCCCTCATGTAAATGAGGGGTTAAGCCTGCGGGAAATGAACTGTCCTAATGTGATAAATGAGCCCTGCGTGGCGAGATGGCTCGTTGGCTCAAAGGCAACAAGGTCCCACGCGTTGTTTTGTCCGTCCTTTATACGCGAGTCTGAGGCAAGCTGCTGGGTCAAAACCAGATCTTACCCAAGGGACCTTCTCCCGGGGGCTGCGTGCTGCTGGGCACGCGTTTGTGCTTGTTGGTCCCCTCTGCTCTCGTTAATCGCTGTTAATAAGGCTTAACTCTTTGGGAGCGGATAGTGCGCTGCTGCAAGTTTAAAAGACTCTTTTTGCAGGAGCAGACGTGGCGTTGCTCAGCACGACTTGGAATTCAGGCTGCGTTGGGGTGTATCCGTGGCACTGGAGGTCGCTGGGTTGCTCTCGGAAGGACTTTCATCAGTTCAGAGGTTTTTTGTGGTTGCGTGTTTGGATTGTACCGGTTCCGCTCGCGGCGAATCCTCTCGGAGCTGCTCCTTTTGCGTTCTGTTTGCACAGGTGTAACCTCGTGCTCTGCCTTCCGTGTGGTGTGACCGCGTGGCTTTCCTCCTTGAGCTTTGGTTTGTAATTTTATTGCTGTGTGAAAAACACGGCGGAAAGTGGTATAGTGTAAAACTGTGGCCCTTCGGTGACACGCGGAATGGAAGGAGACCTGAAGTCGTTGCTACTCTGCTGCCTTTCAAGCTCTTCCTGGATAAAAGTTCTCAGAGGCCGATGCCTTCTGCGCAGAACCAGCTCTTCCAGGTTAGCGCAGGCCATCGCATCCACCTGAAACTCACCTCTGCCCGGGGACAAACCGAATCTGTGCCAAGAGATGAGCCGGCACTTGTCTGCCACACCTCGGCTCCGCGCTCGCCGAGTCAGCCGGCGAGCAGGATGGGGTCGGAGGCTGGCGGGGAGTGACGTCCTCGTGATGGGACGGAGGAGGCACCTTGTGCAACGGCCGAGCGCTGCCGCGGGGTAGCTTTGTCGTCCCTGCTGCTCTCTGGCCCTGCCTGTGATGTCTGTCCTCGCTTCAAACCTCCGCTCGCAGCCTGAGCTGGAAAAGTTGCTGGGCTCCGGGGGGAAGGAGGAAGGCAGCGGAAGATGAAGGCCCATCACTGAAGGATGAAGGCTGCTGCCTTCCCACACGACAGGCACGTGTTGGGCCTGAGCAGGGCTGGGGGACGGACGCCCGGTGTGGTGGTGAGGTCCGTGTGTGGCTGAAGGTGACGTGGGTCCCACCTCGGGGCGGCGGGAAGGAGCAGGTTCGCCCCCTGGGCCGAGCCCGGTCCGTGCCCCAACCGGTGCAGGCTCATCTGTCCGCTGCTGCGTGGCTTGACTTCTGTCTGCCCCTCGCTTCTGTCTGTCCTGCGTGAGGAGGAGCGGGTTTACGGGGGAGGAGGATGGTCTCTCCCTCACACAGGACCCTGTCCCAAAGCAGCGGTTATGCTCCAGGCGGCTCTGCTCCACCGTGTAGCGGTTCCCTGGATCGGCGCCAACCCCTCTCGTCGTACCCCATCCCTCTCGTGCCTGCGGTCCTGCGGGGCGCGGCCCCTTTAAGGGAAGTGAGGGCGGAAGCGCTGCCCGAGGCGGCGGGGGGCGGGGCCTCTCGCCCCTTCCGCCCCGTCGCCGCTCTCGCGAGATCCGCCGCTTCCGCCCCAAGCGCGGCCCTTTCCGAGGAGACCCGGCCAAGATGGTGGGTACGGGCGGGGGTGCCGGCGGCTCCAATCGGGCTCCATCCTCGGCGGGGGCGGCCGCCCGGGGCCGGGGGCGCGGCTGCCGCCGAGGGCGGCGCGGCCTCTTCGCTGGGGAGCGGGGAGCTGGCGTCCCCTGGGCCCTGCCGGGGCCGCGGCTGCCCCGACCGGGCTAGGCCTCAGCGCGGCGGCAGCCCGGTTCCCCAGGCCTGGGCCTGGCGGCGCTGAGGGCCGCGGGGGGCGGCGGCGGCGGGGCGGCCTGGGCGCCCTGCGGAGCTCGGTGCCTGCGGCCTTCCCGTGTGCGTCGTGGGGGGGTGAACGCGGGAGCGGGCGGCCCTGACACCCCCTTCCTCCCTCCCCGGCGCTCCCGGCTGCAGGCGGAGGTGGAGCAGAAGAAGAAACGAACCTTCCGGAAATTCACCTACAGAGGGGTGGACCTGGACCAGCTCCTCGACATGTCCTAGTAAGAGCTGTCAGCGGGGGGCTCCCCTCTGAGCTGGGCCGGGGGCTGGGGCCGTTCCTGCGGGTGGGGGCAGAGCCCGTCACCCTCTGCTCGGGCTGCGTTAAAACAACAGCGATAACCGGTGCTTTGGGTGGTTCTGGCAGTTCGTGGTCTGGGCTGTTTGACGTCCCTGAGTGGGTAACGCTGCCAGCGCGGGGTTCCCGGGGAGCTCCCCGTGGGGCTGTGCTCCAGGCTCAGCTTCTCCAGGCTCAGCTTCTCCAGGCTCAGCTTCTCCGTCCCTTCCAGCGAGCAGCTGATGCAGCTGTACAGCGCCCGGCAGCGCCGGCGTCTCAACCGGGGGCTGCGCCGCAAGCAGCACTCCCTGCTGAAGCGCCTGCGCAAGGCCAAGAAGGAGGCACCACCCATGGAGAAGCCGGAGGTGGTGAAGACCCACTTGCGGGACATGATCATCCTCCCCGAGATGGTGGGCAGCATGGTCGGCGTGTACAACGGCAAGACCTTCAACCAGGTGGAGATCAAGGTGAGGACTCAGGGCAGCATCCCGAGAGCTCCGAGCACCCTGAACGCGTCTGCGTTCGTTTTTTAACGCCTTGTGTCACCCTGCTCCTGCCCTGTGTCCGAGAGCGAGGTTGAGGCTCCTGCCAGGAGCAGAGCTGGCCCCGAGGGACACCCGAAAGCGTCCGTCCTGAAGACGCAGAGGGGTCTCGAGGCCTCACGAGGCTTCGGTGTGGCTTCAAAGTAACGAAATGAGGTGGCTGTTGTGAGCGAGCGTGTGCTGCTGCGTCAGCAGGGCCGGGGACCTGCGCTGGCTGCGCTCGGGCCTGGCTCCCTGCCTGCCAGCACCGGTTTCCGATGAAACGGAGCCGGGAGGTTTCCTGGGAGTGGGGCAGCCTGCAGCGAGGGGAGCGGGGCGGTCGCTGCCTTCTTATATCTTCTTACAGGCAGGCCCCATACCGCTGGCAGGATTAAATGGCGTTTTCTGCTTGTACCTGGCGTTAAATCCGACCTGAAAGTGCACCAAAAAGCCCCCGGGGCTCGCGTGTCCCCTCTCCCGGGAGGCGCAGTGCTGGTCGGGGGCTCTTGGGGGGCAGAGGGAGCCCCCCCGTCCCGCTGAACCCCTCCGGCTCCACGTGGAGCCGGCAGCGTCCGTCGCCCGCAGGCCCTGGCCGCCGCAGGAGGAGCCCGGGCGCGGCGGCGGTGCCGCAGGCAGTGCCTGCTCCACGCGCAGCATTTCCAGAATGACCGGCCGCGCCGGGGCTTCTGCCAGCGCGGGGCTGAGGGTTGTAACTGTCCCCGACCCCCCGCGGGGGTGGTTTGGGGGAGGGTCGCGGTCTGTGCGCCCAGCCCGGTCACTGCCTCCAACGCCGATCTCTCCGTTCTCTTCCAGCCCGAAATGATCGGTCACTACCTGGGGGAATTCTCCATCACTTACAAGCCGGTGAAGCACGGCCGGCCCGGCATCGGTGCCACCCACTCCTCCCGGTTCATTCCTCTGAAGTAACGACGCGCTGCGGGGAGCCTTTTCCACGTGTAAATAAAGAAATTTCTCCCAGCCGTCTCTCTCCTGGCCTCGCGGTTCCTGGGCTGCGGCTCAGTCTGCGGCACGTGGGCTGGGGCACGGGCGAGCGAGACTCTTAATCGTGATTTGAGGTTTTCCTGAAGATTTCCCTTTCTTTTGGCATCCCTTTTCCGTCAACGCGGGCAGAGCGAACGCTTCTCTTCAAGTGGGTTTATTACGTTAGAGAAATTCCTCGCGCTCTGTTGGGAAGCGGTTAATGGCCCTTCCCTCCCTTGAACCGCGTTCGCGGCATTTCGGGCGATGCTGGAATCGCCCTGGGAACGCGGCGAGGCGCGCGCTGGCAGCGTGAGGTCACCCGCAGAAGTAAAGCGAGTTGAGGGGTGGGTGGGTTCCCGCTGCTCCAGAACCAGCCCCTCTCCTGCCAAGGATGCGTCGCAGGGCCCCGACATCCCAAACGATTACTTTCCCGTCTTAGCTTTGGCATTCCAAAGGTTTTTGGCAGGCTGTCGGCTCAGAGCGGCGGTGGCCGGGGGCGGTGGGGGAGCTGGGACGTTTCCCTTCATGGCTCCAGGCAAGAAGCTGCCCTGCAGGACCAGGCGGATGAGCCGGTCTGGCCCGAGCGCTGCCCCGGGGCCTGGGCCGAGCCCAAGGAAACGCGGCCAGCGCCTGGCGCCGGAGCGGAGAGCCGCCGTCAGTGCCACGGGGACGGGGACGGCCTCCGCCGCGGTGGTGTCCCCAGCTCCGAGGAGCCTTTTCGGGCGTCGTCCTCCGCAAAAGCTGCTGGGCCGAGTCCCCAGCCCCTGCGGCGGTGAGGAGCGGCGGCGGTGAGGAGCTCCGGCATTGCCGCGCTCTGCAAAGCCATCGCCAGAGGTGGCGGAGGGGCCGGTCGTCACCGTCCTGGCTGCCCCTGGCACGTTTGTCCTCTGCTTTTGCTCCCTGCCGTCACCCCGGCTGCCATGTCGGCACCAACACCCTGCCCCGGCACGTCTCGAGCGTCGCGGTGGTGGGTGTTGGCACAAGCCACGCTTGGAAAACCTCGCGACCTTCAGGCGGGCGGCGATGCGGACCACGGCATCCCGCTGCCGGAGATGTCAGCCAACGCGCCGATGGTCTCATCCCAGTTTTACCAGGACCGAACAGGCCTCGGCACTGGGGAGCCGCTGGGCTCAGCGCCGGCCCTGGCAGAGGGTTGGGGGGCGGCGGGGGCCGTGCCCGGGGGCTTTGGGACGCGCCAGGCTCAGGGACGGTTTCAGCTCGTCCCTGCCGCTGGCCCTGAGCGCGCTACGGGGTCCGTCGGGGCTGGCACCGGCCCTTGGGTCTTACACACACGCCAGCCCCTTGCCTCCTCCCTGGTGATGCCGCGGCCCGGCCGAGGCCATTTGTCCTTCAGGAAGGTCTCCCGTCGCCGGGCTCCGGGTCCCTTTTGTTCAAGCAACGTGACCTTGACGGTCCCCGCTGGCGGGGGGGGACAGGGCTGGGGTCGCTCTGCCGGGTCGGGGCCGTGCCTGCACCCTCAGCCGGCTCCGTTCCCCTGAGCCACCCCCGGCCCTGCCCGAGCCCCCGGCAGGGCGATGCCGGGAGAGCCAGGAGGTGGGTGACGGTGGCCTCGGGTGATGCCAGGGGAGCCAGGACGCCCCAGCCAGGAGGTGGGTGACGGTGGCCTCGGCGTGCGTGGTGCCACGGTGCCGTGGTGCGCGGCACAGGTCACGGCCACGGGCAGGGCAGCAGGATCAGGCCCGGGGCTGGCTGCGGCCCCAGGCTGCGTCCCCGGGCCCTGCTCGACGCTCCGGGGAGGGGGGGGGGCTGACCGGCCGGGGTCCCGCCGGTCCCGGGGTGACACCGGGCTCAGCCCTGCGCCGGGCAGGGGGCGGCCGCCCCCGGGGCTGATCCCCCGGACACGGGGACAGCACCGGCCGGCTCGGGGGGGCAGATTTGGCCGCAGGACGGGGGAGAAGGGGCAGATCCTGCAGATTTGGGGGGGGGGGGGGGATGAAGGTGAGGAGACCTGCGGGGACCCTCCCCTGCCGCGGGGCCCCTCCCCTCCCGCCCGGCCCCGGGGCCGCGGGGACCCCCCCGTCTGCCGCCCCCTAGCGGCGCCGCTGCGACATTACCGGCGGGGGGGGCGGGGGCGGGATGCGGCTGCTCGGGGCCGCGCCGGCTCCTCGCCCAGCTCCGCAACGCCAACGCCGCCGCCGGGGATGAGGTACGGCCGCACCTGCCCCCGCACCCCCCCGCACCCCCCGCACCCCCGCGCCCCCCGCGCCCCCCAAGGGGTCCCGGTGGCTCCGGTCGCTGCAGCCGCCGGGGTTGGGGGGGACGGGGGGGGCACCCCCCGGGCTGGGTGGGAAGGGGGGGATCGGGGTGCGGTGCTGGGTTGCGGGGGGGGCTGGATGCGGCCGGGGGGCCCCGCTCTGCCCCCCCCCCCCCGCGGCGGAGGCTCCCCCCGGCCCTGGCTGCGCTGAATCTGCCGTCATGCGGCGGGCGCGGCTCCATCCCGGGGGATCGGGGGGGATCTGGGGGGGGGGGGATCGGGGGTCCGGGGGAATCGGGGGGGGGGGGGCGGGCAGCGTTTAGCCCCCGCGTTCCGCATCCCCGGCCGCGGGGACAAAGGCCGGACAATGCCGGGGCTCCGCCGGGAGCCCCCGGGCGGGGGCGGGGGGGGCAGCACCCACCGTCCCCATCCTCATCCCGTCCCCATCCTCTTCCCACCCCCGTCCCCTTCCCATCCCCATCCCCATCCCCATCCTCATCCTCATCCCATCCTGCGAGGGGGGGCAGCGGGGCCCGCGGCTGGGGGGTCCCCACAGGGGCGGCAGCCCGGCTCCCCGCGCAGCCCCTCCCGGTGCTCCTCGCCCGAAGCGCTGCCCCGGCGGGGCCGCTCCGGGAGCCTGGGGCTGAGCCCCGCACCTAAAGCCTCAAACCCGCACCCCAAATCCGCATCCCAAACCCGCCCCAACCTGCCCCTCAAAAATCTCGGCCTCTAAAGCAGCACCTCAACCCCACCCAGGGGCGGGGGATCCCACGGGGCCCGGTGCCATGTCCCCGGGCAGCGGGTGTCCCCAGCCACCCCTGGATGTGGGGTGCGAGGTGGGTGCTGCCCCGGGCGCGGGCTGGTGACGTTCCTGCCCTCCGGCCCCGGTGCCCGTTCCCATGGCCGCCCTGCCCGTGGGCTGGGGCGTGGGGTGGGTGGGGGGCTGGTCCTGGGGGTCCCTGCGGGGGGTTTCTCTGCTGGGGGCGCAGGGGACCCCAGCTCTCGCCCCACCGGGGCCCTGCCACGGCTCCACATTCGTCCGAAGGCCGTGACATGCATGTGCACACGTGTGCGTGCAGCATATGTGGCGCGTGTGCACGCGTGTGTGGGAGCAGCCGCTGTGTGGGGGCGTGGGAGGGACGCGGGTGCCGCAGGGGCTCGGACGCTGCGCGTGGGGAGGGAGCGGGTCCCATGTGCCGGCGTCCCCGCGTGTGCTCCCGCCATGCGCCCGAGCCGCCCAGGAGCCGTGCGGGGGGGGGCTGCGTGTGCGGGGCCGGCCTGGTGCTCCCTGGGGTGGCTTTGCTGTGGTTGGGGGTCCCCGGGGCCGCCGTGCGCGGCCGGGTCGATCGGCAGGAGCTGGTGACAACACGCTGTTTGTTTAACGTCCCTGGGGGCTCTGGGAGCCGCAGCCGGCCGGGGGGCTCAGATGTGGCTTCTGTCGGAGGCGGCTGCGCTCGGCTGACGCTGCAGGGCTGGGGCCGACCGTGGTCCCCGTCCCCATCCCCGGCGCTGCCGCCGGGCCGGAGGGAGCTGAGGGGTGCGGGGAGCTTGGGGTGCAGGGGTCCCCCAGCCCTGCCCTGCTCTGCCCAGGCCAAGGCGGCCCCGGCCAAGGTGGCACAGTGCGGTGAGCGGTGCGGTGGGCAGCGCGGCGCAGAGGCAGCGCGGTGCAAAAGGCTGATGCAGTGGGTTGGACGGCGCAGGGGAGGACAGGGCAGCGCGGCGGGCAGGGCGGTGGGTGCCGTGGGCAGGGCGGTGGGTGCCGTGGGCAGGGCGGCGCAGTGGGCAGCGCGGAGGACGGTGCGGGTGCGGTGGGCAGCGCGGATGCTGCTTCTCCACCCACTGATCTGCTGCAGCATCTGCCCCGCCGAGACCGTGCCGGATGGATCCAGGCCCTGCCAGCGGCCTCGGCCGGTCCTGGGGTGCCCTGAGCAGGGAGGGGCAGCCGTTGGGTGTCGGAGGAGTTGGGTGCCCAGGCCCCCGAGCCATCGCACCCCGCAGGGTGTGCCCACGGCAGCCCACGGCCCTGCCTGGGATCCAGCCCCGGACGGGGGGACACCGGCTCCCGTGGGACAGTGACCGTCACAGTGCCGGAGCCTGGGCTGCGGGAGCGTAGCTGCAGCCCTGGCCCCCCCTTCCCTGCAGCCCTGGCCCCCCCTTTCCCCGTTGTGTCTAGACGCTTCGCAAATGCAGGTGCCGCCGCGCCAGCCCCTCCCCGCAGGCTGCAGATCCCCAGCGCTGCCGCAGGCCGCTGCGCTCGGCCGCCCCGGCCAGGGGACCCGGGGGTCCAGAGCTCAGACTCCCCCCCCATCGACCCCCAGCTCCCCCCCCCCAGGGTCCCCTGGCCAGGGCAGGAGAGGGGCAGGACCCCTGGGGGCTGGTGGGGGGCTCGTGGTGCGGGGTGCCCCAGCCCTGCAGCTGCACTGACAGCCCCCCCCAGAGCTGGGGGGGGTCCCACAGACTGGCCACCGCCCCACTGAGGGGCTGCAGCAGCCCCCAGGCTCTTCCAGCCGCTGTCTGCCCCAGCAGCGTCCCACCCCCTGCAAACCAAAGCTGTCACCGCAGAGCTGTGGGGATGGGGGTCCTGGGGGGGGGAACAGCTTCCTGCCTCAGTTTCGTGTCCCCCCCCCGTGCAACGGGGGTGGTGCCGTGAACTGCCTGGGCTGTCCAGCAGCCGAACGTCCCAGCGCGTCCTGGCCTGCTGCAGCATGACACAGCACCGTGGGGAGGGCGGCCGGAGCACCCCGGCATCGCGCAGGGCGGGGGCACCCCGTGGGCAGCGCCGGGGGAGGGGGTTCAAGCAGCACCCACCCCCAGCTGAGCCGGGGAGTCCTGGCTCTGAGCAGGTCGGTCGGCGCTGAGAGGTTTGGGGTGCCCGGGGGGAGGTGGGGACATGTTCCCCTGCAGGCGCGGGAGCCCCCGGCTTTCATCCTCGCCCCGCTGTGTCCCCCGGTGCTGAACCCCCCCGGCCGGTGGGTGCTCGGGAAGGGCCATGGACCAGCCTGTGCTGCCCCATCCGCTGTCGCCGTAGCAACGGGAGGCTGTGCTCAGCCCGCATCCTGCATCCCTCATCCTGCATCCCTCATCCTGCATCCCTCATCCTGCATCCCTCTTCCCGCATCCCGCATCCCTCATCCTGCATCCCTCATCCTGCATCCCTCTTCCCGCATCCCGCATCCCTCTTCCCGCATCCCGCATCCCGCATCCCTCCATCCGCAGCCCTCTCCCATCCTCCCGCACCCCGTCTCCTCCCTCCGCACCCCTCATTGTCCATCCTGCAGCCCAGACCTGTGTCCTGATCCTGCAGCCCTCAGCCCACCCCCACCGCCCTTCCGCCGCCTCCACCCCGTGCTCCCCCACCCTCACCCCCCCGCAGCCCCATGCCCAGCCCTCCCGGGGGTTCTTCCTCTCCTGGGGGGGTCATTTTGCCGCCTGGGCAGTGATGTGTGTGTGTGTGGGGGGGGGATTTGCACCGTGGGGTCTTTGTCTCTCTCCGGGAGCGTGGCTGGCCCCGGCACGGCGTGGGCAGAGGGCGGTGGGGAGGGGGAGGCACAGCCCGCAGCAGGACCCAGGTCGGGGCAGGATGGGGGGGTCCCCAAGTCGGTGTGGGGTGCAGGGACAAGGGAGCAGTGTGGGGTGGGGGCTGGGATGGCTCCTGGGGTGGGAAGGACATCGGTGGGGCCTTGGGGAGGGTGCTGGGTCCCAGCGCTGTCTGGTGGGGCCGCTGTGCTGGATGGGGGGGGTGCTGGAGCCCCCCCAAAAGGGGTCGCGGAGGCAGAGGGAGCCCAGGGTGTTCGGGCAGCTTTGGGTGGGCGGGCAGGGACACGGGCAGTGCCGGGGATCGATCCCTGCTGCTGCCCCGGGCAGCCGCTGTCCCTGACCCCGCTGCGGCAGGGGACGGGCCCGATCCTGCCCCACAGCGCTGTGGGGGATGCGGGGAGGGATGAGCAGGGGGGTGCAGTGGGGTGGGGGGAGAAGGGGACCCCCCCCCCGCTGTGCACACCCATTGCACGCACACTCGTGCACAGACGTGGCGCTGACGAAGGCGGCGTGGGGCTGTCGCGCTCTCGGCCGCCAGCCTGACCCGCTGGGGCGGTGACGAGGGGGTCCCCATCCCTGTCACCCCCCCCCATGCCCTCATGTGCCGGCGCAGCGTGTGCCCCCCCGGCAGGTGCGAAGGGAGGCCCCGGGCGCTGCGGCAAGGAGGAGGTTTGGGGGGCCGGGGCCGGCTGGGGGGGGGGGACAGGGGGCCTGGGGGGGCTGGAGGGGACAGAGCAGGGCTGGGGGCCCTGCCGGGGGGGGGCCGGGGCTGGCCCTGCTGCGGGAGGGAGCGAAGCGGGAGATGGTTCGGAGAAGGAGAAGACAAAAGCGAGACAAAGGGGGAAGGGAGCGGAGGGCTGAGCTGCTGCGGAGGATGGAAACCAGGCAGGGGCTGGCAGGGGGCTGGGGGGGCCGGGGCCGCTCGCCCGCGGGGGGGCCGGGGCCCGATGCCCGCCCCGCGCTGGGGAGGGCCCTTCTGGGAGGTTTTGGGGGGCTCCAGCTCTCGCCGGGGCACTCTGCCCCCTCCCTGGGGCGGGGGTGCGGGTGGCGGGGGTCCCCCGGGCTGCGCCGCGGTCTCAGGCAGGTGCTGGGGTGCTGGCGGGCAGCGAGGGCGCTGCGGGGAGCACCCCGGGGTGCTGCCCACCTCCTCCCCACGCCTGCAGGCGCTGGAGGAGGTGAAGATGTCTGGCTCCATCGCCTCGTACGACCAGCTGGTGCGGCAGGTGGAGGCGCTGAAGAAGGAGAACAGCCACCTCCGGCGGGAGCTGGAGGACAACTCCAACCACCTCTCCAAGCTGGAGAATGAGACCTCGGACATGAAAGTGAGGACGGGCCCAGGAGGGACCCGGCCCCTGTGCTGGGGCTGTGGGGAAGGGCACACGGGGGCTGCCCTCCGCGTTCCTCTCCCCCCCCCCCCCTCCCCGCCCCGACGGCTCCGTCCCTGTTTTAGGAGGTCCTGAAGCACCTCCAGGGCAAGCTGGAGCAGGAGGCGCGGGTCATGGTGTCCTCGGGGCAGACGGAGGTCCTGGACCAGCTGAAAGGTGGGTGCCCAGGCATGGGGGGGGTGTGGGGTGTGTGTGTGGGGGGGTGTCCCCGCCAAGCCCACCTTCACGCCGCTGTCCCCGTCCCCAGCCCTGCAGATGGACATCACCAGCCTCTACAACCTCAAGTTCCCACCGGAGGTGGCCGGAGCCGGGCGCAGCGCTGAGGACACTCAACCACCGCCCGCATCCCACCGGGACGGCTCCGGGGACCTGGGCAGGGCCACCCTCCGGCTGCTGGAGGAGCTTGACCGGGAGAGGTGATGGCCTGGGGGGGGATGCACGGGGCTGGGGGGGCCGGGGGCCGTGCTGACGGGGCTCCCCCCCTCCCTAGGTGCTTCCTGCTGGGCGAGATCGAGAAGGAGGAGAAGGAGAAGGTGTGGTACTACACCCAGCTGCAGAGCCTGGCCACGCGCCTGGACGAGCTGCCGCACGTGGAGACGGTGAGCGGGGGGGTGTCCCAGCACCCCCCCCCCCCGGCCCCGGGGCGCGGGCAGGACCCCGTCCCCCTCACGCCATCCCCCCCCGTCCCCCCAGTTCTCCATGCAGATGGATCTCATCCGGCAGCAGCTGGAGTTCGAGGCCCAGCACATCCGCTCGCTGATGGAGGAGCGCTTCGGCACGGCCGACGAGATGGTGCAGCGGGCGCAGGTCAGGGCGGGCGGGAGCCCTCCCTTCCCCTCCTCGCTGCCCCCGTCCCGCGCCCGGGGGGCTCCAGCTGCCCCCCCGCTGCACCCTGCCAGCTCCAGCCCTGCGTGCCCTTGCACCGGCCCTGTGCATCCTCACACCCGGCTCTATGCACCCTTGCACCCAGCACCGTGCGTCCTCCCACCAGCCCTGTGCACCCTTGCTCCCAGCGCTTTGCACCCTCGCACCCAGCTCCTTGCACCCGGTGCCGTGCATCCTCGCACCCTTGCACCCAGCTCCTTGCACCCTTGCACCCATTTCTTTGCACCCTTACATGCAGCTCCTTGCACCCGGTGCCGTGCACCCTTGCACCCAGCTCCTTGCACCCTCACACCCAACTCCGTGCACGCTTGCATCACCTCTGCACACCCTCACACCCAACCCCGTGCACCCTGGCACCTTGCACCCAGCCCCGCGCACCCTCACGCCTGGCTCTGGGGGTGCTGGGGGTCCCGGGGGGGGGTCCCAGCCCTCGCCGACACCCGCTCCGCCCCCACAGATCCGCGCATCCCGGCTGGAGCAGATCGACAAAGAGCTCATGGAGGCGCAGGACAAGGTGCAGCAGCCGGAGCCGCAGGTAGCGGGGACGGGGCTGGGCCCGCCCGGGGCCAGGGGCCAGCGTCGGGGTCCGTCCCTGCTCCCCGCGGGGCGGCGGAGCCTGCGGAGGCCGGAGGAGGGGGCCGGGCGCAGCCCTCCGCCATTGTCCCCGTCCTGTCCCCGTCGCCCGCCGGCGCGGCACAGCCGGGGCTTTGTGCGGCTCGGGCACCGTGAAATGGGCAGTTGCCATGGAGACGAGAAGTAGGCCATGGCGCGCGGCGGGCGGGCGGGTGGATGGGCGCGGTGGCTCCCGCGGCGTCTGCTGCCGCCGGAGCGGGGACCCCGCCGTCGCCACGGCCCCGCCATCGCCTCCGGTCCTGCCATCGCCACGGCCCCGCCATCGCCTCTGGTCCCTCCGTCCCCACGATCCCTCCATCGCCACAACCGCTCCATCATCTCTGGCCCCTCCATCACCCACGACCCTTCCGTCCCCACGACCTCCCCGTCCCCACGAGCCCTCCGTCCCCTCCAGCCCCTCCATCCCCACGACCCCTCCATCCCCCACACCACCTCCATCATCTCCGGCCCCTCCATCACCCCCAGCCCCTCCACCGCCCCAGCCAGCCCCGCATCCCGCACGGCCCCTCCGTTGCCAACCCACGCAGGCAGCTCCGCGGGCTCGGCCCCGGCGCAGTCCACGCCGCCCGCCCCGCTCGCCTCGCCCACGCTTTTCCTTTCCCGAGCCTGCTGCTGTGGCAGCCCCCACCCCCCCACCCCCCCGATCAGCCCCGATTCCGGCTTAAAACGCAACCCTGGCGTTGACGAAAGCAACGATTGCAACGACCGGGAAACGCTGCCGAATTTAATGGCACCGGCGGGTTCCTGAACAGCGGGGAGGGGCGAGGGCGGCGCGTTGCAACCTGCCTCCATCTGCCCCCTCCGCTGCAGCTCTGCGGGAAGGCGCCGGGCATGGAGGGGGACGGCAGCCTGGACCCCCCGACCCACCCCGAGGAGGGGGGCAGCAGCCTGGGCAGCAGCAAGGTGAGGGGCAGCCGTGCCCGAGTCCGGCTGGGGTGGGGAGCGCGGGGCCGTGTGTAACCCCGAGTCCCCCTCCCGCAGGTGGAGGTGGTCTTCTGGCTCCTGTCCATGCTGGCCACGCGGGACAAGGACGACATGTCCCGCACGCTGCTGGCCATGTCCAGCTCGCAGGAGAGCTGCCTGGCCATGCGCAAGTCGGGCTGCCTGCCCCTGCTCATCCAGATCCTGCACGACTCGGACGGCGAGCCGGGACCCCCCGAGAGCCCCGCCGGTGCCAAGGACGCCCGCATGCGTGCCAACGCCGCCCTCCACAACATCGTCTTCTCCCAGCCCGACGAGGGCCAGGCCAAGAAGGAGATGCGGGTGCTGCACGTGCTGGAGCAGATCCGCTCCTACTCGGAGACCTGCTGGGACTGGCTGCAGATGCAGAGCAGGGACGGGGGCAGAGGCCCCGAGGGCAGCGCGGGTACGGGGGCGAGCGGGGTGCCAGCGTGTGCGTACACGCACGCGTGGCGGTGCGCCCGCCCGCGAGCATCCGCGCGTGCCGGAGGCAGCAGGCGATGGCGGGGGGGGGGGACGGGACACGGGACACGACACCATCGGTGCCAGACCCCCAGGGCTGACCCCCCGCCTCTCCCCACACAGCGCCGGTGCCCATCGAGCCCCAGATCTGCCAGGCCACCTGCGCCATCATGAAGCTCTCCTTCGACGAGGAGTACCGGCGGGCCATGAACGAGCTGGGTGAGCGTGGGGTGGGCGCGGGGAGGGGGCTCCGTCCCTTTTGCACCGCAGCCGTCCCTGCCCACCCTTCTCCCTGGTGCAACGGCAGCAGCGCTGGGGAGGGGGTGCCGGGGGGCGGGGGACGGAAATCCCGTGCCCAAGTCACCCCCCGTCCCGGCCCGGCCCGCAGGCGGGCTGCAGGCGGTGGCCGAGCTGCTGCAGGTGGACTACGAGATGCACAAGATGACGAGCGATTCCCTGAACCTGGCACTGCGACGCTACGCGGGGATGGCCCTCACCAACCTCACCTTCGGCGACGTGGTCAACAAGGTCCTGGGGGGGGCTGCGGGGTGGGGAGTGGGGCTGGGGGGGGGCTGCGGCATCACCCTCACCATCCTCATCCTCCCCACAGGCGACGCTGTGCTCCCGCCGGGGCTGCATGGAGGCCATCGTGGCTCAGCTGGGCTCCGACAGCGAGGAGCTGCACCAGGTGGGTGCCGGTGGCGTGGGGGGCTCCCCCAGGGAGGGGGACGGTCCCTGCGCCCACCCGCCCCATTCCGCCCTCCCAGGTGGTCTCCAGCATCCTGAGGAACCTCTCTTGGCGGGCTGACATCAACAGCAAGAAGGTGCTGCGGGAGGTGGGCAGCGTGACCGGGCTGACGCGGTGCGCGCTGCACGCCGGCAAGGTGAGCGCCGGGGCGGGTGGCAACGGGCACCGGGGCGGCCGGACGGGGGCTGACGGGTGCGTGCGTCCCCACCCGGGACAGGAGTCCACGCTGAAGAGCGTCCTGAGCGCGCTGTGGAACCTGTCGGCGCACAGCACGGAGAACAAAGCCGCCATCTGCGGGGTGGAGGGGGCCCTGGGCTTCCTGGTGAGCACCCTCACCTACAAGTGCCAGAGCAACTCGCTGGCCATCATCGAGAGCGGCGGCGGCATCCTCAGGAACGTCTCCAGCCTCATCGCCACGCGGGAGGACTACAGGTGAGGGTCGCCGCGGAGCGGGGACGGTGCCGGGGGGGGGGGGGGGGTGTCTCAGGGACCGTCCTGACGGCTGGGGGTCCCCCCCTGTCCCGCAGGCAGGTGCTCCGGGACCACAACTGCCTGCAGACGCTGCTGCAGCACCTGCGCTCGCACAGCCTCACCATCGTCAGCAACGCCTGCGGCACCCTCTGGAACCTGTCCGCCCGCAGCCCCCGCGACCAGGAGCTGCTCTGGGACCTGGGGGCGGTCAGCATGCTGCGCAACCTCATCCATTCCAAGCACAAGATGATCGCCATGGGCAGCGCGGCCGCTCTCCGCAACCTCCTCACCAACCGGCCCCCCAAGTACAAGGATGCCGCCGTCATCTCGCCGGGCTCCTGCATGCCCTCGCTCTACATGCGCAAGCAGAAGGCGCTGGAGGCCGAACTGGATGCCAAGCACTTGGCCGAGACCTTCGACACCATGGAGAAGCAGAGCCTGAAGAGCCAGAACGCCAAGAAGCCGACGCGGCACATAGAGAACCTGGTGAAGGACTACGCCTCCGACTCCGGCTGCTTTGACGACGATGAGGTGCCCAACGTCTCCACCGGCGTGGAGACGGCCAGCGCCTCCGTCCTCTCCATGTTCCTCAATTCCTCCTTCCTCCAGGGGCAGGCGCTGCCCCGGGCGCTGGCACAGAGGCGATGCCCGGAGCCAGAGAAGGATGGCAGCGGCAAGCCAGCGGAGCCCAAGAAGCTGCCGCTGCCGGAGGATGACGTCTCGCTGGCCGCCGAGAAGTTGGCCAACAAGATCTCCAGCACGGTGGCCAAGATCGACAAGCTGGTGGAGGACATCTCCACCATGCACACGTCCTCGGATGACAGCTTCAGCCTCAGCTCGGAGGACCACTGCCTGGACTGGCAGTACGGCCCCGAGGAGGTGCACGAGGCGCGCGCCCAGTCCTGCTCGCCGTGCCGTCTCTCAGACACCGGCGGCTTTGCCAAGCGGGAGAGCCTGAGCCGGGCGCACACGCTGCTGCGGCTCAAGACCGCCTACACCAGCCTGTCCAACGACAGCCTCAACAGCGGCAGCACCAGCGACGGCTACTGCACCAAAGAGCACATGAAGCCCTGCACCAGGGCCGCCTTCCTCGACTACCGGGACGAGCTGCAGCGGTACCAGAAGCGGCCGAGCCGGCTCGACCTCAAGAGCATCCTGGGCGGCAAGCCGGAGCGGGTCGAACCCCCCGCGCTCACGGGCAGGGACGCGGCCGAGCTGGACAAGCCGGAGCAGCGAGACCTGCCGGAACGGGCCAAGAAGACGGTGACTTTCCCCAGCCCCAAGACGCTGGACAAGGAGCCCGAGTGGAAGAAGGAGGCGGGCAGCAAGCCCTGCCCTGACCCCCAGGTCCGCACCATCAAACTCTCCCCGTCCTACCAGCATATCCCGCTGCTTGAAAGCCTGGCCAAGAGCGGGGCAGCCGCTGGCGCCGGCCACCACCCCTCCCTCCTGGGCAGAAAGCAAGCCTGGCTCCCCCCTGCGCTGCTGCAGACGGCCGAGACCTTGAGCAAGATCCCAGAGAAGCTGCCCGCCCACCCGCCAGCCACGACGGAGCAGGAGTCGGTGCAGAAATACTCGGTGGAGGACACCCCCATCTGCTTCTCCCGGTGCAGCTCCCTCTCCTCTCTCTCCTCGGCCGACAACGTGCTGGACGGGCAGAGCCACAGCGAGAACGACCTGGACAGCGACTCCTCCCTGGAGATCCTGGAGATGGAGGAAGGGGACGGGGAAGGTGAGGATGGGAGGCAGGAGAAGGACAAGGCGGCGGATCTGGGTCCGGCCACGCCGGCGAGGATTTCGCAGCCTATCACCATCCCCTTCCCGAAGCGTGACAAGGTCTTCCTGCGGGAGTCATCACCGTCACGCCAGGAGGACCTCACGCCCTCGAGCTCCTCGGAGAACTACATCCAGGAGACGCCGCTGGTGATGAGCCGCTGCAGCTCCGTCAGCTCCCTGGGCAGCTTCGAGAGCCCCTCCATCGCCAGCTCCATCCAGAGCGACCCTTGCAGCGAGATGATCAGCGGCACCATCAGTCCCAGCGAGCTGCCCGACAGCCCCGGGCAGACCATGCCACCCAGCCGCAGCAAGACGCCCCTCTTCGAGCTGGGCTGCCAACCGGAGAAGGAGACCAGCCAGTTCAACATCCAGTGGGAGAACAACGTCAAGAAGTTCATGGAGATCACCGACTTTAAGGAACGCTTCCAGCTTCCCCAGGACCTGGACTCCATGGTCTACTTCACGGTGGAGAAACCCAACGAGAACTTCTCCTGCGCCTCCAGCCTGAGCGCCCTGCCCCTCCACGAGCACTATGTCCAGAAGGACGTGGAGCTCAAGCTGATGCCCACGTTCCCGGAGAAGAACAGCCTGAATTTCGTGGCTCACGAGAAGCGGGAGGAGCGGCGGGAGGAGCGGTACCTGGAGGGCCGGCGGCGGGCTGACCGCCCCGAGCCCCCCTCCGACGATGACATCGAGATCCTGAAGGAGTGCATCAGCTCCGCCATGCCCTCCCGCTTCCGCAAGGTGAAGACCTCCCTGCTCTCCGGCCAGGTCCTGCACCCCCAGACGAAGAAGCCGGTGCACGTCCCTGTGTACATGCTGGTGCCGGCCCACGCGCACCCCGGCGTCCCCAAGCACCTGCGTGCCACCGCCCGCGACCTCTTCAAGGACGACGACTCCTTCACTGACTCGGCCGACGGGACCCCCGTCAACTTCTCCAGCGCCGCCTCGCTGAGCGACGAGACCCTGCGCTACCCGGCCGCCGAGGAGGCTCAGCATCCCCGCGGCGCGGGCACGGGGGTCCCGGTGGGGGTCCTGCCCGAGGGGCACCGCGAGACGGGCGGCGCCGGCTCCATCCCGGCCAGGAGAGCCACCTCCAGCAGCTCGGCGCCTGCCCAGCTGAGCTCAGCCCGCAAAGGGAAAGCGGGGTCGAGCCGTGGCCAAGGCGGGGAGGGGCAGCGGGGGAAGCAGCCCCCCGCCAAGAGCGGACCCAGCCTGGAGCTGGAGGCGGGGAGGACCAGCGGTCCCCCTGGGCGGAAGGACGCTCCCCGGGAGGACGGGGTGGCCTTCCAGTCGCTGTGCCACACCACGCCGACGGAGGAAGCCGTCTACTGCTTCTATGAGCAGGACTCGGATGAGCTGCCCGAGGCGGGCAGGGAGGCGTCTGGCAGCAGAGCCCAGCCCGGCCGGGTGCCCAGGAGGGAGCGCTGGGGCGGCTCCGTTCCCCGCAGGGAGCCCGAGCCCGGTCCCCGGCCGGCGAAGGCGAAACCACAGAACAACCTCATCGCTGACGAGACGCCGCCGTGCTACTCCCTCAGCTCCTCCATGAGCTCCCTGAGCGATGCCAACCCCTCCGACGGCGAGGAGCGGGGCCAGCCCTGCGGCAAAGCCCCCCGGCCGCGGTCGGCCGGGGCAGTGGGGCAGGCACAGGGGGGCTCCCCCAGCTCCCCCAGCCTCAACTCGGAGGATGACCTGCTGCAGAAGTGCATCGGCTCGGCCATGCCCAAGCGCCGGCGGCCCTCGGCTCGCCGGAGGACGGTGGAGCGCAAGCAGAAGCCGCCGGGCGCCGGCGGGAGGGAGCGGAAAGCGGAGGCGAGGCATCGCCCCGCCGAGGACGCCGGATCCGACCGGGGCTCGGACCTGGACAGCGTGGAGTGGCAAGCCATCCAGGAAGGTGCCAACTCCATCGTCACCTGGCTGCACCAGGCTGCTGCCTCCCTCTCGCGGGAGCCTTCCTCCGAGTCCGACTCCATCCTCTCCTTCGTGTCAGGGCTCTCTGTCGGGTCCACCCTGCAGCTCTCCCTGGGCAGGCAGGAGAAGAAACGGGCCGGCAGCGTGGCCGGCCGGGATGCGGCGAGGAGGGAGCACAGCAAGAGCCGCCCAGAGAGGAAGGATGTGCCGGGTGCCCGTCCCGCCGGCCGCGGAAACGCCAGGGCGGAGCGGAGCCCGGCACCCACCAAGCCGGCGCCCAACCTGCCCGTGGTCTTCCGCGGCAGGACCGTCATCTACATGCCCAGCCTGGCCAAGGACGCCCCCAGCCCGCGGGCCGCTCCGAAGAAAAGCCCCGTGGCCAAGCCCGAGGCGCCGGCGGCCAAGAACCTCTCCCTGAGCCAGCAGCGCTCGCGGAGCCTGCACCGGCTGGGCAAGCCCCCCGAAACCGGGGACCTGGCGCTGCCCAAGAGGAGCACGACGCCTCCTGCCCGCATCGGCAAGGGACCCCCCTCCTCGGGCTCCTCCCGCACCTCCACCCCCTCCCAGCAGGCACCCAAGAAGCTGCCGTCGCCCTCCCAGCTCGCCAAGCAGGGTCCCCCGGCCGCGGGCAAGGCGGGCGGCTCGCCCTCCCCGCCGGGACCCCCGGCCAGAGCCCCGGCCCCCAAGTCCCCGGCCCCCAAGCAGTCCAAGACGCAGAAGTCGCCCGTCCGCATCCCCTTCATGCAGAAGCCCAGCAGGAAGGCGCTGCCGGGCCGGGGGGCCATGCCGGTGCTGGAGGAGCAGGCGGACGGTGGCAAGGCACGGGGCAACGGGCCGGGGGCACCGGGGGGCGGCCGGCTCAACCTGGTGCGGATGTCGTCCGCTCGTTCCAGCGGGAGCGACTCGGACCGCTCCGGCTTCCTGCGCCAGCTCACCTTCATCAAGGAATCCTCCAGCCTGCTGCTGCGGCACCGCACCGAGCTCTCCCCGGCGCAGCCGGCGACCTCGCTGCCTCGCCGCACCTCCCCGCAGCGCAGCCGCACCACCCTCCCGGCCGTCTTCCTCTGCTCCTCCCGCTGCGAGGAGCTCAAGGCGGCCAAGCGAGCAGCCCCCAGCCCACGGCCCCTCATCCCCAGGGCCCAGCCTGGCGGCAAAGTCCCCGCCAGCGCCAAGCCGCCGCGGAGGACCAGCTCTGAGAGCCCGTCCCGGCTGCCGGTGAAGACCAGCATCCCCACACCCGAGCCCTTCAAGAGATACTCGTCCTCGCCCAACATCAGCGTGGTGCGGAGGACGGGCAGCCCTTCCTCCGTCCTCTCCGCCCGCTCCGAGGCTTCGGCGCGGCGGCGGCAGACCGAGGCGGTGCCCAGCGGGCAGCCGGCGAAGCCACCGGTGGTGATGATGAAGGGCACGTGGCGGAGGATTCGGGACGAAGACATTCCCCACATCCTCAAGAGCACCCTGCCCTCCTCCGCCCTGCCGCTGGCGGGCGCCGGCGAGGAGGAACGCCCTGGCACCCCCGGCCCCAGGAAGACCAGCGACGCCGTGGTGCAGACCGAGGACTTCTCCACCACCAAGACCAACTCCAGCACCTCTCCCACGCTGGAGACCCGCGAGGGGCCCCCGCACACCCGCGCCGCCTGCGACGGCGAAGCCCCAGCCCCCGCCAAGGCCACCCTGCCCATCTCCTTCGGCCACGACGCGCCGGCCGGGACCTTCCCCGCCAGCCGGCACGGCTCCCCGAGCAGAGCCGCCCGCGTCACCCCCTTCAACTACGTCCCCAGCCCCATGGCGGTGACGGTGGTGGCCGACAAGGCGGTGGAGAAAATCCAGGCTTGAGCAGCGGCTGCAGGTGAAGCCCCGGCGAGGGTCCCACAACACCCCCTGCCCCGCGAGAGCCGGCCGGGGCCGTGCTGGGGGGGACGGCGACGCGGGGCAGCTGGGGACCGGTGAGCGACCCCAGCCCGCTGCCTGCCCCGGCTGGGGTCTGGCTGTACCGGAGCACCGCAGTTCCCAGTGCCAAGGACCGGGCAGAGCTGGCGGGACCCGCTGGGCGCTGGGGACGGGGCTGATGCCCCAGACTGAGATGCGTCTCGGTGGCCATCTCCTCCCACCGACGGACGCCCCAGGACAAGGCGAGCAGGGGCCGCGTCCCCACGTCCCCCCATCCCGCTCACCCGCCTCGGGCAGAGGCTGAACCAGGGCCTGATCCTGCGTGCCGGGAAGACGGCACACCGCACCCAACGCCAGGTCTCCGCTGCGTGCTTCAGCTCGTCTCGGCACCGACACCCGGCCCCGCCAGCGATCGCAGCTCATTTATTAACGAGGGGAGGGAGCGCGCAGCGGGATCAAGCCAGGGAGAGGCTTGGCGGGGGGGACAGTGCACGGCCGCGGGGAGACGGGGCTGGGACCCCCCGTTTGTGCTGCTGGAGGCTCCTAATTAAGGCGCCCGGCTGATTGCTAACGAGTAACCCGCAGCCGTGGCGCTTGCGCTGCTTCAAGGCGGCGTCGGGTGGAAAAGGTACGGGAGGAGCTGGGCGGGGGCTCGCTGGTGGGCGGCTGGGGGCCCGCGGGGCTCGTCCCGGGGGGCTGCTCGCAGGGTCGTGTCACTGGGCCGGGGAGCTGCCCTGGGAGGGGACGGGGTGCTGAGCTGGCACCGGGGTGCCCAACCCCTGGGGAAGGGTCTGGGGTCCCTCACCCCCATCCGCAGCCCCCCGCCCCAGGGTGGAAGAGCCCCATCCCGGCTGGCAGCCAGGACCCCGGCGCATCCCCGTGCGCCGTGGACACGAGTCCATCCAGGACTGGATTACGCCCACGAGCGCAGGGGCTCCCAGCCCCCAAAGCACCGGGGACGCCCCCCTCCTGCTGCCGGTCGCGGGGGCGTGCAGGACCGTCCTCGGCCCCGGGGAGCGGGATGGGCTGTGGAGGGGCCCCCCGATCCGGGTGCTCCCCGACCCCTTGGGTGCCTCCCGGTCCTCCCACCCCCCCGCTTGCTGCCTGCTTTGGGTGGGGTGACCCGTGAGCCCCCCACGTAGCAGTGCCATGGGGTGCTGCAGGGACAGACAGGGGGCTACGGGGACACGTGCGGGGGACCCAGGGATACACATGGGGGGGCGGGGACATAGCGAGGGGCTCTGGGGACCTGCCCCGGGGCCGCGCAGCGGGGCCACGGGGGTAGGCACTGAGGCCAGGGAGACACCAGGGCGGTGGGGACATGCATGGGGTCCCCGGGGATGCGCAGGGGGGCCGTGGGGCCGTGCACGCCCCGGTGCCCGCTGGAGACCTCCGCTCCGGCAGCGGCTGGGGGGCTGCAGCCAGCGCAGCGGGACTCGGGGCCGGGGCTGAAGAAAAGGGGGCAAAGTCCCCAGGGCAGCACGCGTCATCGTCCCCCGTCCCCACCCGCGAGCGCCGTGACCGAGCGTAGGGTGCGCCAGGAGGGCCGGCGTCGCCGCACGCGCTCGGCCGCGGCCCCGGGTTCAAGCCCCGCTGCCCAGCTCTGCTCTCGCCCGCCTCTGCTCCGTGCGTGCCCGTCGGCTTCAGCCCTCCCCTGCGGACAATCCCGCCGGGTTTCACGGTGCCCTGCTTCCCCCCATGGCTGTATGTATGTACTAAGGATGTTATTTTACCAGGACTCTGGACAGTATTAAGAATTAAAAGCCAACCTGTGTAAATAAGAAGGGGTGGTCTGTCCGTCCCGCGCACCCGGGCTTTGGGGAGCCACAGCCCCGCCGCAGGGTTTGCCGGATCCATTTCTTGTGCTTCACGGCCGAGGCGGCGACTGGGGGCTTGAAAGGGTCGGTGAAGTCCGAGCCGGTGAAGGACAGGACGCCGGCCACCTCTGCCCGCTTCCCGCACACCAAGGGGCCCCCGGAGTCACCCTGGGTGGAGGTGACAGTGGGGTGCAGACCCCAACCGGGGGCCAGGGACCCCGTCATGGCCGGGGAGGGGGGCGTTTCGCATCTCTGCTCGGGGTGAGCATCCTCCCCGGAGTCCCCCGCACCCGGGAACGGCGGCTCGGGGTGGGGACAGAGCTTGGCAGCCGGTTGGTCCCCTCCCGAAACCCTTTAGCCCCCTCCCAGCTCCTCACCTTGGAGGGGGCCGAGCCCCTGCGGCGTCCCTGGAAGCAGATCATGGCGGGGGCGATGCCGCCGTTCCAGAAGCGGCTGTTGTTGCACATCCGCGCGTCCAGCACCGTGACGTCCAGCTCCTGCAGCGTGGGCGAGAGCCCGCCGCGCCGGCGGAGGCCCCAGCCCGCCAAGCTGCACGCCGCCCCGGCCACCGGCTCCCGCCCCAGCAGCTTGATGAGCCGCCGGGTCCTGCTCAGCGTCACCGTCCCCTCCAGCTGCGGACGGGGCGGCGGGCAGCGTCAGACCCCCCCCCCCCACCGCTAACGGCCGGCAGGAAGCACCCCGCTGCCGCAGGTGGGCGGCTGAGGGCGAGCACCGGGCTGGCGCAGCACCCACGGGCGCGGGGAGACGTCACCCAGCCGTGAAAGCGCTCGGAGGCGAGAAGAGGAAACGTCACCCAGCCCCTCGCCCCGGCTGAGAGCGCGGCCGCACCGGTGCAGCGTGAACCCGCTCGGATCCCTCCCCGGCAGCGCTTCCTGGCACCGCCAACGGTCACGCCGGCCCCACGGCAAAAGCCTTTCCCGCGGCCGGTGCGAGCCCCACCTGGAGCAGGAGAACGTCGTTTGCCATCGTCCGGCGGTCGTAGCCAGGGTGGGGACAGACCGCCTGGATGGGGAAGGTCTGCGTGGCCGCCCCGCGCTCCCGCAGGCTGTGCAGGCCCACCACCACCGTCCCCGCGGCCCTCGTCCCCGCGGCCCTGGCAGCGGGAGCCAGCGTCGGCGGGAGCCCGGCACCGGCCACGGCCCGGCGCCGGCCACACGGAGCCCCGCCGAGACCCCCGTCCCTGCGCCGGGCAGGACGCGGCCGCTCCAGCCTCACCCCCGACAGAAGCAGTGGGCGGCCGTCAGCACCCAGCGCTCGTGCAGCAGCGCTCCCCCGCAGGCGTGAACCCCCCCGAACTGGATGGACGCCATGTAGGGCCTGGAGTGGGGTTTGGCCTCCTGTCCCCCGATCACCGACGGCTGGAGCCGGCCCTGCGCTGCCGGGGAGAGGAGAGCCTGTCCCGGTCGATGTCCTGTCCCGAGAGCCTGTCCTGTCCCGAGAGGAAAAGGCTGGGGGTCCCCAAGCAGCCCCCCCCGTCCCCCCCAGTGCATCCAGCCGCCCCTGCGAGCTGGCTGCCACCCCCCCCGCCGCCGCCGCCAGCGATGCCGAGACCCCACCGGCCGCCCCCAACCCACCGCCCCGGTGCTCACCCAGCCCGGCCAAAGGGAGAATCGTCATCATCATCATCATCATCATCATCATCAGCCCCGGGCCGTCCCTCGCCCCCATCCCTCGCCCGCCCGCGCCGCGTCCCTCTGCGGAGGTGATGCGAGGCTGCCGCGCTCCACGCCGAGCCAGCGCAGAGGCGCGTCACGTGCGAAAGCGGCGCATGGACCCCCGCTAAGGGGGGCAGGAAGGGGAAGAGGCACCCGTGGGGCAGAGCCAAGACCTGGGGGGGGCGGGGGGGGGGCGGAAAACCACCCGCAGCGACCCCGCCGCTCCCTGGGGTTTGACTTTGACCTCATCCCCCGCTCAGCGAGCGACACGGGACAGAGTCGCATCGTCAGTTCTCCGAGAAGGGTTTTTAATGAGATTTGCGACAATCCCCGGTGCCGGGGCCCCCCGTTCCCAGCACCTTCATCAGCAGGACAGGGTAACCGCGCTCCCGTCACCGTCACCGCGGGGCCGTCGGCCCCAGCCCCCCCAACAGGCTGCAAAAGCAGACCCCCCGCCCCCCCCGGTCCCTCAGCGCTTCGCTCTGGAGGAGGGGGCAGGGCTGGCTTTGCCCGCTGCCGAGCGGGACGTTCTCAGGCTGTCCACCAGCCTGTCGAAGAAGAACTCGGTCTGGTACTCCAGCTCGATGAGGTGCTGCAGGAAGCGGGGCACCTCGGCTTTCTTCACGCCCACGTACACGGGGATCATCTTGGTCCCGCGGCAGTGGATGATGTGATAGAGGTTCCACTGGGAAACGCGCTGGCACCAGGGGTCACCCAGGGACTTGGCGGAGAGGAGGAGGATGGCCACCCGGCTGGCCTCGATGACCTCGATGGCGGTCAGGACGACGGACGTCCCGGCCACTTGGTCCTGGTGCTCTACGTAGCCCCGAAAGCCCTCTTCCTTCAAGCGGTCCGAGATGCGGGAGGCGATGCGGTCGTCCTCGGGGCAGTACCAGATGGAGTAGTCGTAGGTGAAGCCGCGGCGCGAGGGCGCGGATGACATGCCACCCGCCGGGGACGAAGGCATCGAGTTCACGGGCAACGGGGACCAAAGGCCGCGCCGGGAACCTTGCCGCCGTGGCCGGACGGCCCCTTCCCGGCACGGGCGGCAGGTCCCACCGCTCGCCGGGGAAAGGTCAGGCTGCCGAGGCAGCGCAGGGCGGCCCCTCCCCTCTCGCGCGCCGGTGAGGCGCCGGCAGCGCCAGATCCTCCGGTAAATCAAACGCAATGGGTTCCGCTTCCAACTGGGGCAAGCGAAACCGCAACGGCGGGGCGTCCCGAGGCGCCCGCCGCAGTCCAGGGCGCCCGCGGAGAAGAGTCCCGAGCGCCGAGGCCGCGCGGACGGAGGCTGCCGGCCTCAGAAAGCTTTCTGCCTCATTTCCGAAACGCCGCGCTCCAGCGCCGCTCCCGCTCGCCGCAGCTCCTCGCGCCGCTCCCGCAGCCGCTCCCGGGCCTCCTGCAGCCGCTGGTTCATCTCCACGTAGCAGCGGCTCTGCCGGTACAGCCGCTCCCGCTCCTCCGCCGCGGCCTCCTGCCCAGCGGGGCCGGGGGAGCCTGGTGGGGAGCAGAGGAGGCGGGGGGGGGGGGGGGGGTCAGCGGGGGCTGGCGGAGCTCCCCTCCCCCCCACCCCCTCTCCTCGCTCTCCCCCACCCCGGGGACTCACCCGGGGAGGGGCCGTGGTCCCGGCGGGGCTCCGCGGGGAGGAGGAAGACGGGGTCGGCCGGGTGGGTGCCCCGCACGTCGGCCAGGATCTGCTCCGCGCTGGGGGGCTCAGGGCGGGTGGGCAGCACCCGCTTGGCCTTGGAGCTCATCACGGGGCGGCCTCATGCACAGGGGCTGGGGGGGGGGGTGAGGGGCTGCCCCCACCCCCGACAGACAGACAGACAGACAGACCCCCCCGCGCTGCCCTTTGGACGGACACACAGACCTGCCCCCTGCCCTGTCCCCCCCGGACAGACGGACAGACAAACAGAGCCCTTCCCTGCCCCCCCACCCCCACCCCCGGACAGACCGACTTCCCCCCCTCCCACTCTCCTAGACAGACAGACCCCCTCGCTGCCCCAGGACAGACAGTAGCCCTCTCGTTGCCTCTTAGACAGACAGACAGACAGACCTCCCGCCTCCTCGCCCCAGGACGGACAGACGCCCTCCTTGCCCCCCCCCCGACAGACAGACAGACACCCCCCCCCCCCCCCCGCCTTGTCCACCCCAGGACAGACAGACAAAGGCCCGCCGCGTCCCTCAGGACAGACAGAGGCTCCTGCCTCTCCCCGGGACAGCCACCCCCCCGCCCCCCCAGGACAGACAGACAGACACACACCAACCCTCCAGGACAGACAGACAAAGTCACCCCCCTGCCCCCAGGACAGACAAACCGGCCCCCTCCGCCCCCCCCAGGGCAGACAGACAGACAGACAGATCCCCTCCGCCACCCGCTACTCCGGACGGACAGACGGACGGACACCGCCTCCGCCACGCTCCTCACCCCCCGCGCTCCTCCCGGCCACCGTAGCGCCAGCGCCCCGCCCCGTGACTCACCTCCGCCGCGCCCCCGGAAATACGTCATCTCGGCGCGGTTCCCCACCCCCCTTTCCCCAGGCCCCGCCCTTTCTCTTAAAGGCACCGCCCCCCCCGCTCTTAAAGGAGCCGCGCAGCCCGTAAAAAGCACACGGGAGAGGTTCGCGAAGCACCGGGGACCCCCCCGGGGGTTTATTGGGGGCAGCAGCCGTGGGGCCTGGGGCTGGGCCTGGGCCCCGCTCGGCCGGGCACGGCCGAGCAGGGCCCAGGCCCAGGCCCAGGCCCGTGGTGCCGGTGCCGGTACCGGTACCGGGGACGCCGGAGGCCCCTCTCACTTGCTCTTCTCCGCTTCCTGCACCAGGTTCAGGGCTGCTCTGGAGGCTGCAGGAGACAACGTGGATGCTGTTAGGGCCCATCCCTGGAGCAGCGGCCACCCAGCCAGTGGCCTGGCAACGAGCCCGTCTCGGCCACGTTGGCACCATCCCGTTCCCTCCCTCGCCCGCCGCGGCACAGGCCGAGGAACACACAGACACGGCGGGACCGAAGGAGGACGCACGGCTTGGGAGGGGGGTCTGGCTACGGAGAAACAGGAGGGAAAGCGCCTGCTCTACCCACGCCGAGGGAGAAAGGGACGGTTGCGCGTGAGCCGCGCCGGCGTCCGCAAGAGCAGGAGCTCGGTTTGGCCGGTGCCGAGGTGGCCGCAGCCGTCCGCAAGATTCGGCCGAGCGGCTGGCGGTAGCGGCGAGGCGATTCACGCAGAACGGCCCCTTCTCCCTTCAGCGGCAGCGAGAACCGCGGCTTTTACATACAGACAAGCTGAGCTGCGGTGCCACCTCGGCCGCCAGCCGGGCTCTGCTGCTGACCAGAGTCCGCAGGACTGGACCGCGAGGTGCAAAGAGAAGAGAGAGAGAGAATTACGGAGGGGGGAGAGCGAGCCCCCCGCTCGGCTCCTGCCGCCGCGGGGGGACGGGGCTGTGGCTGTGAGAGCACGGCCCACGGTCACCGAGAGACGGCCGCTTGCCGGTACTTAAAACGAGAGCTGCCCATGTCCCAGCGGAGCCGGGCCGTGCTCCAGGGAAAACCGCCCGCCCTGGGCACGGAGCAGGACAAGCGGGGACCGGGGGACGCGCGTTACCTTCTCGGGTGACGCTGGATGCCGCGTCCAGGGCTTTGGTGCTGAGGTTGCCCAGCACGTCGTCCACGGTCTGGTGGTGCTTGAGGAAGCAGGGCCGGATGACGTTCTGGTAGAGCACCTGCGACCCGTTCCAGGACACGGGGGCCATGCACCACACCAGGAACAGGCACTGCGGGGAGGAGAGACGCTCAGAGCTGGGAGATGGCAGGGCAGGCAGGGGCGGAGCGAGGCACCCCCCAGAAGGGGGGCAGTGACGGGGCAGCCGGTGAGCTGCTGCAGTCCCCCCCAGCCTGGCCCAAAGGCAGCTTCCCGAGGCTGGAGCTCGCTGGAGGTACCAGGACCTCAGCAGGGAGCTCCACGACGGACTGCGGCCCCACCACAGCCACCACCACCGCCCTGCTAACGGGGCAGAGCCCACCACGCTCGGGTCCTCCAAGTTCAGCCATCGGGCGAGAACCTTGGGGATGTTTAGACTGGATATCAGGAAATTTTTCTTCACCGAAAGGGTTATCAAGCACTGGACCAGGCTGCCCAGGGAAGGGGTTGAGTCCCCATCCCTGCAGGTATTTAAAAGCCGTTTGGATGAGGTGCTCAGGGACATGGTGTGGTGGTGGGCTGGGCAGTGTTAGGTTTACGGTTGGACTCCATGATCTTAAAGGGCTTTTCCAACCTTTGCGGTTCTGTGATTGATTCTGTGACTCTGGCACCGGCAGCCCCCAGTGAAGCCGTTACCTTCCCAGCGTAGTAGAACGGGAACCAGTAGAGGAAGGTGTCGGAGAAGAACTCGGCTACGCTGAAGACACCGTACACCACCCAGTACGTCAGCCACGTGGTGTCGTCCTCCTTGCTGGAGCTCTCGATGGCTTTGATGCTGCGGCAGGAGAGGGGAAGGGCACTGCTGCTGCAGCCCTGCTGCCAGGGTGGGCACCTCCTTCCCCGAGTCCTCCAAACCCTGGAGCAAACCACCCTACCGGGTGCTGCTGCCCCAAGCTGGGACCGTGCCAGGTCCTCGTGTTTTCAGGAAGGTCTCAAGAGCTTCCCGACCGTAACCGCCTGTTCGTTTACCAGGGAGACCCTCTGCCTAGGGCAGGGAACGCTCTCCGGATGCTGCAGGGAGGCTAGGCCGGGACATCGGTACTTACGAGACGTACGCGGGGTAGGCGAAGCCGATGAGGTTGCAGAGCAGCGAGGCGCCATAGCCGAACACGAGGTACAGCCCCAGGAACGCCGCAGAACCTGCCGGGGGGGACGGAGAGGACGGTCACCTACCTGCCGACACCGAGACAGTGAGGAGAGACCCTGGCTCGGTCCGCTGAGCAGGTTTCTCATCCCAGTAGTGAAGAAGAGGCGCGTGCCGGGACCCTCCAGTTGGGAATAACGACCACCCCCAGTTAATTCCAGTACGACCCTCCACACACCGGACCACCGAGGTGCTCGACACGCTGCTCGCACAGCCGCGCGGAGCCACGGCACGTGGCAGAGTCTGTCGTGGAGCGCAGGCGCTCGCTCGTCCCCAAGGGGATTTGCATGCCACGATCTGGTCCCGTCACCGTTTGTCCCTTCCCTGGCCTGGAAGGGACTTTACCGCGACAAACTCGTGGCGCTTTCGGCCCGTCGCCAGCTGGACGCTGGCCCAAGGCTGTGGAGACGTCAGAAGCGGAGGCTTTTAACACACACCTACGGTCCAAAGCTAAGGGACTGAGCTTCTCCTTCGCACGCGGGGCTCGGAGCCAGTTGGCATTTTGATAACGACCGCTCAAGGACAAGCCCTGCTCCCAGAGCCTGCGTCTCCTTCCCGCTCCCTGTACGCATCCCCGGCACGTCCTTGTGCCGAGCAGCCGCTGTTCATTAAGCATTCAGCCCCCTGAGAACCAGCAACCCAATCCCGCTTCCCTGTTATTAAATTAAATCGTTAAAATTAAATGTAAGTCATGGCTTCGGTCATTTGAGGCCTGCCCAGCCCTCAGACGCTTGCAGGAGGCTGGATCAGCGGAGCCGGGAGAGCCGGCGGATGGGGGAAGCCGGGGCAAGGAGCCCTCGCTGCTGAAACCACGGCCACAGCGAAGAGCCCTCGCTCGCACGCGGGCTCAGAGGGCAGGGAGACGCCGGCACCCAGCAGCTCCCTCCCGGCCCGCCCGAGGCAGCCGAAACACAGACCCCGAAGGGGCAGAGGGCAGGAGAGCAGCTCAGGAACACGCAGAGCCGGCGTCGAGGGCGTTTACCGTCGCAGCCCAGCAGCGTCTCCCCTACCCTGCGTACAGACTCCTCCATCGGTGTAAGCGCCTTGCCCTGCAGCGGGCAGGAAAGCCAGGACTTAACCTGTCTGTGCCAGGGAATTAGAGGAAAGCTCGGAGGATGGATTATCCCCGCTCTGCTCACTGCAGCATTTCTGCGCCTTGCTTTGGCCCCCGGCGCGGCTCCGGGCACGAACGGGGCTTCGGGTCTTTCCCAGGAGACGGGCAGGAGCAAGGCGGCTTTGGAGCAATCACAACCCTCCCTTCAAGGAGAGCTAGCAGGCAGGCTCGGGCAGCGCTGGGTTTCGTTCCCCCAAAAGAGCCTTAGGAGGGATTTCACGGGTTTAGCCCCCAGAGAAATTTATGTAACAGCAAAAAACCAAGCGAAAGGTTTCACTTACAAAGAGCTGCTGAGGCGGGCGGCCGGAGCCGTCCCACGGTGCCTGTCCCAGCAAGGAGGGCGAGCAGCCAGCGGGACGGCCAGCCCGGCTGGCCCCGTGCCTTGGGAAGGGGACACCGTCCTCCTCCGGCATGATTTTTTACCCAGCCGAAGCCACCGCGTGGCTGACGTGGCTGTGCTGCCCAGAGGCCAGGCAAGATGGGCTCCAAACTGCAGCCCGTGGGTCGCTACTGGCTCCAGAGACGCAGCACCGACCCTGCTGGGTTCAAACACAAATTGGGAATTGCTCCAGAGCCAGGGAGGGGGGGAAATTGGGTATTTTTAGTTTAGCGGCAGCTTCTCCTTTCCAGACAGGGACTGAGAACAGGGGACCATTGCTCTTTGGTGGAAGCGGTGCCTCCGCTCTTCCCCTACCCCCAAAAGTCCATCGCACCCGAGCACGACCACAGCCCCGGGACCGTTTTGCTCGGAAGACGCCCGACCGCGTCCAAACACAACCCGCTCACAGCGGCACGTGCCCGTTCACGGACCCCTTTCCTCCTCGGAGCGGGAAAACGAGCCCTGCAGCGGGTAAAGGGCCAGGGACTCGCGCCCAGTGGGCAACCGGGAAACCCCAGGCCCCTCTTGGGAGGTTTTATATAAAATACCGAATCGGAGCACGCGGACAGGCAAGTGGTAAATTGGCAGAGGGTGGCACGGGGCTCGGAGCCGCCGCGAGGACAGAGGAGAGGGGTCACGTCACACCGGGAGGACGCTCCCCGGGGAGAGGCCAGCTGGTTTCTCATTAACGAGCAAACAGGATCTGGTTAACGGCCGGACCTCTGCCCTCCCGCCGGGACCGGGGGACACGGGGACCAGCGCTCCCATCCCCAGCACCCCGTCTGACCCGCCGTGTTTTGGGGGCTTGCTCATCAGCGAGCGGGGGGGGGACCCCCCCTCCGGCAGGGCCAGGCTTCTCGGGGGTCTGGAGGGTCCGGCCCAGACCTCCGACACGCAGACCCCGGGGTCTGGGGGCGCGCCTCGCCTCGGGCTGGGCCGCAGGATTTCGCACCTGCCGAAGGCGACGGTGGACGGCGCGGCCGCCCCCCAGGCAGCCCCCGGCCCCGCTCCGTGAGCGCACCCAGCAGCCCCCAAACGGGGGGGGCCCTGCCCGACCCCCCCCCCTCGCAGAGCCCAGAGGCACGGTGAGGGGCTGCCAGGGCACCCCAGGAAGAAGGAGACCTCCCCCAAACGGGAGGGGAGCGGGCAGCGGAGCCCAGGAGCGCAGCCGGGGGTGGGGGGGGACCGGGGAAGGGGAGGGGTTCCGGGGGTGCCGGTCGCACCTGTGGCCAGGTAGAGCCGCCGGACGCCGGTGCGGGCCTCCAGGCGACCCAGCAGGTCACCGAGCGGCCCGGGGCGATCGAGGAGACGCTGCAGCCGCTGTGGCACCGTGCCCATGGCTGCGGCCGCGGCCCCGACCCCGGCCCCGGCCCCGGCCCGAACCCCCCGGCCCCCCCGCCGCCTCCGCCGCCTCCCGCCGCCCCGGGCCAATGCGGCTGCGGGGCGGGGCCGGGAGGGGAGGGGCGGGGCCGGGAGGGGCGGGGCCTGGCCGGGAGGGGCGGAGCGACGTTGTCGCCATGGCAACACCCGCTCAACGCCCGCGGCCTCAATGGCGGCGCGGCCGCGGCCGAGGCCGGCGCTGGGGCCGGGGCTGTTCCCGGGGCTGCTGGTGCTGGTGGTCGCCGCCGCCGCCGCCGCCGCCCCGCCGGGCCCCGCCGAGCCCCGCGTCTACCTGAGCAGCTGGGCCGTGCGGGTGGCAGCGGGGCCGCGGGAGGCCGGGGGCCTGGCCCGCCGGCACGGCCTGCTCTGCCTGGGCCAGGTGAGGCCTGGTCGGTGCCCGCGGGCCCACCCGCTGCTGCGGGGAGGGCGACGGGGCAGGCGGGGGCCGGGACAAGGCCGGCACCTCCTGTCCACACCCCCTCATCCCACCCGGTGTCCCCCTTCGCTCGTCCTCTTCTGCTCATCCCCAACCACTTGTCCCCGCCATGTGTCCCGCAGCGGGACACTGGTTTAATTTTAACGTAGGGCATTCGATCGTTCCCTCTAGTGCTTTTAAACCATCGGATACGGATGAAAGCATAAGGGTTGGAGGTTGCCGATGGCCTCTGTGTGTGCACGGGTGAGCGAGGAAACCCGAAGGGCAGACACAAGCCTTCCCCGGGAGCCTGCTCTCTCTCCGAAGGGTGCTCTCTGCTCGTCCCGCCACGTACAACTCGCACTAAACGCGTCTTTCTGATCTCTGCGGCCCACGCAGAGCTGGCACAGGCATCCCCAGCCCGGCTGCTTGTCTAGAAACGATCTCTTACAACAGCTCTTTCCACCTGCAGGTGATGGAGGGAGAGCCTTATTATCATTTCAAACACCGCGGCACCAGGCAGAAAGCCTTAAGCAGACACTGGGGCTGGAATATGCGCCTGACGAAAGAGCCCAAGGTAGGGAGGAGGCGGTTGCAGGGACCGAGGCTACCGCATGCCATGCTGGGCAGGCTCTGCCTGACACCAACAACGCTGCTTCCCACCCAGGTCCTCTGGTTTGAGCAGCAAACCGTAAAGAAGCGCACGAAGAGAAGCGTCAGCGTGGTGCCAACAGATCCCTGGTTCCATAAACAGTGGTACATGGTGAGATTCTGCCACTCTCTCTTCTAATCCTCGAGCAAATCACCTCCCCGACGCGTAAACAGGACTAATGCTGACAGCGATGAGGCAGCAGAAGAGTCCTTGAAGGTCACCCGCAGCCTGCTGCCCAGGGGCTGATCAAATTTAATCCGTTTTCCAGAACAATGACATCGATCCCGATCTAAACATCCTCACTGCTTGGAGCAAAGGGTACACCGGGCTGGGGGTCGTGCTGACCGTCCTGGATGATGGGATCGAGAAGGACCATCCGGACCTGTCGGCCAACTACGTAACTACGATGGGCTGAGCGGGGCGGGCGGCAGGAACCTGCTCCTTCAGGGCGTGTTGTCTCCAGGGGAGGGTGGGAGCTGGTGCCTTCATCCCGCCCGTGGGACTTTGCAGTGGGAACTCAGCCTCTCTGTAGCTGGATCAAAAGGTTTGGTGTCTCCCACAGTGAATTTTCACATCAAGGAAATGTTAGAACTTGTACATGCTCAAGCCCCCAAAATAGATGTAATTACAGCAAGCTGCAAAGCCAGTAAAGCTGGTAAACCCTCACGTGCTCCGAGAGCCCAGAGGAAAGAATAGGTAAATCTTAGTTGTTGTTCATAACATCATCATTTCGGTGGTTTGTAGTTCTTCTGTCCTAACCGCAGCCGGTGAGGCTCACCCTCGGGTGACTCGCCGTGCCGTGCTTTCTCACTGAACTGGGTACGATGGAGCAGTACAGCGATGTGCAAAGCTACGCTCTTTTAGCGAAACCCCTTTTCCAACAACTCCCCACGCAGTTGCTGGGTGCGAAGGGACCCCCCCACCCTCTCCTGCTCCGCGAGCAGGGCAGGCAGGGCAATCCACGCTGCCAGGCACCGGGCGAAGCGCCAGGAGCCCGTGTCGAGCTGTCACAACCCACACCGAAAAGCAGTTTGCTCATGCCGCTGCCTCTTTTTGCAATAGGACCCCCTGGCAAGTTACGACTTCAACAGCAACGACCCCGATCCCCAGCCCAGGTACACCACCAGGGATGAGAACCGGTGAGTTTTGCCGGCTGGGCGTCCAGGCAAATCTCTTCCCTGTGCTGGGTGCTTTATCCCTCCGGGGGCTGTCCCAGGCCCCTCCACCCCTCGCTGAGGACGGCTCACAGGCTAACCCTGCCCCTCAGGCATGGGACACGCTGTGCGGGAGAGGTGGCGGCTGCAGCCAACAACCGAATCTGCGGAGCAGGCGTTGCGTACAATGCCAGAGTCGGAGGTGAGCCATTGTTCCGGCGTGCTGGTAGGATGGGAGTCACGAATGAGCTCCAGCACCCTGGGGGTACGCGTGGCCCCAGGCGGGGCTGCTCTGGTGGGATCCGAAGGCTTGCAGGGGGTAGAGGGTGCTGCGGTGTTACCGCACACCCGGCTATGGTGCGGGGCTCGGTGCTCCCTGGAGGTTTAACACCCACCACGACACGGGGCTCCGGCAGGCAGCACCGGCACCGTGCAGGCTCAGGCTCCCCTGCAGAAGCAAGTGTGGCAAGTGGGGTTAAAAGCTGGGAGAATTTGCTGGGCTTAATTGCAAAGGGCTTAACGAGGAGCTTCGAGCTCACGACAGCGGCCACACAGACCCGCGGGAGCCTGAGCTCCTTAGGGCAGCACGGTGCGAAGGCGCTCAAGGCAACTGGGGGGTGAAGCGGGGGCCGGCGAGATGCCGCTCAGCCCTTACGTTCACGTGGCGCGTGCGAGACTCCCATCCACCCGGAGCCAGCGCGGCCTCCCGCGTGCTGCCGCCTCTCGGACACTGCCGCTCCTCGTCCTGGCCCTGCAGGTGTGCGGATGCTGGACGGTCCCATCACGGACGTGGTGGAGGCTCAGTCCCTCAGCCTGCGCCCCCAGCACATCCACATCTACAGCGCCAGCTGGGGCCCCGAGGATGACGGGAAGACTGTGGACGGGCCAGGCGTGCTGGCCGCGGAGGCCTTCTACAGAGGGGTCACCAAAGTAAGCTCGGCGCTGGCCTCGGGGACCTCGTTGGCACGAGGACTCCCGGCTCACCCGCCTCTGCTTCCCGGCTGCCAGGGACGGGGTGGCCTCGGCTCCATCTTCATCTGGGCCTCCGGCAACGGCGGGCTCAACTACGACAACTGCAACTGTGACGGCTACGCCAACAGCATCTACACCCTGTCGGTGGGCAGCGTCCTGGCAGGCGGCCAGAGGCCCTGGTACGGCGAGGGCTGCTCCGCCATCCTCACCACCACCTACAGCAGCAGGACCACGAGCGAGGTGCAGATCGTGAGTGCCGTGCCGGCTCTGCCGGAGCAGCGACCCTCGGGCAGACGCTGGTTCCCAGCACAGAGCGGGCTCATCCGAGCCCTCCTTACCTGGGGAGGGAGAGGGAGGCTTTATTAAAGTGTCTGCATTAGACCCCAAAAAGCATGAAGGGACCCGTTTACTGAAGTTACCCAACTCCAGCCAGCCCCGCGCTCTGCTCCAGCGGCAGACAACGGTGCCGAGACCCTCCCTATTCCCCCCAGGTGACCACCGACCTGCACCACCGCTGCACCGACAAGCACACGGGCACCTCCGCCTCGGCCCCGCTGGCTGCCGGAATGATCGCCCTCGCGCTGGAGGCCAAGTAGGTGCCATGCGGCAGCAGGACGGTCCCCAGGGAGCGCCTGGTGACTTGCCAGGGCCCTGCAGGGACAAGGAAGAGGGACTTCGCTAGCAGGGAGGTTTGGGGGTGCGGAGCTGAGATCTCTCCGGACTCTGGTGGGGCAGCCTCTTCTCCCAGAACGCTGCAGGAGAGCAGCCAGAGGCAGGAGGAGAGTTGTCCTCTGGAGGTCTCTGTTGCTCCTATTTCGGCAGTGAAGGAGGTTGTGGGGGGGACCGGCTTGGACCCAAATAACTTGCCCACGTCAGAAGTTAGAAGAGCCAAATCTCGCCCTCAAAAGCTAACCCAAAGCAGAGACTTCTGTCCCCAAGTCCTCCTTGTTTCTAGCCCAGCACTGACCTGGCGAGACCTGCAGCATCTCGTCATCAGGACCTCCAAGCCTGCCCACCTGCAGGCAGAAGACTGGGCCGTGAACGGGGTCGGACGCAAGGGTGAGCGCAGGGCTCAGCCGCTGCCTGCCCTGCCTGCTCCTGCTTCCCTCCCCCGGCTGCGGGGGGACACGCTGCCCCTCAAACTCCTGCCAGCAAGGCCTGGGGCAGGAGCTCCCCGTGCTCTCTCAGTGCAGAGGGGCTCACGTGTCCTCTCCTGGGTGGCATCCGCTTTTCAGTGAGCCACCACTATGGCTACGGGCTCCTGGACGCTGGTCTGCTGGTGGAGATGGCCAAGGCATGGCCAGGAACTCGGCCTCAGCGGAGGTGTTCGGTCAAGGCTCTTCACGCCCCCCGGTAAGGATGATATCCCTGGGGTCCGAGCTCACACGAACTCACGCAGGGACTTTCATGTAGCCAAATTGTGCCGTGCCCATTGCAGGAACCAGCGATGCTTCCCGGAAAGTGGCCTGTGCTGCACGGCTTCTGCTGTAACCACAGGGCTGTGCTTAGAGGTCGTGGTGGAGGGCAGGATGCCCTTGGAGGAGGAAGAGATGCCCTCACCTCTGTCTTGTACTTGGTAGGAACATCGGCTCCAAGCTCACCGTCTCTACGGACATCTCCTCCTGCTCGGGGAGGACCAAGCGCATCCGCTCGCTGGAGCACGTCCAGGTCCAGCTCTCTCTGAGCTACAGCCGCAGGGGGGACCTGGTGATCGCTCTGACCAGCCCGATGGGGACCACGTCCACGCTGGTGACCGTGCGGTAAGGGCGCTCTGCGAGCTCACAGGGAAGACGTTGCAATGAGACTTACCGGCTGCTGGGGAGCAGAGGAGGCGACTCCTCTCTCAGCCTCTCCTGGGGCCAGGAGGCTCTCCCCCACACCCCACGCTGAAGCGGCTGCTTCTGGTCCCCGCAGGGAACGGGCTCACCGTGCCCGAGGCTCCTCTGCAACCGCTGCCACGTCTTAGCGATGCCCCATTGTACCAAGCACCCGGTGACTCTAGGGCCTCCTTGGGCTGCCTCCCTCCCCTCCAGCCCCTGGGCGGTCACTCCCGGCCCTCCTCTCCTCTCCTCCAGCCCATACGACACCAGCCAGCAGGGCTACAAGGACTGGACCTTCATGTCCACGCACTTCTGGGACGAGAACCCCAACGGGACCTGGACGCTCCGGCTAGAGAACAAGGGCGATGCCTATAACACAGGTGGGTGTCCAGGGCCCCGGGGGAGCGAACCCCATTCACCGAGGTCACCCAGCGCCCAAGTTTTCTTGCCTCTTCTTTGATTAGCAACTTGTGGGCTTGTCCTCTTCCTGCTCCTCCTGGGCACGGGGTCTGGCCAGAGCCCTCTTTTTCTGCAGGGCCACGTTTGTTTGTTTTGAGGGCCAGCACGCAGCCAGGAAGGGGTGGCAATGGCTTGCTCTCCTCCCTGTGGCCCCAGAGCTTCCAGCCCCACATCCACCAGCTTGCAGATCCCAAACCCTGGAGGATGGGAACGCAGCTGCCATCAGCACCGAGTCCTGTCCCTCCCGCCCCCAGGTCTGCTGGCCAGCTTCATCCTGCACCTCCACGGCACAGACGAGGACGTGACGGCCAGGCGCTTTGCAGCCTCTGCCGTGGACGAGTGCGTCAGGCGGGATGCGCAGGGAGCGTGCGAGGGTGAGTCTTTGGGCAGGAGGGGACGGTGCTCTCGGTCCCGGGTTCACCTCGGTCCCGCGGCCTGGCTCACGCCACCGTCCCTCCGCAGAGTGCGGCAGCTCTTTGTACGCGTACCAGCGCTCCTGCCTGTCCTACTGCCCTCCGCGCCACTACGCCCGTACCCAGAGAGCCGCCGCCACGAACGCGGCCCGCGTCTGTGCCAGCTGCCACCCCTCCTGCTACACGTGCCAGGGCGCTTCGGCCAACAACTGCACGGCCTGTCCCCCCGCCTGCGCCTTCGATGAGCTCGCCCGCTCCTGCTCCCCTCTGCAGGGCTTCCCCCCCAAGGAGGGGCTGCAGAGGGACTTTCTCCCTGTCCTCATCTGCGGGGGTCTGATCCTCTCAGCCATCCTCTGTGTCACATACCGTGTGGCCTTTTGCATCGTGAAAGGTAGCTCCTGCTGTCCCCGGGCTGGAAGGACAGTGTGACACCGGCCTGGACACAGGCAGCTGGATCCCAGCCTGGGACAGAGCTGCCCTCACCCGGCTTCCAAAATAAACCGGTCGTTGCCTTTCTGGATCGCCCTCTCTGAAGGGTGACTTCCCTTCCCAACAGCGCCTGGGCTGATCCCACCCGGCGTCCAGCTCCGTGCACGGGCAGGGACACGGGTGGTGGCTTCCCTCCCCGCCCGGCTTGTCCCCCCACATCCCCCGGGACCCCAGCCGTGCCGGGGGGCCCAGCCTGGCACGCTGCTGCAAAGCGGCTATTTCCAGCAGGGCCGGGCTGCGGGGCTGGGAGCCCTGTGCCCTTTCCCAGGCACCGAGGGCCGCGGGGAGGAGGAGATGCGACTTCTCTCCAAACAGCTGCACCCGAGCGGCCACAGCCAGCTCCTCCAGCACGAGCCTCGCAGCGAGCCCACGCGGCTTTTGGCAGAGCGGAGGCAGCCGGACTCCGAACCGCCGCTCGGGATGGACAGTCTGGACCCACGCCGGCGCTGCGCAGTCCCCGGCTCTTGTTTACCGGCACCTTCAGTCCTTAAAAAAGGGGTCCCGGGGTTGCTGCACCCCTCAGCCGCCCTGCTCTCCCCCTGCCACCGCAGCAGGGACGAAGGCCCTGGGCCCTCGCTGTCCCATTAGGGCTGGCAGCGGCACGGCGGCAGCTGCGCCCCGGCACGCAGCGCGGCACCAGGCAGGGCTGGGACGGGCACAGGGAGAGCTGCCAGCTGGGGCCCTCCCAGGGGCACCGGCACCGCACGGGGCTCGGCCTCCCAACCGCGGGACCCCCCCGGCTGCCCCGGCACACGGCTGCGGCATGGCAGGGCGGGGGCGGTTTGTCCCCCCGCCGGCTGTGCCATCCGCGAGCGCAGCATGTTTGCACAGCTGAGGAGTTACGGAAGGGAGCGAGACCTTTATCCAAGCGTGTAATCACCCACGAAACCGGCCCTTGGCCGGACCTTACAGAGCGCAGGCAGCAGCGAGCCGGGACGGAGCTTTTCCTCAAGCGGCAGCTGAGGGCAGGGGGCTCTCTCCCCGGCGGGACCCCCCAGCCTCGCAGTCTGCCGGGGGAGACGAGCGGAGCGCGGTTGCGGACACCAAAGGAGAAGGCCGGAGGAGTTGGCTTTGCCGAAACGCCCGCGCCAGCCCAGCGCCGCGGGATGAGTTAGAGCCTGGACGCGCCGGAGCACGGCTTCCCCCGCAGCGGCGTGAGGCCCACCGGCCCCTCCGAGGGGTTACCTCCATCCCGCTTGCCCGGGCTACTCTAGTCCTCAGCGGGCAGCCCGCGGTGCGGGAACCGCCGCCGGATCTCGGTGCGCACGTCATCCTGCACGGGGAGAGACGGGGATAGGGGAGGGCTGTGCCCGGAGAGGGGTCTGGGGGAGCTCACACCACCCTGCCCCAGGAGCCCAGGGGACCTGTGTGTGTCCCCCCCCCCAGCCCCCTGGTCCTCACCGCCCGGCCGAGCCGTCCCAGCAGCGGGGTGAGGCGCAGCAGTTCCTCGTCCCGCGGGTCCCCCCACCACCTCGGCACCGGGATCCAGTTGGCAGCCTGGGGAGAGAGGGCGAGCGCTGGCCACGGAGGAGCCGTCGCAGCCGCGGCGCTCCCGGGCTGGGACGCACGAATCGCCCCCTCCGTGAGGGCCAGCGCTGCCGGTACCTGGGCGGGGAAGCCCTGGATGGTGTGGTCCAGAGCCACCGTCTTGGCCAGGTCCCTGCCCAGGCGGGTGAGGTCCTTCCAGTAGCAGCCCCGGGCGCAGAGGCAGTCCCGCTGGGAGAGGCAGTGCCTGGAGGGAGAGGCAGAGCCCGTGGGGACCGGTCCCTGCCACAGGAGAGGTCCCCAGGGGGCTTTCACCAAGGCCGTCACCTGATGAGCTTCTTCTTGGGGTCCAGCACATCCAGGACCTTCTCGGTGTAGTCCTGCTTCGCGGTTGTGAAGATGAAGATCTGGGGGGAGCAGGCGAAGGTCCCTGCACGGGTTGTCTGAGTCCCCCCCCACCCCGACGCGGCAACAACCCCCCGCCTCTCCGCAGACCCGGGGGAACCCGGGGGCTCTGGGTACCTCGTAGGTCGTGGAGAGGCTCTCCAGGAACTGCTGCACGTGGGGACGCAGCTTCACATAGACCTGGAGGGGAACAGCATCTCCAGGCAGCCCCAGAAAACCACCAGCATCCACGTCCTGACACCAAGGTGACTCCCAAGAGGGGGGCCAGCACCCCAAGCAAGATCCCGGGGTCCCTCGGCCACCCTCTCCCCTGAGATTTCAGCCCCTGGGGTCCGCTTCCCCTCCGGCTACTGGGAAAGGGACACAGGCACGGAGGACACGCGGACGCTGTGGCTCTTCACAGCGCTGAGTCGCAGCCCTCTGTGCCCACCCCGGGGACCCAGCACCCCGCTGTCCCCACCCCAGCACCCCGCTGTCCCCACCCCAGCACATGGGCACCCACCTCGTAGGAGTCTCCCTGGAAGACCACGGTGAAGGTGGCCGCAGAGCCCCGCCGCCAGCCGGCAAGCATGGAGGAGCAGACCAGGGTCCCCTCCTGCAGGGCAGGGAGCAGAGTCAGACCCCAGCCCCGGGGCCGCAGCCCCCCCCGGCCCCCCCAGCTCACCAGCTCCAGGACGAGGGTGCAGTCCGGCGTGCTGTGGGTCTTCCGGGGCCCATCCCTGCCGGGCACCGGGACCGCAGGGACCAGCCTGGCCGGAGGAAGGCAGGGGGTCGGCGGTGCAGCGGGGCTGGGGGGCTGCGGGGACCCCCTCCCACGTACTCACAGGCTGGGGGCAGCGGGCTCCTGGCACTCGTCCACGGGGAACCCCGAGAAGTAGGCACCCTTATAGCAGGGCTGCACCGGGGGGCTCGCGGGCTCTGGGGGACAGAGGGGTCCTGTCGGCGCAGCCCGGGGCAACCTCCCCTTCCCCAGGCAGGGGTTACCCCACGGGGGACACGCTCACCCCTTTCCCCGGGGCAGGGGGGAGCAGACGGCGGCCGCCAACGCTCCCCTTTGAGACGCAGCTTTGCCGGCCGGCCCTTCCTGGGCGTCACGGGCGCCAAGGAGGGACACGGGACACGCTCCCAGGGGTCCCAGCCCCGCAGCGGGCAACGCTCCCTCCGCTCCCTTTCTCTCTGCCGGCTCTTGGCCCGCTGGCGAGCCCCTGCCTTGGTGGCCGAGAGCCCCGGGTCCCCGCTGCTCTCCCTGCGGGGTCTCTTTGCACGCGGGGTGACCGTCCCCAAACCCGCCATGGCTGGGACAGCCGGGCGGGGACACCCCAAGCGCGGGATGCCCGAAGGTGACAGCGCAAAGCCCCAGCCCCGGGGCCGCCGGGCATCGCTCGCTCCAAAAGAGCTGCTGGGGGTGCTGCCCCACCCCAGGGACCCTCAAGGGCGCAGCAGCCAGCACACCCACCCTGCTCGGGGACAACCCCCCCCTCCAGCAGCCCCAAAGCAGCCATGGGGGTGGGAGGGGGCACTTTTATAGGGTGGAGACGCCTTTCCAGCCCTAATCACCCCAAGGTGTCTCCGCCTGTGCTCCGGAGCACCGGGCAGCACCCAGGCTGGGTCCCAGTTACTGGGACCAGCTGGGGAGCCCAGTACAGAGCCCCAGCTGCCCCCAGGGCTCATCTCTGGCTCCTGTGATTAATTCCCCGTTACGCTAAGGACCCTCCTGGGCTGGCAGCTGCCACTCGGGGCACCCCAGCGCACCCACCCCAGGTACCCCCCAGCTGCAGCCCCGGCCCCATGCCCGGTTTGGGAACAGTCACCAGCGACACAGGCTGGGAGAGCTCCAAAGCCACCCCCAGATGGGCGCGAGACCACCCCGAGCGGGCGACGCACCCCGGGGTGCCCAGCGCAGCGCTCCCGGGGTGGCCATCCCCGCGGGACCCCCGGGCGCGTCCCGTTCCCCCGTGGGCCCCATGGTTGCGCCCGCCAGCCCACGGGTTGGGTTACGGGCGAGGGGGCTCCGGCACAGGGGGGGGGACCCGCTCGCCTCCGCCGGAAGAGAGATAAGCGGCAGGTCCCCGACCTTGGAAGGCAGAGCCTGGCAGGTGTCCATCTCGGGGACAGGGACGCGCTGCTGGGCGGGTGCATTGCTCCGGGGGCTCAGCGTGGGGGTGCGGGAGGGGACCCCCTGCCCGGGCACCCTGGGGTGGGGAGGGCATGGGACACCCTGGGCTGGCTCCAGCCACGAAGGGGCACACGGCAAGCAAGGTGATATACAGGTTTATTTTCTGCAAAAAAATAAATTACCACCCTCCTCCACTCCCCCGCAGCCAAGTCCACCCCAAGGACGGCGAGATGCCCGGCACGGGGCGGGGGGCGGGACGGGGGGCCCTGGGGGCCCTGGCCCCTCCACGGCCATGGAAAGGGCTCGGCGCACGGCAGGAGCATTTCCAGCCCCCGGGTTCGCCCTCGGGGTCCCGCCGGCCCACCCCCTCCCCGGGCGATGGAGCCGGGGGTGGGGGGGGGGGGCTCAGGGCGGCCGGGGCTGCGGGCAGTGCCGGGCTGCCTCCCGCACCAGCCGGTCCTCGCGGGGCGTCCATGGCCGGGCGTAGCCGTCGTCCTGCAGCAGGATGCGGTTGAGCGTGCGCTCGTAGTTGACGTGCCGCCGTGCCATGAGCAGGTACTCGCCGCCCTCCTGGAGCGGGGGGCAGCCGCAGGTGTTGGGCACCCACACGTACTCCCGGGCCACCAGCGGGAAGCGGTGCCGATACGGCATTTTCACCTCCACCTCGTAGCGCGTCTCCTGCCCCAGCAAGCGCCGTGCCAGGATCCGGCCCTGGAAGACTGCGGGGCGGGCATGGGGCACCCTGAGCCGGGCACGTCCCCCAGCGTCGCCCCAAGACCCCTCCCGTCCCCGGCGCTCACCGAAGTCGCTCTGGCAGAAGTGCCAGATGCGCTGAGAGCGTCCCTTGGCCGGGTGGCACCTCCCGCATCTCCCTGCAGGGGCAAAGCTGCAGCAGTTTAGGGGGGGAGAGGGGACACGGCACCCCCAAAACCCCCTGCTGTGGCGGCGGGAGGGGGCACGGGGGCCCACATCCCATAAGGAGAGAGGGGACACGCCAGGCTGCCAAGGGTCCCGGGGAGGGTTAAGTCAGGGGGCCCTTTTTTAGGGTCCCCATCTCATGGAGAACCCCCAGGGCTCTCCGGGACCCTCCCCGCAGCAGAGAGCCCAGGGGCGCGGGGGCCTGTGGGGACCCCCGTGGGGGAGCAGGTACCTGCAGCAGCCCCGGCCCCGCTCCGGCCAGGGGGGCTTCTCGGTAGCGGCTCGGTGGCAGAGCCCCCGGGCTGGGGCGGTGGCGCGGGGGCCGGGGTAACCGGGGGCTCCTGGGGCGGGGGGCTGCCGGCCCCCCGGGGCTGGGGCTGCCGCAGGGGGCTGGCGTCACCACGGCCAGGCTCGGGGTGCCGGCGCGGCAGCCAGAACTCGTACTCGATGCCAGGGTTGGGCTCCTGCAGCAGGACCTGCGCGGGCAGGGGCAGAGCTAAGGGGAGCGATGGGGGCTGGGGGCCAGCTGCCCCCCGTCCCCGCGCCGCCCCTGCCCTCACCATCACGTGCAGGTCCTCGTTGGTGGGCCCGGCCGCCTCCAGGCTCTCGGTGCCATCAGGGGCCCGGGCATAGCGCAACCGGGTGCCGGCTGCCTCGTACGGCCCCGGCCAGGCGATGGACCAGTCCCCGTTGAGCACGTAGCGCCCATCGCTCGTCATCAGGGCTGCAGGAGGGAGCGCGTGTGCCTGGGACCCCCGCGCTGGGCCGGGCTGGGGGGCAGCCCGGCCGCCTGGGTCCCCACCAGAGGCCTCTCCCCGAGCGGGGAGGGCAGCGTGGGCTGGGAGAGCTGCGGTCGGGGCTCGGGGGAAATCTGCTTTCTTGTAAGAACTTGGCTTCGGTCCCAAGCCGGAGCCAAACCCTGGTGTGCAAACCCCCCCCGCCCCGAGCCCCCGAGCCCTGGTCCCAGCGGGGATGGGGCCCCGGCTGCTTCGGGAGGGGGACTGGGGAGTCTGGGGACGGGGGTCCCTGTCCTGGTCCCACGGTGGCTGGGCTGGCCCCGCTCCAGCTCAGCCCTTCCCAAACCCATGGCCACGGCCTCTGGAAAAGCGTCCCGAGCGCCGGCGAGTTCACTGAACCCGCGATACTCAAACCAGCGTCTGGGTGGGGGAACCGGCACGGCACGGCACGGCCACCCTGCCCTGCCCGCACCCTCAGGTGGCACCAACCGGTGGCACCAACTGGGATGGACTGGGACTGACTGGGACAGAGACAGGACACGTCCTACCGAGGTAGTTGCGGCTCTTGTCCGTCACCTTGATGTGGGTGGCCCCAGCCGGGATCTTGGTCACGTTCATGTACCCAAAATAACCTGGGGGGGGGGGGGGGGGGCAGAGTCAGGGCAGAGCCGGGGCACGGCCCGAGGGGACAGCCCGGGGACAGGGGGGCCAGGGCGGGGGTGGGAGGGGGCAGGGCACAGGGGAGCTCTGGGTCTGGGGCAGCCCCAGCCCCGTCCCCGTCCCCAGCGGCATTAACCCAGCCAGGCCCCACGTACTGGGACATCTGGGGCACCCCGCGATGGCCCTGGGAGGCCCTGGGGTGCCACCCGGGGCTGTCTGCCCTCACGGGCATCATCGTCCCGGCAGCCTGGCCAGGCACCCCGTGGACACCGGATACGGACCGCGTGGACCCCGGGTGTCCCCAGGGACCTCTGCGCACCCCTGGGGACCACCGGGGTGCCCCAGAGACCCCCCACCCAGCCCCCAGAGGAGCAAAACCCTCTGCAAGGAGGCAAAATCACCCCAGTGAGGGGTCTCCTCCGAGCCCACCGTCCCTGTCCCCGCATGCTGGGGACAGGAAGGGATCAGGGACGATGCGGCGGCGGCGATGGGGCAGATGGAGAGGGGACGGGGGACCCGGGCGATGCCTTGGGGACGCAGACGGGGGAGGGGAGGACAGGGGAGCCAAGAGCCAAAGCATTCACCCATGGAGGGGGCCGGGGCAATGGTTCATTCACCGGAGGAGGGGTCCACGCCCTGGAAGAGCCGGTGCACGAAGAGACACGTGTCGTGGCCGCCACCGCACTGGCCGCAGGCGTCAGGCCGCGTGCCCGAGCCCAGGATCCCGTCGCAGCCCACGCTCTGCAGGGAGCCGAGACGTGGCCTCAGGGTGGGGGGGGTCAGGGCTGGGGGTCCCGGCGGTCCCGGCCCCGTGTGCACCCACCAGGCAGCGCCCGCTGATGCAGAGGTCTGGGGAGCCGGGGCCGCAGCGGGTGCCGTCCAGCACCCGGCCGAAGGTGTAGTAGAAGTTGTGCCCCACAGCCAGGCAGTTGAGGTCGCAGACGTTGGGGGCTGCCGGAGCCGGGCGGGAAGGGAAGGGGGTGACACCAGTGGCAGCCGTGACCCCCGGTCAGCCCCGTGATGCCGCCCCAGGACTCACCTCCGTGGAAGGGCACCCAGCGGTACCGGGCCGGCGTGCCCAGGACAGGCTTGTTGTCGTAGAGGGAGCACTGCATGGCACGGAAGGGCACCGAGCCGCCGGGGCAGCCCTGCGGGAGCGGCAGGATGGAGCCCCACGGGAGCGGGACCGGGGCCGGCCGTGCCGGTGCCATGGCCCTCGCGAGGCTCACCTGGAGCTGGCAGAGCCGGTACTGCCGTGGGTCGCCCGTGCACGGCTCCTCCTCGGCAGACCTGCGGCCACAGCGTCAGCGCCGTGGGGCCGGGGCACGGGCCCCTCGAGCATCCCTGCCTGCACCCTGCGTCCCCCACGGGGACTCTCCCCGTCTCCGGGGCCAGCATGCCACCGAGCCACCGGGCCGCAGCCGGGCTGGGATGCATCCCCACGGGGGAGCAGGAGCGGGGACCACCATGTCCCCCATGGGGCCGCATCCTGCCAGAGCCGCACCCCAGGATGGAGGCGGCAGGGTCCGGCTCCCCCCCGCCCTCCCCGATCCCTTCCCCTCCAAAATCGGGGTGAAATTTGGCCAGGGCACAGCGTGGTGCCGAGGGCCCGCAGGGACCCGCGCGGAGGCAGTGGCGGAGCCGTGTCACGGGGCGCGGGTGCTGCGGGGGGCCGCCCCGGGGGGGGGCCATGCCGCCCCGTCCCCCACTCACCGCAGGCACCTCCGGGTGCGGAGGGCAACGCCGTCCCCGCAGGAGCTGGAGCAGGAGCTCCAGGGTCCCCAGGGCCCCCAGGCACCCCGGGCCGGCTGCCGGCGGGGCCGAGCAGGGGCTGGGGGCTCGGGGACCCGCGCCAGCGTCCCCAGGACCGGACCCTGCGTGGAGGAAGGTGGCGGTCAGCGCCGGGGCCGGGCCGGAGCAGCCCGGGGGGGGACGCTGCGCACCCCGAAGCCCTCACCTGCGCGGAGCCGAGGCTGAGCCAGGCCAGGAGCAGCAGCCGCCACGGCCGCGGGTGCCTGCGGGAGCGGAGCCCTGAGCCCCGCCGTGCCCAGGGACCGGGGGCCCGCAGCGGGGTGTCCCACGGCCACCGCCGAGCCCCCCCCCCGCCCCCGGGGGGGGGGACCCCCGGCGAGGGGGAAGGAGCCGAGGCAGCGGCACGACGAGACGCAGCCGGAGGGGACGCGGGGCGTCCGGTACCGCACGGCAACGGCGGGGCCTCCGAGCCCCAGCGGGGCCGGGCCGGTGGGTGCAGCCCAGCGGGCGACGCCGCGTCCCGCACACGTGCCCACGCGGCTGCGGCCACGGGAGACGGCCCCGCCGCACCCACGGCCCCGCGGCGGGGAGCCGGGCCGGGCCCGCTGCCTGCCGGGACAGGAGCAGCCCTGCGCGGCGGGGCCGGGACTCCCTCTCGTTCCCTGATCCGGATCCGGCCCCGCCGTGGGCCGAGCAGGATGGGGGGCGGCGGGGGGCCCCCCCGCTCCCAAAGCGCCTGACCCTGGAGGGACCCCGGCCCGCCCAGCCCGGGGGTGCCGGGGGGTGCCGGGGTCCCAGCCCCGTGTCGGGGAATCCCCCGGCCGAGCCGGTTTCCTTCCGCCGCGCAGCTCCCACGGGGACCGGGGGTCGCGAGTGGCCGCCCGCAGCCCCGCACGCCTGAGCCCCCCCGGCAGGGCAGGGGATGGGGGGGGTCCGAAGCCCGGCGAGGGTCGGGTGATGCCCGGGGAGGGCGGGGGGGGGGGGGGGGGGGGGCACCGCGTGCCTCAGTTTCCCCGCAGGAGCGGAGCTGACCCCAGGCGGGGCGTCGGGGAGGGGGGGGGGGGGATCTTGGGGATCCGCGAGGGATTAAGCAGAAATCGGGACCTTACCCGGCATCGTGGGGTCCCCCACGGGGGACCGAGCCGCCCCGACAGCCCCACCCGGCCATGCCGCCCCTCGTCCGGGGCGTCCCGGCCAGCTCAGTCCCGCTCCGGCGTCTCAGCGGCGGGGACGGGGGGACACGGGACGATCGGGCATCGCCTGCGCAGCTCCGGGGGGGCCGGGCGAGGCTTCCCCCCCCTCCCTGCTCTCCTCCCGTCCCTCCCCGCCGCGTTATTAATATCCAACCCCAAAGGTGCGCCCAGCCCTCCCCGGCCGCCCGTTAACCCTTCGGGGCCCGGAGAACCGGTGGGCGAGGGGGGCTGGTGGGGTCCCCAGGGGGTCCCCAGAGGGGGGGACCGGGACCCCACCAGCCCCAGATGCAGAGGAGAAGGGGAAGACGGGCCCCCCCCACCCCATCTCATCCTGATCCGGGACCCTCCCGGTCCCTCCCTGCATCCGCGGGGGGGGGGGGGGGGTTTGGTCCCACCGAGGGTCTGTGCTTAGTGCTTGGCAGACGCAGAGGGACCTGCTTGGGGGGGGAGGGGGAGGGCTTGGGGTCCTGGGTGCCCCCCCCTCGCACCCAGCACCCTCAGGTCCCGTAGTGCAACCCCAGGCACCCCCAGCCCGGAGCAGAAGGGGTTACGGTGCCGGGGTGGGGGTGTCCCTTGGGGTGTCCCCGCTGCAGGGCACAGCAGAGCGGGCAGGATGGGCCGGGGGTGCGCAGGGGATGAGCTCCCCGGATGGTACGTCGAGGACACGGGCAGCGGGATGCTCTACAAGCGGGGACGGCTTCTGGGAGAGGTAAATCCCTCATCACCCCCACGCCGGCCCCATCCCTGCACCCCCAGACAGCCCCTCACCCCAGCCAGCACCCCCTCCTCACCAGACACCCTGGCAGTGTCACACACCCGCACCCCATGGGGCTGCAGGGGGTCCCTGATATGTCCCACGCTGAGAGGTGCCCACCACATCCCCTCTGGGGAAGGGGAAACTGAGGCAGCAGGGGGGACGCTGGGACTGAGCCAGAGAGGAGCGGGTGTCTGGGGCCACCACCGGGTCCCCTGGGCTCCTTGGCCCCCAGGGAAGGGCACATGGCCGGGCACCCCGACACCCGGGACCCCCTTCTGCCGCGGCCACTCGCCCCTGGCTCGCCCCAGGGTGCCGGGCTGCTCACTCCAGGACTGTCCTCGCAGGGCACCTTCGGGCGCTGCTACCAGCTGACGGAGGTGGCCAGCGGCAGGGTCTACGCAGCCAAGGTCATCCCGCGAGCCCGGCTCACCGCAGTCGGCATCGGGGAGAGGGTGAGTCTGGGGGGGGGAACACGAAGTCCCCAGGGAGGGGGAGCGATGCCCACGGGGACCCCGCAGAGCCCCACAGCCCTGCCCTCGCCCCTTCTCCCTCCTTCCCGGGTCGCTGGGTGGGTTCTCATCCCCGTCTCCCCGAGGGTGCGTGCTGGGGGTCCCCGGATCCAGAGGGTTCCCCGAGGGGCTGCCGGGCTCACGCCGACGCAGGTGGAGCGGGAGCGGGAGCTGCACGGCCGCCTGCGCCACCGGCACATCGTCCGCCTCCACGGGCACTTCGCCGACTGCAGCCACGTCTACCTGCTGCTGGAGTACTGCAGCCGGAGGGTGAGCGAGTGCCAGCACCCCAAAACGGAGCATCCCCATGCCGGGGCTTCGCCAGGCCCCGAGCTGGCACCTCGCTCCGTCCCCAGTCCCTCGCCGACATCCTGCGGGCCCGGGGGAGGCTGACGGAGCCGGAGGTGCGGTACTACCTGCGGCAGATCATCTCGGGGCTGCGCTACCTCCACGGACAGGGCATCGTCCACCGGGACCTCAAGCTGAGTGCGTGGGGCAGAGCCGGGGCGGCGGGAGGGGGAGCCACGCCAGCCCCGCTCGGGCTCATCTCCCTCCGCAGGCAACTTCTTGGTGACCGAGAAGATGCAGGTGAAGATCGGGGACCTGGGGCTGGCGCGGCGGGAGGCACCGGCTGGACGGTGCTGGGGGTGAGTGGGGCCGGGGTGCTGCCGGGGGGTGCTGCCGGGCCGCGGCTCACCCTGCCCGTCTCCCCAGGGCGCTCTGCGGGACACCCAACTACCTGGCCCCGGAGGTGTTGGACCGCAAGGGACACGGGGTGCCCTCGGACGTCTGGGCCCTGGGCTGCGCCACGTAAGCGGGGACCTGGAGGGAGGGAAGGCGGGCAGGGGGTGCTCCCGACCCCGCCGAGCAGCTGGACCCCCCCCCAGGTACGCAGCGCTGACGGGCAGCCCCCCCTTCGAGGCGGCTCACCGGCAGGAGCTGTACCGGCGCATCCGGGCAGGCCGGTACCCGCTGCCCCCCCACCTCTCGCCCCGCGCCCGGGCCCTCATCGCCTGCCTGCTGGCCCCCGAGCCCGCGGCACGGCCCAGCCTGCGGGACGTGCTGGACCACGGCTTCTTCACCCAGGTGAGGGGCCAGCGGGGGGCACGGCCCGTGTGGACACGGTGGGGACGGGGGGGTCACTGCCTCTCGCTCCCCAGGGCTTCACGCCGGACACTCTGCCACCCCACGCCTGCCGCTCGGTGCCCGTCTTCGTGGGACAGGATCCACTGTGCAGACTGCTGCGGGGGGCTGCGGCGGGGCTTGTGAGGGGGTGGCCGTGCCAGGAACGCCGGGACTCGCCACCCTGCTCCCCTGGCCGGGCAGGGACCAGGAGACAACCATCTCCCCCCGGCGAAGGAGCAGCTTCCTCAGCGGGACCTGAGCCATGCAAACATCTGCTTAGGAAAACCTTTATTAGTGCTAGGAACCGTCTAAAATCCAGTCATTGAAACAAGCAGGGTGGGACGTGACCATTACGAACGGCACACACACACCAGTTTACCCTTAGAAAAGGTTAACGGGAAAAAAAAAAAACCAACAAACCCAAACCCGAAAGGGACGTCTCTTCCCTGCCAGCCTGGGACGGGATGGGGACGAGGAGGTGGCGGGGAGAAGGTGCAGCTCCGGGGAGCCTGGTGCCCGGTGTCGCTCCGGGGGATCACCCACACCCAGGGAACAGCAGTGCTTGGGGAGGCACAGGTCCCCCCGCTCTGCCCGGCCGCAGCCTTCGGCAGCACCTCTCACCGCACCGCCAGCAGCAGGGGTTACTGGAGGGAGGGACAGAGTTATTTGTGGCCTGGGAAGGAGGGAGGAAAGTGCGCGATTTCCCTGTTCAGCTTCAGTTCTCTCCCTCGAGAGAAGAGGTCTGAAAGAAAACCCTGAAAGCTCAGTAAAAACATGACACTTAAAACACCCACAGCGTCAACTCGAGAGCGCCCGGCCCTGCGCAGCCGGCACCCGGGACAGACACTTGCCTATGCCTAAAACAGAGGGTGGGGACAAAGACAAGATGCTCAACGTGGCCCCGGCAAGGACCAAGGAGCCACTTCGCTGCTTACGGACCCGTCCACATGTCAGCACAAGAGGGGACCAGCGAGGGAGGGTGTCACCGGCCTTCCCGTGTCACCAGGGGGTCTGGGGGAGGGAGGTGACAGCAACGACTTTGTCTGCACTTGGGGCGAGCTTTCTTCCAACGCTCGCATCAGCGGCTGCGGGGAAGGAAGCCAGAGCTGCTCCGGTGACGCAGCCCAGACGAGAGGAGAAGCAAAGGCAACGACAGCCCAGCTGGGGAGGGAGCTGCAGCGCGAGACCCTGGGGAGGGACGGCAGCTCCCACGTGTGGCCCTGGCCGGGGCCGGGACGGTGGGTGCGAGCGCGGGCACTCGGCCTCTCACCGGCACCCTCTGTGTGCTCAAACCACGGAAGAGCCGGAGGGATCAATCCCGCAGCCCTCAAACGGCGTCACGCAGAGCGCCCGAGGCTGGAGGTGGGGTGGGACACCAGAAGATGAGATCTGCCCTCAGCACCCCATCACCACAAATCCCTCACGCCGGTGGGAGCTCCCCCTCTGAGGTCCTCCGCTCCCCTCCGCTACCGAGGAAGCAGCCTGCCTTCCACCTGCCCTGTGCACTCGCTGCTAAAAACCTTTCCAGCCCGCGCGTGATTCCTACGTGAGCAAAACCAGAAATCAGCCTTTGCCCTCGGGGTCAGCACTCCCCTCCGGCAGCTCTGACCCACAGCCCTGCACGCATCGGCAGAGCTGCCCTCCTGCCTGCTCGGGCTCGGCGGCACCGGGAAGAACAGCACCGCAGAGGCGAGCAGAGAGCAGAAGGAGGCACGCCATGCCATGCCATGCCATGCCATGCCACGCGGGCACTGGTTTTAGGGTTCTTGGGGACAGGGGAACAGCTGGGGGGGCAGGTGGCACAGCCTGGCTGCTCCCAAGGCTGGGCAAAGGGCTGGCTGCCATTCCCCGGCTCGGCGCCGCACCCAGAGCCCGGCCGCTCAAGGCCTGGCAGAAAGCCCGCTTGGTATTTTTATCCCCGGCATCCGTGTTGTTTGAAGCTGTCCGCCTTTTTTTTTTTTTTTTTCCACAGCCCTTCCCTGTCCCACCCTGGCTTAGAGGTGACAGCAAGAGCAACACACCCTCTGCTGCCACGACCTGAGCTCAGACGGCATCGGCTGCCCTAAGACCGCCCTGGGTACGGGGTCCCAGCAGCTCCGATACTCCTGGGGGAAGGTACAACCTCCCGAGGACGCCGGGCAGTGCGCGGGGACCAGGCCACGTTGCCCAGACCCCCTGTTCTGGGAAGGGCTGCACTGGCCATCTCTGCCCCGCTCCCAGGCCTGCCGCCCAGGCAGGAACATCTGAGGGGCTCAGGGCAGGACGTTCCAGTAAACGCAATCGTTTTTAAGCTCTGGGATCTCCCCATCTTTATTCCATGGCTGCCCAAAGACAGGGAGAGCAGGACTCCCAACGCAGCTCCTTGGGCCGCTTGTTTTGTGCTCAGAACAGTCAGTCTGCCCCGGGGCACAAAACAAGCCAAGCCTGGTGGGAAGTCTCATTTCTTAAAAAGAAGGGATTTTAAAACAACGATTCAAGTTTGGTAACTCTTCTCGCCCTCCTCCCCGGCTATAAATGAGGCCGAAACTCACCCTCACGCAGAAATCAGGTTCAAAGTTCAGCCAATTTGTGTGGGCTACCGACAGCCCCATCCCCCTCGGGGGGGTGACAAAGGCGACTCAACTCCCTTTGCAGAGCTGTCACCGCAGAGCCCTGGACCAGGGCTGAATCCGGCTCCTGAAGCCCGGGGTGAGCTTGGAGCAGGATTCTGGAGGAACAGCTGCAGGCAGGGGTTGGCCCAGGATGTGTTTGGTGACAGAAGTACCGGGTATTGCTTGGCCTGAGAGGACTGGTGCGTAGACAAAGGAGCTGGCTTGACTCAAAACGGACCGGAGCAGTTTCTCAGCAGGCCGAAGGCAGCGAGTTGCTCTCTACCTTCAGTCCTTTGCTGGCCAGGAAGGCGTCCTGCTTGGGCTCGCGGCCCAGGAACTTCCTCAACATGTCGGAAGCATCCAGGGAACCGCCAGGATGCAGGATGCAATTCCTGTAATCCATGCCCACCTGCGAGGAGGGAGAGACAGGGGTACGCGTAGGACACCCGCCCTCCCACTGACGCTGCCGTCTCCTACCACCTCTGGCAGGGGAGGCAGCCCCTGCCACATGCCAAGAGCCCGGCCGCGCAGGACGTCCTCCCTACCTTACAGTTCATGATCCCCTCCTGCTTGAAGCGCGTGTGGAACATATCCATGGAGTACACTTCGCTCCAGAGGTAGCCGTAGTACTGGGCGTCGTAGCCTCCGGCCAAGTGGCCAAACGTAGCGGGCATGTTTGTACCTTTGCGGCAAAGGAAGGGAAGGGGCGTTAACGGGAAAGGCTGCTGGAACCGCTCACAGCACGGAAAAACCCCTCTGTGCTGTAAATGTGTCAGAGCAGGCACTGGGTCAGCTTTTTGACAATCCCAGGGGAAACAGGGAAGAACTTTCCAGTTATTTTTGTATGGTTTCAGCCCTGCTTTTCCTGGAGCCAGCAAAAACCGTCCCCATTGAGCCAGCCTGAAGCCCCGGCCTTGAAAAGAACCTGCTGAGCCAAGCTTGCAGGTCAGGCCTAGAGAGACAGTGAGAGTGAGACCCCTAAGCCCCTGGGTACCTGGGGTGGCAGGGACGCCCAGCACCTCTTCGCACAGCCGGGCAAACACCTCCACGGGGTCGGCCTTCGTCTGGGTGTGCAGTGCCTGGTCCACCTTGGCCAGGACGATCTGACGCAAGTTGAAGAGCCCTGTTCCCAGAAAGAAGAGGCAAACTGAGCTCCTGCCTGCAGGCAGGAGCATCTCCGAGGCCGGATCGCAGCAGGGCAGGCCGGGGGGCTCCCACAGTTCGCCCCACGCCCAACTTCTAACCCACTTCCCCAGCCCAGCCCAGTTCAGCAGCGCCCACTCAGGCCTCAGCCGCGTTCCCTGCCTGCAGATAATCCCTGCCTCCCCCTGCACGTCTTCTCACTGTGCCAGCACCCAGCCCGCTGCACCTCCTGCCACGCCACCCTCGCTCGTCCCACGTTAACAGCAGGCAGATGTGGTTCCTTCCCCCCAGTCCCCTCGGTCCTCTCAGTCCCCACAAGGAGCAAGACAAAGCCTTTCCTCTACCCAGCCAGGTCACTAAGGGTCCCCTTCCCCTCCCCACACGCAGGGGACACCATGGCGAGGCTCTGCCCTCGCTGGGGACAGCACACAGCCCTCACTCCCCTCCTGCTCCTCTTCGCTGGCTCCCACTTCCCTCCGCAGGGACCCACCCGTGTTCGCCTGCCGGGATTTAATGAGCTTCTCCAGCAGCTCATCAGGGATGGGGTTTCCAGTTTTGTAGTGCCTGGACATGCGCAGCAGCGGCTCCTTCTCCCACACCCAGTTCTCCAGCATCTGCGACGGTGCCTCGACAAAGTCCCGCTCCACATGTGTCCCACTGAACATGGCAAACTCCGCCTAGGAGACACAGCCAGCTCAGAGCCAGGAGTCATTTAACCCCACAGGGGAGCACGACAGGGGAAAGGTCACAAACCAGCCCTCTGCCAGCCCAGCCAGGCCTCACCTGAGAGCACAGCTGGTGCATGACATGCCCAAATTCGTGGAAGTAGGTCTCCACCTCGTCGTGCTGCAGCAGGGAAGGCGCATCCGGCGTGGGCTTGGTGAAGTTGGCCACCATGGCAGCCACCGAGATCTGACGGCTGGAGTCCGGCAAGAGGCAGCCCGGCTGCAGGCCGAAGCAGGCCGCGTGCCCGTACTTCCCTTCCCTAGGCCAGGAAGAGGAGACCATTACACGGATCCTCCCCCACGGCCAGCCACGAGCCACCGCACAGGGCAGCGTGGTCCTGCTCAGGGCAGAAACTCCTGGTGACGCTGCGATTCACACCAACCCCATGCTCCTGGGACAGCCCTGCCCGATTACAGACCGCTCCCTCCGCACAGCCACGCGTCTGGAGTGGGACAACCTCTCCTCTTCCCCAGGCACACGGCAGGCTCTGCTCCCCCTGCCCTAGCCCTCTTCCCTCGCTTCACTTCACCCAAGGCCTCACCGTGGGTACAGGTCCAGGTAGAATTTGCCGATGGTCTCCCCGGAGGAGGTGTCCTTCACCGTGTAGAGCTGGACGTCCTCGTGCCAGACCTGAGCCTTCTCTTCCAGATGGAAGGTGAGCCCCAGCAGCTCCTGGTAAATGGCCAGCAGGCCCATGGTGACCACCTGCATGGGGAAGTACTCCTTCAGCAGATTCTGGTCCACGCTGTACTTGGTTTCCTCCACCTGGTTCATGTAATAGCGCATGTCCCAGGCATTGATGCGGTTGTCAAACTCCAGGCCACGCTTCTCGCATTCTTTCTTTTTCAGGTCCAGGATCACAGCCCGTTCCTTCTCCCCGAGGGGTTTCAGCTTCTGGGCCAGCTCATCTAGGAAAACCAAGGCAGGCAGGGTTAGCGCCCGGGGCTGAGAGCAGCCCCATGCCCCTGCTCTTCCCCTCCACAGCCAAGTGCCGTACCCAGGAACGTAGCCACCGTCTTGCTGCTTTTAGCCATGTTCATCTCCAGCACAAAGTCCGCGTGCGTGTTGAAGCCCAGGAGACTGGCTTTCTGAGCACGCAAGTCCACCAGCTCCTTGAGGATCAAGCAATTTTCCTGCAAGGTAGAGTCAGACAAAGAGTGAAGTGGGGTACACAAGCAAGAAAGGAAGCACGAGCCCCAGTGCGGAAAGAAGCACAAATCTTGGACCCCTTCAGTGCCTGGCCCTGACCTGGCATCCTGTCTGGCCCTGCTGGCAAGCAGCAAGGCCCACCTACCTCTTTGCACCTGGAGTTGAACATTTCCTCCACCTTCCTCCTCGTCTCGGGCACGTAGCACTTCTTCAGGAGAGGGAAATAGTGCGGGTATTTCAAGGTGACTTTCAGCTTGCCATCCTCTGTCTTCTCCAGGGAGTTCAGGAAGTCCTCAGGGAGCCCCCCTGAGAAAAGAGCAGACAGGACTGATGGAGAGCCCAGGCCTCTCCCAAAACACCAGCTCTGGGACGGAGCACAGGAACAGGCTCTTGCTCCTTGGCCGGAGGAATCCAGGCACTCGGGGCCACACCAGCAGAGAAATAAGCCCGAGCACTCCATACCTAGTTCCTCCTTTGAGAAGGGCAAGTAGGTGGTGTCTTCATTGAGGTTCTTGTTGAAGTCTATGCAAAGGACGCTCAGCTTTTTCTTAATAGCTTTGATTTTCTTTAAAATACAGATGAAGAGAGAAAAGTCAGTCCAAAGGGGGAAGTCAAACAGCACCGTTCACCGTCTCCAGCCAGCAGCCTGCCTGCCGAGCTGCCCAGCGGTCCGCACTTGGCTTTTATTCAAAGGCAACGCTGCAGAATTAATTGCATGCAGGCGCTGAGCTCTCAGCCTAGAACAGGCTCCCTTTGATCACACCTGGTAGGAAAGCAGCCACCTCAGCAAGGTCCCAACTGTCTCCTGCCAGCTCAGGAGCTGCAGGTGTTCAAGCAACAACCTCCCCTACCCTTACTTCATTTCACCTTCTCTTCTATTTTTAACCCAGCTTCGAGCTCCACGCACCGGCACAAGATAAGAGAGGAGACCCTGAGCAGCTCAGCACCCCCCAGCCCGCTCACCCCGACCCCAGCCCCAGTGGGGCACCCTCCCTGACCGCTCCTTTGCACGTGGGGACCGGGTGCGACTTCCACTCCTGACCTGCACAGCACCATCTGCAATCTCAGCTTCTTGGAGCCTCCCGACTCCCAGCGTCAACCCCATTTTGTAAAAGTCGTCCCCATCCAACGGAAAGGAAAAAGACGGGCCAGAGACATCACCCAAGGTGCCCAAGGTCACATGAATCAGGGGCAAAATTCAGGAGTCTGAGCCTCAGCCCTCTGCTCTAAAGCTACGCTGTCCCGTTAGCCCTGCAAGGCCTCCTCTACGTGTGCTTACTTCAGCTCTGTGATCTCACCTCCTGCGTTTCCTCAGGGAGATGGAGCCCATTTCTTTTACCCAATTTGATCAGCCTCTCTAGATATCTCTTTGCTTCAGGCTTCAGTGAAGCGCTCTCTGCTTTCTCCTGTAAAACAAAACCCATCAGCACAGGGAACCGCAGGATCGGGTGTTGCAGAAAGCTGGTTCCCGGCGGGAGTTGTGGGTTATTGTAACACCAGTGACCCAGAAGCAGATGGAAACACCCCACAAGAAGGCTTTGGTTTGGTGCATTAGTTCCTATCGGATTGCTTTAAACATCTCACCTTTATGCCATATTACAGCACTTTTCAGCTGTAATTTTCAGCAGGAAAATTACAGGAATTTTCAGCATTTTACAGCTGGGGCATTACCCAGCCCCTTCCCCAAGTGAGGCAGGCTGGGTTTACTAGAGCCATTTTACCAAAGGGGTATCAAGGCCCTGAGGGGGGGGCAGAGCCCTCAAACCCCAACTCCCCAGTTCTCACTAACAGCTGGACCATTCTGCCACGATCACTCAGCGATTCAGTTCCAGACCTGACTCGATATCATTCACTTCTAGGCTCTGGGACAAGGGAAAAGGGTTTGTTGTAATTCCAGGAGGTTTCAGTGCCCTGCTCAGCTGCATCACTGACAGAGCATCCTCCCCAGCACACACCTGGAGCCAGACAATCCTCTGGTACACGTCCTGCCTCATGCTCATCTCCACGTCAAACTCCGAGAGCTTCTTGTCAGCCTCGGTGCTCGCCGCACGGATGTCTTTGCAAGGAGAGACGTGCTGGGGGAAGTCCAGCATGTTCCGACGGACTGGAAAGACAGAAGAGGGATTACAGCGAAGGCAACGGCTTCATGTCCCAGAACTGCTCGTGAGTGGGAGTGTATACAGAGAGCCTGTGTTAATTGGGAGCCAGTTTGACAGCCCTGGAGCCTGACCTGCCCGCCCACGCAAAGGAAGAGCAAGGCAAGCTGCTGCCATCAGACAAACCCAGAGCTGTCCTCTCTGAGCAGCACTCAGCCACCCACAGCACCCGTTCACCCCTTCCTCGCTGCTGAGCACATCTGTCCACTGATTCCCCACTACAATCCATCTTTCTCACTAAACTCACACAAATTTCATGCCTGTGAGATCCCAATGCCTTTGCCCCCCCATAGCCAGTATCAACGGTTTCAAGAATCACAGGACTTCTATGCTGGCAGACGCACGGGCAGCATCGTTGCATGACTCCTTTCTTTAGAGGACCAGGCTAAAAGTGACACATCTTTACTGCAGGCGCTCCTCAAAAGCCACCACGTCTCAGGTGTGCTCTGTCCTGACGTATTTCCATTTTAGAAGTGAAAACAGGGAGAACATTCCCTGCCACCACCTCTGCAAAACCTCAAATAATACAACTCCAGCAGGAAGGCGCTGCCCTCCAGGCACGAGAACTCTCCACACCCAGCAGAAGGTGAGCAGGCAGCTACTCTCTGTTGGCCAGGGAAAGTGCTGACAGATCTGCTGAAGTTAACATTACCTCCGCTTAGTAAGGGTTTTTCCTCTTATTTTAGGAAAAAGAAATCAGAGAGAAGAAAGAAGAGGCTTGCAGGCTGCCTTGTGCTTCCTACAGACGTGACACCTCGCAACACAGGCGGTCAGGACAGCTAACAGATGCCGCGAGGCAGGAGGGGAGCTGCGTGACTTTGGCACTCTACTGCTGTAAATAACTAGCCAGAGATATACCGAAGCCCGCATCGTTTGCCAGCACGTGCCGTCATGTCATGTTACTTTACACATAATCCCTAAAACAACAGCGGTGTTTAAACAAGGCACACGGAGAGACGTTTATCTGCTGCCTTAGGGAAAAAGTTAGAAAACAGTTGAAGATTTCTGAGATCATCCGAACCATTTCTGCCAAGGCACCGTTTGTTCCCACTAATGCACCTTGACACACAAAAGCAGGAGACAACCTTGAAAACCTGGCTGCTCCTCCCGCAGACCGTCCTGCTGCCAAAGCGCCGTCCTCGTTTTAGACTCGCTCTTCCGTTCCAAATCTACTCTACTCTGTGTACTTATATCTAGCTGTATAAACATTAACTGGAGGAAAAAACCCAACATACTGCTGAGGGAGCCAAGGGAAGAAAAAAGGAGATGACAGTACAGAGCGAAAAAAACACCAGAAAAATCTTCATAACACGTTGATTTCCAGAAAGCCAATACTCCCTGCCGGTGTACGTACCCGTATATTCCACTTCCACGTCAGCCAGTGCCTTGAGAGTGTTTTCATAGGACACCTCGCCCTGCTCCTGGGAGCCCACCCAGTCGTACACAAGCTTGGTCCTCTCCGTGAGCTCTGCAGCCATGTTCTCTATCTGTTCGGCAGTCAGGTCCCATCTCAGCTGATTTGCCAATAGCCTGGGGGACTGGCTATCCACAACGTTACCTGGGGAGGTGGGGAGGAAACGGGCTGTGAGGTGCAATCCTACACGGGCTGGAAAGAAAATTCAGCTGCATAGCTAACGCTCGATAAAAGCACTTAAAGGAGAGGCCCAGCAAACAAACCACGCCGATGGGCAGCCGGGCTCCTAAGGAACCAGGGCGCTGGCGGCAATCAGCAGCCGGATTATTTTCCGGGCACCGTTTACCCTCTCAGTCACGACAAGCCCTTCACAGAAACCCGACTCCCTCCCCGCTCTCTCCCCGCCGTGCCCCCGGCAGGTGCCTCTGCCCACGGGAACGGGGGGGCGGCTGTCGCAGCCCGGGAACAAGGCTGTCCCCTGCCCGGGGCGGGAGCTGGGGGGCAGAGAGGTGACGGGGGGGGCAGCAGGAGACCACGGCCTCCCTGCACAGCCCTTGGGGAGCTGCCCCCGCCTCCCTCCTCCTGCCCCCGTCCCTCTCTCCGCCATCTCCCCCTTGCCACGCCAGCCTCTCGCCCTTGCCCTCATCTCCTCCCCCCCGCCGTTCCCCCCCGCCCGTGTGCTCCCCCCCCCGCCCCAGCCCCATCGCTGCCCCCCAGGCCCCCCCCCGCCGCCGCCGCCCGGTACCTGTGGGGGGGGCCATGCCGGGGGTGCCGGGGGTGCCGGGAGGCCCCGCTCTGCTGACGAGGCCGGGAGGAGACCGCGCCGGCCCCACGCACGGAGCATGTGCCCCAACCATAGAGGCGGGCAGAGAGAGCGGCCGCACCGAGGGATTCTGGGAACGTGGAGGACCGGGCCGTTCTCCCTTTCCCTTCACCCCATCCGGGCCGGCGGGAGCGGCCCATCCGCCCGCACACGTAGAGCCCCATCCCTGCCCCGGCCCTCGGCCTCGGCGGCTGCGGGGCCACGCCACGGGCCTGGGAGCGGGAGCGGAGCCCCGTCGGGAGCAGCGCCCCGGCCCGGGACTGCCGCCCACCCGTTCCCATGGCAACGCCCCCTCTCTATGGTAAAAAGCAGGGCGGGGCGACAGCTGCGCTTCCGCCCTCTGGCCCCGCCTCCGAGAGGCGCAGACTGCGCATGCGCCAAGTACTCCGCGCCTGCGTTGTCGCCTCCTCCTGGCCACATAAAGGCGGGGCGGGTAGTGCTTGGTGGCGGCGCAGGCGCGCTCTAGGTGGGGGCAGTGCGCAGGTGCAGTGGGCGGGGCGCAGCGCATGCGTAGTGCTGAGCCCGCCTTGGCTGAGGCGAGCGTCGGGGCGCCCGGTGAGCGGGGCGGGGCGGCGGCGGCGGAGGGGGTGGTTGGGCCGGGCCGGGCCGCGGCCGCGGCCGCGCTCCGCTCCCCGCTGGGAGCCGTCTGCCTCCGGTCCTGGTGGGGGTAGCGGCTGGGCCCCGGCTCGCGGTGGGGCCTGGCGCTTCCCTCGCCCGGGGTCCGCTGTGGGCCGGGCCCGGCGCTGTGGCGGGGTGTCCCCCCTGCGCGGGCTGCGGGCGCGTTCCCCTGTCCGGGAGGGAGAGTCCTGCCGGTGCTCCCGTCTCCTCGCGAAGCGGTGTGCGAACGGGGCTGCCCTGCTGGGAGCGGGGCGGTGACGCTGGCCGGGGCCCACCGTGCCCCTCAGGCCTGCCTCTCTTCTGCCTGCCCGGGAGCACCGGTGGGAGCCGCGGCCTGGACTGTTGTCAGGGACCCGGCGCTGCCTCCTTCCTCTCTGCCTGCCCCCGGGGGCCCGGGAGGGTCTGTGGGCTCTCTGGCCTCGCTTGTCCCAGGGGCTGGGAGCCCGGCACAGGTTTTCACCCATGGCACACACCACAACGTCTGTCTGCTCTTGAGACCGGTGGTATCTCTGGTGTCTGTCAGTGGGCTGGGGCCAGCTTAGCTCTGTTGGGCTCCCTTTCACAAAGGTGCTGTTTATAAGTAACTTAATTTCTCTGTTAAATCACTCTGAATGGTTTTCTGTGCTACAGACCCAGTTAAGTGTTCTGGAGAGGCAGAGCACTGCAGCTCAGCAACGCCATGCAAGCAGCTGCATCTGTCCTGCTTACAGGACCTGTGCTGGGATCTGTGCAAAGCCCCAGCCTTGGGGTGTGCTTATGGGGGTTGCTTTGCTTTGGGTCCTCACTCTCCTATACCCCTGGCATCCTGGCGGGGTAGGTGATGCAGACTGGCAAGCAGTGCAGAGGACTGGCAGCCCTGAACGCCAGCTCTGCTAACGGTGGCAAATTGCTTCAGCCCTTGTTTTTGTTTCAGAATCAAGTTATGCTCTGGAAGCAGAAGACTGTGTTTTTTTAGTGGTGGTCTCCTCAGCGCTCAGTTTATCTAGTCCTGGTCAGTCAGAGACATTTTGGTAGTTGCCCAAGTGCCTGCAACACCTTCAATGGACTTCCCTTGGCAGGAGCCTTGTGGGGCAGAACTGTGCTCTGCAGCTCACGCCGAAGAGGGTGAATTGAGGCCTGGAGGGTTCACATAAAGGGGTCGTGGTTACAGCAGAGAGTTTAATGAAGGCTCTGGAGGCCTTGGCCGGTCCTTATCCTCTCCTTTCATAGCGGGGAGAGCAGCAGAAAAGCTCTTGGACTTCTTGTCCATCAAGTCATACAACTTCTCTCTCTACAGATTTTTTTTTTAAAGTTACAAGAAGTTGAAACAAACTGCTGACAGCCTCCCGGAATGGCAGACCAGAAGCGCCTTGCCTATTCCATCATCCAGTTTCTACACGACCAGCTACAGAATGGGGGTCTGTCTCCAGATGCTCAAGAGAGTTTGGAAGGTAGGCAGGTGGTTGTATGCGCTTCCCTCTTCACGTGTCTAGGTCTGTCAGCCCAACGCTTGGGGAAATTTGGATGCTGTTACTCTCCTCTGCCTCTTGCTAGGCTGGGCTGTTCCCAACATCAAACCTTGCTCAAGATTTGAAATGAATTTGTCATCTTGGGGAGGTATCCAGGGCACTAGGGATGGTGATTGCTTATCTGATTTCTTGTTATCTCTTTCAAAAGCAGATTAGCTTGAGGAAGGAATATACATGGGATCAAAAGCCTCCCTGACCCTGGGTTTGTGACTTAAAAGTTTTCTCTTAAATGAGGCGGAGTCAGGAGGCTCGTCGTGTAGTGTAAAATGAGAACTTTGTGGCTGTATGGAAGTGTTTTATACTTGCAGAGTGCTTTTCCTGTCTTGCTATCAAAATGCTCTTCCACAGCATGCCCTGGAGTATTTATATAGGCTTTTTCAAAGGACTTCACTGGTAACGAGAGCACACTGATCTTAAAAGATCCACTTAAGGAGCTTATGCTTTAGTCTTTGGCCTGTACATTTGTCCCACTGAAAGAGCGCAGGCACGTCTGCAGAGCAGTGGGTACATTCCTGGGTGAGGCAGGAGAAGAGGGTGGAAGGAGGGGTTTATTTCTGGTGCTTTTGGACTGTAAAATGTGGCACGAGAGCTTTGTAAAACTAAGCTCTGTCATGTTGCTGGCGTTCCCCTCTGCTGGGAACAGCTTCCTGACCAGGTGCCTGCTGAGGGAGGAGACGGGGGCAGCCGCAGCCCCTGCAGGACCCATGTTTGGTGTCCGTGCACCTCTGCGTGGCCACAGCGCTTCACAGAGTAGCCACCCTCTGGCAAGCGACCACTTCCTGAAACATTTCTCCCCTTGCTCTTTGCCACCCATGGCTGTGGGAAGGTTGGTAAAGCCCCAGTTTGGTGAACTTCTGCCCCCAGCACCTGCTCTGGAGTCACCTGAGGGGATGGGAGTTGTGACTGACTCAATCCAGGAGCTTGGTTTCCAGAGCTAAGGTTTGCCCAGCTCTGAGGTTTTGGCAAATTTTGAGGATATGGCCCAAATATCAAGTCTGGCTTGTGGAATGGTGTGGTTTAGAGTGGGTTTTTTTTCTGGTATGTTCAACAGTAAGAAATTCAGGTGCTGTGGGAGGAGTCTAAGTATTTAGGTAGAATGGGGAAAGCGAATTACCTGATTCTTCTTGTCCAGTGGCCATCCAGTGCCTGGAGACAGCATTTGGGGTCTCGATGGAAGACCAAGGCCTAGCTGTGTCCCAGACTCTTCCTGAAATATTTGAAGCTGCTGCAGGAAAGGTGAGCGAGCGCCCCAAAATATGTGCTGAGTTTCAACTGAAGCAGCCAAAGCAACGAGCTCTGCTCGATTTCTGTGGCGATGCTGCCCCCTCGGAGGTGTGTGGGAGTGAAATGTTTTGGGCTCGATAAGCCAGCGCTTGGGAACAGGGAGGTGTAGTACATCTCAGTGGGAGTCCTTATTGCAGCGCAATGTTCTCCCTTTCCTTGTAAGGAGCCTGAACACATCAGAACAAATTCGGAGCCCATCACCCCCTCTGAAGATGACATAGCTGAAGCTGAAAGACTCAAGACTGAAGGTAACCTCCTCTGGAGCTGGTGTATAATGAGGTTTAGATGACAATGGGGAGGGAGGTTTAATTCACTCAGCACCTGGGGAATGCTTGGAATGGGGGGGGGGGGAAGGCAAATGGGATCAACCCTTCCATTTCTGCTTGTTTCTCTGCTTGCGCTCCAGGAGTGTGTGTAGGTTGGCATAATTTAGCTACCACAGAGCCTAGATAGACAGCTGGGTCAGCGGTTTCTTCTGCATCCTAAGAAGCCTGCCCTGTGTAGGACAGGGCATCTTTCCTGTTGAGCTCTCCTCTGCGTGTTGCCTTTTTCTCTGCCATGCATGATTAGTGCTGAAGCGCAACGGAGAGCTTTCTCTGAGCCGACACACTGCAGCGCTTTTCAGGATGCGGTGCTGCTTTGGGGAGGCCTCAGGTGTGCCCGAGGTGGGAGGACAGCTGAGGGGGCTTGCAGGATCAGGCAACCTGGAATTGCCAAGACATAGTTCCCCTACCTTGCTGCTGAATGTGCCTCACACTTGCAAGCAGTTTGACCAGCAAAAGTTGCGAGTGGTTGGTTTCTCTCCTGTTTTCTTAAGTAGAACATAGATCCAGGCCTGTTGCTTTTCTTTGTCCCCATTTTTCACTTGGTAATGGGCCTTTCCACCATCTTTTTAGGAAATGAACAAATGAAGGCAGAAAACTTTGAAGCTGCTGTGTCTTTCTATGGAAAAGCAATTGAATTAAATCCATCCAATGCTGTGTATTTTTGCAACAGGTACTGATTATCTTTCTTCACCCTTGTACACCTGTGTTTTTGTGCTTACTACTTATATCTAAGACTCTTGAATGGTCAAAATCCCTTTTTTATGATTCTGTAGACTGCTTGGTCTGTTGCTTGCTCTTTGTGTGTTTTTTAAGCTCATAGTGACACATTCCTGTGCTTCCTGCCAGCTCTGTGCCCTGGCATCTCTAGATAGGATGTGGGTGTGGAAACAAACTCTATTAGGCATTTGAGGAGATACAAGGATGCCAAGAAATACTGCCTGCTTTCAGGCCATTAGCTCTAAGTGGGATAGAGAGCCCAGGTTGGAGAGGCTGTGTTGATGATACAAACAAAGGAGTGAAATGAGACAAGTTGAAGGCTCGTTATTGAGAATTATATACGTGATGTGTGTGCAAAATTGGGTACTCGAGCGAATTTATTTTTCAGTTCTAAGCAAAAGTGTTTGAAAGTTGGGGGGAAGATAATTATTGAATAAAACAGACTTTGAATCAGGATTTGGTTTAGTTGTGTGCTTATCATGAGTACATACGTACAGCTGGCTATGAGAATAACCTGGCTGCACACAAGCTAATGATGTGGTGAGGTATTTCTTGGGGCAAGGAACTGCCACTGATGCTTTTAGCTAAGCTTTGCTTTAGCTGGGTGAGGGTCAGACCCATGAGGTCTTGGGCAGGTGCCCTGATGTCTATAAGAGCTGGGAGACTGAGGCTTGAATGAGCATGTTATGGCTTCAAAAATGGTTTTCCCTCTCATATGGAGTGTGTGGGGAAATGGATGAAACAGTTGTTATGACTAAAAAAAAAAATCAAGGCATAAGGGAAGCTGAGAGAGATTATCTGAGCTAGCAAGTGTGATACTTGTGTGCCTCCCCAGAGCCCAGGCTCCTCTTGGAAGGTCTGTAAGGAGGAGTAAGAGCCTAGATTTACTTGCAGTAGGAGCAGAATGTGGAGCTGGGTGTTTGGGTAGCAGCCTGCTCACCTAGATATGGCCTGGATTTATGTCAAGTTCACGCTTGACCTTGCCTTGTACAACAGGAGACTACAGAGAGGGAACAGGGGTGACCTTGATCAGCATATTCAAGCTGATAATTGTTTTCTGCACATATTTCTCCATTCCTTCCAGAGCTGCTGCATACAGTAAACTAGGAAATTATGCCGGAGCAGTGAGAGACTGCGAAAGAGCTATAGGCATTGATCCAAACTACAGCAAAGCTTATGGCAGAATGGGGTAAGTAAGAGCAGGTTTTTGTGCCAGAATTTTAATCTCAAAATGCCTAGTGGCAGTGATACTATCAGTGGTGTCCTGCCTTGGAAGGCCATGCAAAAATACCTAGTGTTTCACCTCTGCTGGGGATGGAGGAAGACTGCAAGTGCTTATTTAACTCTTAACTTTTAATTTTATTTCCACTTTAATAGCTTGGCCCTCTCCAGTTTAAATAAACACACAGAAGCTGTTGTTTACTACAAAAAAGCCCTGGAGCTGGATCCAGACAATGATACATACAAGTCAAACCTTAAAATAGCCGAACAGAAAATGAAGGAGACTCCTAGTCCAGTAAGTTCTGAAACTAATGCTTGTTATATGTGGGTAAGATTAGAAGGAGGCTTCTTCACTGTAAGTGCTAACAGGGGCTGTCTGGCAGAGCCTTGATGACCTGGGTTGTGTTTAGAATATAAATCTCGTATGCAGGCAGAGGGGAGAGAGTTAATGAGTCCTGCTGTGAACATTTCCACTAAAATCCAGAGAGGGTAACTTCTCTTGACTGCTTGAGCACGGTCACCTTGGGCTTATTGGAAAGAGCTGGAAAATGAGACTGATTAGAAAGGAGTGTTTTAAAACAGCAATTTTGCCTTCAGCACCTTTCTTAATTAAAGTCACTACTCCTAAAATCCAGCTTTTTTTTCTAGTGACCCATTAGCAATATCAATATCTTTTCTTACAAAGGTTTTTTTCTTAAACCTGGAGGTTTCCTAGCCAGGAAGCTGGTGACTGTGCTGCTGACATGCTCTGGGCAGGAACATGTTACTTTATCATTTTGAAGGGGATTTTAATTTTTTAAGGACTTCTCCAGTGCAAAGGGGACCAAGTGGGTGTGTTTAACTTGGCAGTTGTAGTGGGTTAGAGCTGGTGAGAGAGGTGATCAGTAAGTCATGTGATGCAGATGTCTGTCCTTTGACTCCCTCAGTGAGCCTCATCCCCCGAGGCTGTCTGTGACTCGGAGCTTTACAGAGAGGGCATGGACAGAGCCTCTTCCCTTTGTCATGGTTTAAGGGGCAGATTCTGATAATATGGGGAGTAAAGTATTAATGTTTGTAATGTGCGTCAGGAAGCAAGAGGATGTCATCATCTGCGTGTGGTTTCTTTATTCTTACAGACCGGAGGTCCAGGAGGATTTGATTTAGCTGGCTTGCTGAACAACCCTGGCTTCATGAGTATGGTAAATTTGGACACAGATCACAGCCAGGCTGTATCTGGTCTGGGCTTTGGTCTGTTCAGGATGAAATGTATTGGTACATGGCTCAGGGAGCTCCTGTGTCTCTTTAGCAGATTTGTTTTCATTTCATTTCTTGGTTTCAGTGTTGCTGTGAGGAAACTGTGCTTGTATTTCATTAAGGTCAAATGAAGAGCCAGTGACTTACTCACAGGCTTCTCCTTGTGATACGCTGGATGCGGAAAGGGTGCCTGTTCTGCATTACCAGCCTTGTTTTGTGTGTTGCACTGTGCTTCTCTTGGCTATTTTTGTCCTATTGATCTGTTTCCAAGTATTTCTGCCTTCACTTTGTCTGTAGTTGAATGGCACAACATTTGCATATCTACCCAGTCATTTGTGACTAAATAGGGTGTCATTTTTTTCTCCCCTCTTTAAATAGGCATCTAACCTAATGAACAATCCACAAGTACAACAGCTGTAAGTTGGATCCCATCTTGTATTTCCTCTTTGAATCACTCACTTGAGGCTCTGTGTGTGTTTGGCATTTGCAGTAGGCCTGAACTGGTGGGAGTGGGAGGGTGCTTGGGCCAGAAGTATGGAGGGCAGACTTGAAACAGGCCAGTTGCCTGAGCTAGTGTGTATTTTGAGTATTCTGAACTGTGCTGAAGGGGGATCTTAGTATAAATGTTTGCAAGAAGGTAGATAGGATAGATCATGGCACTGGAATTGGGTTTGGGAAGCTTGGGGTCAGTTTGGCCCTGCTGCACAGTATTTATGTGACCTGGAGACAGGATTTCACAGCTCTATCTTGGCTAGAATGAGAATATTTCCATTCTTTGTGCTACAGGGTTATGGGGATCAATTCCCCATGTTTGTGAGATGCTTAGATAATATAAAGTCATAAAGTTAATAAGGTGTATACATCTCTTGACCACCCTTTCAGAGCACAGGTAGGCAGTGAGTTAGAGACCTTCTGGAGCTCATCCTTTGATTACCATATGAGATAACTTGGGTAAAGGGCTGGATGTAAACCACCATTTGCTTCCGCCTGCTCCTTCCGCTGCTGTTGCCAGCTGAGGTTCTGTGCCAGATGGAGCCTGAGGACTTCCAGAGGAAGGGGCTGTGTAGCCGTGGTGTATTCTGGGCAGTTCACCATGAGTGAATCGGTGTTTAGGCTGTCCTGTCGGTAGATATCGTTTGATGCAGAGCAAGCAAATAGCTTGTGTGAGGAAGGGCAGTGTTTTAATTAAATAAACATCACACAGGGCTTGCACACAAAAGGGGGAATCTCTGGGAATACGCTAACTGACACTATTATAAATATTTCTACATATTGTGCAGTTTAATGTTACAGTTACTCTTCTGCAGTTAATGTACAAAAAGTTGTTGCAGAAGATTCCCTTGCAGATAACTTCATAATCTGTGTGGGAAGGTGCTCCCGTTACGCTGACACTCCCCTCCCAGCGTAAACCAAACCATTTCTGTGGTTTTCTTCTTCCTCTGAGCAATGACAGTTATTTCCACAGCATGTCTGGGATGATTTCTGGTGGCCACAACCCCATGGGAGCAGCAGGCACCAGCCCCTCCACGAATGATCTCGCCAGCCTCATACAAGCGTGAGTAGTGAGCTGCGTGTTTCCCGTTGCCTTGGTCAGTAAATGGATTTTGGGGGTTTTCTGACCAGAAGTGAGACTTCAATTTAACAGTTGAGGAAGGCTTCGGTGTTGGGTGAAGTACTGCCTCTTTTGGTGGTGTGAACTACTTGTTAGAGTTTTGACAATCAGCTGTAGATTTCCTAGCACCAGGCCGTGTTTGTGTGTGTGTGTGAGCATGCTAACGGGACTGTCGCTTGTTCTCCTTCAGGGGCCAGCAGTTTGCTCAGCAGATGCAGCAGCAGAATCCTGAATTAATAGAGCAGCTACGAAGCCAGATTAGGAGTCGAACTCCAAGTGCCAGTAACGAAGATCAGCAGGAATGAGCGCTCCAGGTGAGGCTGTGGCCAGGAGTGCTGCTGTACTGTGGCCAGCTGAGTGGGAATTTATGTATTTGGCTGCGATATCTGTCTTGTGCCTTAATTTAGCAATTTGGTGTGTCTCCCCTCCGTACAGACTGGGTTCTCTGCATCAGTGCTGCTAGCGCTGTGCCGCAGGTGCAAGGCTCAGCCCTGAGGAGTGGTGAATAAGAACTTGCCTCACACCTTGTGTGACTGACAAACGAGTTTCTCTATCTAGTGTTCACGGTGGTTAAAGGGACATTTTATTTTCTTAAAGATTGAATTTGCAAATGTCTTGTCTTCCTGTCTCTGCAGCACAGTCCGTGGGAACTATGTTCTTTGCTTTAAAAACTGGAAGCCATGTGCGTGTTGCCATTTCTTGAGTTGGAAGTGTCCAAGAGGGGGAAAAAAAATAATGGAAAAACAAAATACTTTATATGACCTGCATGTTAAAGACAGATTCACGCTTTCTTTCCCTAGTCTTCGTCCCTGCTCCTCCCCCTCAGCCTTTCCATTAGTCTTTTTTTTTTCTTCTGGAAGATCCAGCAAGCTGAACACAAACCAGCATCAACAGTCTTTCTAAAGAAACTCAGAAAATTAACTACACTGTTACATTTCTATGTTCTTTGCTACATGGGAATTTTTTAACCCGTTTTTGAAGAACGATGCACTCTTCACTACAGGATGTCTTCACTTTCCTGCCCACGTGCCACTTCAAAGAAGTGTTCAAGTCCTACCTAACCCCTGTCCTGCCCCGTTTAATCTTCCTGCCAGTTACGAGACGATAGTGTTTGAACACTCTGGAGATGACGGGGATCTTCTTGCCTCCAGGAACAGGGTTTCTGTTGATTAGATTCACTGCGTTTCTCATTCAGGTCTGTAGCAACATTGCCAGCCTTGTTAATACACGGGAGGTTGGTGGTCGCCTCTCAAAGGTTAGTGTAAATGTGTCGGGGGGGTTGGGACTGGCCAGGTAGAACATGCCCATGTGCAACTGCTCCTTCAGTGAGTGTTTCCAGGTACACTTCTTGGGGTCCTTTCCCAATCCTGACAAAATTTGTCTAGTGTTTAGTAATTATGGCTATGTTGTTGGAATAATCCAATCTGTGAACTAGTCAGGTGGACAGTAAGAAAGATATGATGTGTTTGGTGTTTTAAAAGGGGTTGGTTTTTTTCTTCTGCTTTTTTAATCTTTTATGCATGTAAGTAATCAGCCTGGTTGACTGTGCGGAGGGTAGGAACAGAGGGTGCCTGAGCGGAGAGCAGAAGGAATAAAAATACTGCTTGGCTAGTAAGAAATCAAGTGGCTGCTGGGTCAATGGGGGGGGTTGGCAAGGAGCGGTGACTCCTCGGCGTACAGCGTGTGAGATGAAGGGGTAAAAAAAGCTCCTGTAGCCCACTGGAGCGACCTGCAGCTTTCCACCCCTCTGGAGTTACCCGTGTCCTTCCTTGGGTGAACAGAAAGCTCTGGCCGCTTCCCCTCGCAGTCACTAGTTGAGGCCAGAGCCTTTTATATCGACCTCGCAATTGTTTTTGAAGTAGTTACTGGATTGTGGTGGGGAAGGCGTGTTCAGGGCCTGACTGCTGGGCAAAGAGCATCGGCTCTGAAGGTGGGGTGGTGCGAGATGGACAACGCCCTCTCAGGAGAGCTGGGGGGGTGAGTGAGCAGGTAGAGCTGAAGATTAATATCAAGAAAAAAAAGACTTGTAAATGCTCCATAAAGTAATATGTGGTTAATGTAACTTGTGAAGAATAAAATATTTGGACACTTTCTTTGTTATCCCTCTTGCCCCCATGACTGAAACAAGACCTTTAAGGATTCTTCAGCATTCAGAAAAGGGATTCTTCAGGTTTTTTGCAGTTTGTGCTATTTTAACCCAATTTACATGTTTCTTCAACTAAAAGCAGCTGAAAACCTGCAGGAATAGGGGAGGGGGGTAGGGGATGCTCTTCCTTGGCTGTGGGTTTCCTTCCCCCGTGGGGCCAGCTCCAGGGTGACCCTGGACCCCGCTCTTCTCCCGGTGGCGGCCCCAGCCCGCCCCGCTCAGCACCGGCAGCCCCGGACAGCTCTGCGGGGCCGGTGCTGCCCCGGAACCCGCCGCCACGGTCCGCGTTTCCCGCGGGCGCTACTCGGCGGCGCCCCGCCATGCCGAGGCGGGCGCTAGGAGAGGCCTCCCGCAGGGCGGGGGGGGGGGGCTGATGGGCGGCTCTCGCGGCCAATGGGCAGTCGGCCTTCCCGCCGCGGCCAATGGGAGGGCGTCGTGGGCGGGCGCCGTTGCGGGGGGCTGCCTGGACGGGGCGCGAGCGGGAGCCGGCGCGTGAGCGGGGGGGGGGGCCGAGGGGAGGGGGCCGTTGCCGGGGTAACCGGGGGTGGCGGCGGTTTCGTGAGGTAATGGTGGGGCTGGGGGGGGCCGGGAGGCGTTAGGGGGGGAACGCCGGGGCTGGGGGGCTGTTGCGGAGGTAACTGGGGGCTGGGGGGGGTCGGTGGCGGGGTTTTAGGGTGCGGGGTGACAGGGCCCCCGTCCCCACGGGAGAGCGGGGCTCCAGGCTGGGCCCCGTCCCCAGCTGTGAGGGACGCCCCGCTCCCCGGCTGAAGCAAGCTCCGGCCGAGCTGCCGACCACCCTCTCCCAGCAACCCTTGTAGTCGTGTGTCCCCCCTCCCCATCTCCGCACCCTTTTGGGGTGCTCAGGCAGGCTTAGGCCTGCTCTGGCGGCCTGGGAGGAGCCCCCCCACCCAGCACCCCCTTCTCCAGGGTGACCAGGATGATTTCAGGTGGCTTCAGGCGTGGGGAGGTGCTGGGACCAGCGTGGCTCTGGGGGAATCCAGCCTGGTTTCAGCATTATTCTGTCTTCGGTGTGTTGGGGGCATCGTGAGTGTGTGTTTTTAACAGAAAAACTGGGATTTAAAGGATCACCCATAAGGAAACCCTTTTTTTTTTTTTTTTTTCCTTCCACAGAGGGCTGTCCGCTTTATCTAATAGCCACTAAGCCAAGCGTACCTGTCCTGAGTTAATTCTTTATTACAGAAGTTTTCAGGCTGATGAAATAATCCAGACATTGGCGGTTCCTGAACTCTGGGCTGTCGGAAAGAGCAGGCGAGGAGAAACACAAGGTATTTCTTGTACTTACCGCGTCGTTTTTCACTAAGCTGCTTTCCGCCCCAGGTCAGGGGGCACTGAAGGGCGGCTGCTCCACCTGCTGTCGGCAGCTTGAGGCTTGATGCTTTGTTGGGCGCTGTTGCTGGGTTAAAAAAAGAAAAGAAAGAAAAAAAAATTAGGTTAGGGGGTTTCTGAATTTTTGAGCGGAAGCTACGCGTGTTCCAGAGGAGGTGTGAATTCTGGAAAAGGAGGTTTTTCCTCCTCTCCTCTGTCCTGGAGCCGTCTGCCTGCCTAACGCAGCAGGTGCAGTCGCAAGCTCTCGTGATCTGTGATCCCAGGGCGTTGTTGCGAACATCGTTTTTGTTTGAGAAGCTTGGCATAACAACACGCTGTCACCATGTGAGGTGAAATCCTTGTCGTTCTGTTGACGCTGAAACTGCAGCGCGTGCTTTACAAAGGCGGCGTGACTCGTTAGCTGTGTCAGCACAGTGCTGACGAGCGTTGGCAGTCCTGGAGTCAACGTCTCTGGAGAGGGAGCCTGCTCGTCAGCCGCAGTGACAGGCTGCCTGCTGCGGAAGCCCTGACAACGTACACCGAGATTTCAGGCTCTGGACTTGTTCAGACCTGGCTCGTCTGCTGGGTTCACCGGGGAGTGAGTCAATCAGTGTCATCTGCGCAGGGTTTTCTTCTGATGAACATGGCTTCCCATGGATACCCGGCTGAGAACCAGACCTGCTGCAGATGGCCTGACCGCCATGACCTCTCTGTTCACTCCTGCTTGAACTGCAAACTTGGAAAAAGGCTTTAAACTCCCTTACCAAGTCCAGAGTCGTTCAGTCTCCCACTTTCCTTTTATTAAAAGCACCATTTATGCAGCCCACTGCACAGGAATGGTGATAGTGATTAATACTGTCAGCCCTCAAGGGAGACTTTAGCCTCAGGAATCTTTTGTATTAAAATTAATTTGCCGCTCCAACAAGCAGGTATCCAATTATTTACCTTGTCCATCACGGGGTGTGGGTGTCAGCGTGGCTGGAAGTGTTCTGTGTTAGTTCATTACCCCGATACACGCTGCAGCGTCTCGTCAGCGCTCAGGGCTGTCTGGCAGCCCTTACCTGGCTGACCTGCAAGAGAACCTTCTCGAGGTGTCATTGATTTGACTTTACAAGTCAATTCGATGCAAGCGGTAAGTGAAATCCTCCGAGGTGTTGGCTGTGCTGCTGCAAGAACGAGCAGCAGTAGAGGGACCTGTTCATGTTTATGTATTTTTATAAATAGATTTAACATTGTTATTTTGTAAAATGATTTTAGGAAAACAAATTTCACTGCCGCTGCGTGTAACCTGAAGGGAGGTGCTTTTACATTTCAGATTGAGTCAATTTTTGTGACCTAGGCAACTCCAATCTTGCATTTTTCTCTTGTATGAAACAACCTCTGCTTCCTCTTTTGTTACACCCTACGGACAATAGAGAACCTTGCAGTGAATTTCTCCGTAGGGTTTCCCTTTAGAGACGTGTGTATCGATCAGCCATTGAAACTTCCACTGACTGCTGGTACAGAGCAAACAACCAACTGTAGAGGCTGCGACCCACCCTAGCGAGATGGCGACGGTGGCTCAGGAAACTGAGCAGGAATGAATCCAATAGTCTAGTTTCAAGGGCAGTACAAAAAACCCCATGTGAACGTCGGAGATCTTCGAGTTCATTTCTGGTTGATAAAAAGCCACCAGCTCAAGCCCATATCGACTTGTCATGGTTAAAAACCAAACACTTGATCCTTTGGTTGAACTTGGGTGGATCTTATTGCGAGATCGAGTGTTTTGTGTCTGTCACTGTGTAGGTGTTTCAAATGAAGCCTCTAAAAACTGAGGCTGTGCCAGTTCTGCGTGGCCAGTACAATTCTTCCAAGGTTTTTTAAGTTACTGGTTGCCGCAGTTAAATTTTCTCTTCTCTGCTGCTCCTCTGCCCCATTGCGTGTGAGGTGCTGCCCCTGTCATCTCCACCCGTTGCCTCTGGGGAGTTAAGGTGATTCCTTAAGTGGGGAGTTGAGGTGATTCCTATACAGAGGCTGGCATGCGCTTTGGGATGCAAGGTGCTGTTCTGCACAGTATACGCTTATGTAGGAAAATCTCTCACCTTTTATTCCCGTCCACAGGTACTGAGCCCAGGAGCACCTTTCCCTTGAGGTCTGTCTGTGCCGTCGCCTGCCAATGTACCCACACTAACAGCGGCCGGAGGGACCCCCACCATCTGCCATCCGCGGGGCCCTTGGCAGGGAACGTTGACCAGGAAGCACGATGAAGATCGTGGTCACCAAAGTGCTGTGTCTGCTGGGCATCTGTGTCCTCATGCTGGCTGGGTCCCTTCTCCCTGTCAAGATAATTGAGGCTGATTACGAGAAAGCTCATCGCTCCAAGAAGGTTCTTGCCCTCTGCAATTCTTTTGGAGGAGGGGTCTTCCTGGCCACCTGCTTCAATACCTTGCTGCCTGCCGTGAGAGAAAAGGTAACTGCTTACGAGCCTCTTGCTTACGAGCAATTTTAATGAACCTGTGCCACTGAGTACGTTAGGGACCCCTGCGCGGGGGGAACCACCCTCCCCTCTCCTTCCCTGCAGGAGCCCAGGCCACCAGACCTCTGCCCCTGTGGAAATGGGGGTGAAGGGTCTGCGTCTTGTCAGAGCGGCCCACAAAGCCTCCTCAGAAACGGCTGTGCTGTGCCTGGTGTTTCAGATCAGGAGGGCGAGCTGCGCCCGCCTCCCATTCGGCTACTGCTGACTGTCCGGGTGGAGTAACCGGACATTTTGTTGATGCAGAAGGAAGCTGAGCATCGCCTGGGGTGTGACGCTCAAACTCCTGCCATTTAGTGTGCGTTTAAAACAGTTTCAGACAGCCACTAACCTTCCGCTGGAAGGGAAGCGGGTTCCCTGTCTCTTACACCGAGGCCTGTGTACAAGGGTATTCAAGCATCATGGATCAATTTAGCGTCCATTTAGAGTTGTGTGAACACAATAGGAATATTTCCCTTTAGAGGGACAAAGGTGATTGGTTCACTGTGGATTGTTTGCTTCGTTCCAGCTCAGTGAAGTTCTCAGGCAGGGGAACGTGACCACGGACTACCCGGTGGCTGAGACCATCATGATGGTTGGCTTCTTTGTGACGGTCTTTGTGGAACAGCTCATCTTGACCTTCCAGAAGGAAAAGCCCTCTTTTATTGACTTAGAGACCTTCAACGCTGGTTCAGATGTCGGGAGCGACTCTGAATACGAGAGTCCCTTCATCGCATCTTCCCGAGGACGCACGTTGTACAGTGAACACGGTCACCACTCCCACAGCCACGGCCTGAATATCCAGGAGCTCTCCCGCTCCAGCCCCTTACGGCTCATCGGGCTGGTGTTTGCTTTGTGTACACACTCCATCTTCGAAGGACTGGCCCTGGGCTTGCAGGAGGAGGGCGGCAAAGTCATGAGCTTGTTCCTCGGAGTTGCCATTCATGAGACGCTGGTCGCGGTGGCATTGGGCATCAGCATGGCCAAGACCTCGTTGCCACTGAAGGATGCTGTGAAGATGGCTGTCACGGTGAGCCTGATGATTCCTCTGGGCATTAGCATTGGGATGGGGATTGAGAGCACCCAAAATGCGGCCAGCAACATTACTTCCCTGCTCCTGCAAGGCATTGCGGGGGGCACTTTCTTGTTCATCACCTTCTTTGAGATCCTTGCGAAGGAATTGGAAGACAAGAACGACCGTCTCTTGAAGGTTCTCTTCCTGGTGCTGGGCTACACGGCTCTGGCTGGGCTGGTCTTCTTCAAGTGGTGAGCACGAGAGCGATGGGAAGCAAACCTCACCTCCTTCCCTTGTGAACGGCACCGGAGATGAGCCTCCTCTTCAGCCAAGGGGGACACTGAAGCTCGACGGCCAAGTGAAACATCACGGTCCAGGTGGTATTTCCGTATTGACCTGAAGAAGGAGAATTTCTTCCTGTGTGCTCAGAGGGAGATAAAAATGAGGAGTGTCCCAGTGTAGGTGTCACAAGGTATTGTCCCTGCCCGTTGGATCTGTGGGTGCAGCAGCTTGTGCGGAGATTAGTTGACGCAAACATTAAGAATCTGGTTCTAAGGCTGCCTGCAAAGAGCTCGTCAAGCGTGTGGTTTCCTGTTAATCTGCCTAGCCAGCCCCCTCCCTCCTTCCCCTCACACCCGTTGCCGAAACTGTGGCTGAGAGTCTGTTTCCTTCACTCTCAGGCTCTGAGAAGGTGAGAAACAATAACAGAAATAAAGTCAAAAGCAGGTGGGATCAGGGATTGCACAGCTGCACTAAGCTGCTTTTGCTAGCTTAGTTTTGAGCAAAACCTGGTTGTAATAGCTGCCAAAAATAGCATCCCTTCTGGGGCCGCTCGGTGTGCCTGGTGCCACGGCTCCCCCTGAGCAGAGCTTCCATTTTAACCCACAAGTGGCTCAGGGAGCTTTTGTTTCTGAGTGATTAACAGAAGAAACGAGGCCAGGCCGTGCCCCATCCCATGCTTCATTCTCTGCATTCTCATCCATATATTGAGCATTCCCTAAAGAAAACCTCCAGCAGTGTGGTAATGTATCGTTTGAAAATCCTGGTGTCCCTGGCTGAAGGCCCTTCCGCAGCGCTCGCGGAGCCCAGGATCCATTAGTTCATACAAAACGGGCGGCAGCGATTTCCAGCATTAATATTTTAGGGCAAGTGCTTGTGTTTAAATGGTCTGCAGTGAAACGGGTTTAGCAGTCACCATCAAACGTCTTCAGGGCTGCTCGCGGAGCCTCTGCTCTCGCTGGCAGCAGGCTCACGTGGCCGTACTGATGTGTGAGCGAGAGCTGCGCTACAGAGGCTTCGCAGGGCGTTTTGTCGGTGTTTTCAAAGGAGAGAAATCTCTTCCCTGGGGGTTTATGAGGTTGTGGAAGGGCTGATTAGAGGCACTCACGATCTGACTGCGCACGAGCAGATCTCCCTGTGTCTCCAGAGCGCAGCCCCCAGGGAAGCCCAGCGTGCCGCGGATCCCATCGTGATCCTTCGGCTTTGCCCTCCTAGGCAAGGAGCTCGGATCAGAGGCTGGAGCTGGGAACCTGCCCTCCCCTAAGACAGGACAGCAGCTCCCGCTCTGCAGCCTGGCAGGGTACCGCAGCCGTGCTTCTCACCGGCCTCTCGCGGGGGATGCATTTTAATTAGCCGTATCCTTCGCTTCTGCGGCAGCTTCCGCAGGCAGAGCAAAGCTTTTGGAAGTGCTGATGGAATTATAACGATGTAGAGCGGGCTTAGCCGTGGCGCAGTCCCCGTTATGGTGATCCAAGCGGGAAGAAGGATGGGTGAGACTGTGAAGCAGCATCTTGGAGCCAGTGGTTGGCCCAGCTGCAGCATATGGAGGCTGATGAGGATCATCTGACAGTTCCTGGTGCTCCCTATTTTAATTGCCGCAACATACTGAAGTCAATTAATCTTGCTTTGAAAAACCTGGAGTGGAAGGGGGGAGGGAGGGTTATTTTAGGCCTCAGATGACACAAATTAGCAGGGCCTGATGAGAATGTAATTTGCCTCCACGTGGTAAACCTCTGTGTGTTATTTCACTTCTCGCAGGCGGCTCGTCCAGGGCAGCATCGCTCCCATCGGGTGTTTCTCCGTGCTGGTGGTTGTCCTGGGCAGGTGGGACGAGGGGGGAGAGGTGAGGTGTGATTCTGTGGTGGGGAGCTCGGCGTCGTGTGTCCCTTCTCGGGCATGGCCCCTGGGTTCCTGCCTCTGCCTCTTGGTTCTGCAGCTAGTGCTTTTCTTGTAGGGGTTCCCCCCCCCCCCGCCATATCTGGGCAGACACAAACGTGGTGAAGGCAGGGCCCGAGGTCATGGTGTATCCTAGTGCCCCGTCTCATCTTCCTCATCCTTCCTCCCACCCAGCCTCATCTCCACTCCAGGGGCTGATGTACTAAAGACAAGCTGCTGCTGGGAGGAGATTTATTAACCAGTGCCCAAAAGATCCTTAGGGATCCGCTAACATGAGCAGGGATCAGGGATCCCCCCCTGCGGTCCCTGTGGCTGTAGGCAGCGTGACGGGGGGGGAACGGGCTGGAGCCTCCATTTTACACCCTTTCTTCTTCTGGTGGAGTCTGGGATCGGGGCTGGCCGGGGGAGCAAGGAGGGGGGTCATGAAGCGCTGTGAGATGCTGAGCTGTCACCCCTCTTCCCATCTCGCCGGGGGCAGGGGGGCTCCCCGAGGCCTGGGGGGGTTTATTCACCTGTGAGCAGCAGAGCGCAGGGCTCCAGGCCGAGCCTGATCTGCTGCTCCCAATAAAGGCTCTGGCCTTCTCCCCTTTGTGTCACTTGTTTATTTGAAGTCCCCCGTCGCTCCGCTGGCTGCTCGGTGCCCGGATCACGCGGCAGGCGCACGTGCACGTCCCCTCGGTGGGCTGAGCCCCCCCCTGGGAGGCAAACCCCGCCGAGGGGACCGGGTGGGCGGCAGCGTGGGGCTGCCGGCCGGCTGCCCACAGAGCTACACCCAGCGTGGGGAGCGGGACCCTCCAGTCCCCCCTTCTCCCACGCCGCAGCCTGCTGCTTCAGCCCTGCGTGTGCAGCGTCCCCGTTGTGTAACGCTTGGCGGGGAGCTGGGGACTGAATGAAACGGAGGAGGAGCCGCACCTAAAATGATCAAGGAAACTCATTCATTTCCTCTAACGAGTAGTAGCTGTCCAGCTAATAACGCTGCGGGGGACTGCAGGCATGGGGGGCCTCTGGCAGCGTGGCTTTTCAGCGGGAGGGGACTGCGGCTGCCGGCCCGGGCCCTGTCCCCAAGGGGGAAGGCTGGTGTCCCCCACGGGGGCCTGGGGGAGCGGTGGCCGTGGCCCCCCCACTACTCCCGCTGGGCCCAGCAACGCTTCTCAATGGGATGAGTGTTGACAGCCGCGTGGGTGCTGCCATGGCCCCGCTCCTCCGCCAGCAGCTATTAATAGCAGCTGCGGATTTTAATTGCTGCCGCTCAGGAGTGAGCGTGAGTCACGCAGCCGGGCCTGGCAGCCCCCGGCCGCGGTCCCCAGCGCCGGCAGACCCCGACCTTGGCAGGGACCTTCCAACTCCCTGCGGTCGCCTCAAGCTCCAGCCCCCCGTCCCCCGTGCCGGCGGTGGGGCAGAGATGGCTTTCCTCCGGCTGCAGGACCCTCCGCGGCGTGGCCTCACTGGGGACGGTCACCCCTTGAGCCTGTACCACTAAGCTGCTCAGGCCCCAGTCCCACTCGGCCGGTGGTGGCAGGGCTCAGCTGGCACCGGGGGAACGGGCTGGGGGTCCCACAGCCCCCCCAGGTGCCACCCGAGGACCCCTAGTGTGCCCCCTCACAGGGGGGTTGTGTCCCCGGTGCTGCTGCGAGGAGCAGCTCTGCCCCCGGCCAGGGCCCCTCCGGGGTTTTGGGGCTCCTGACCCCCGCTCTGCCGTGGCGCCCAGGGAGGGGACACTGCAGTTGGTGACAGAGACCCTGCGGTGGCACCGTGCGCACGCGTGCGTGGGGGTGTACGGGGCTCCTGGTCCTGTGCTGGCGTGACAGGGTGGCAGCACAGGCAGCTGTGTCCCCAAAGCGGGACCCCACTGTCTGGGCCACCCCCAACTGCCACAGGGGCTTACGGCAGCCTGCCGCTGCCTGCGCCCTGCCAGCTCAGGGTGTCGGCATCCGTCTGTCCTGTCTGTGTGTCCCTGTGTCCCCCCGTCACCATCTGTGGGTCTCTGTCCCCATCCAGGTGTCCCTGGGCTGTGCGTCCCTGTCTGTGCATCCGTGCTCCTCTTCATGAGTGTCCGTGTCCCCACCTGTGCCTGTGTCCATGTGTGGTCCCTGTCCGTGTGTCCCCATCCCCGTCTGTCCCTGTCGGTGCATCCCCATCCCCGTGTATCCCTGTCAGTCTGTCCCCATCCCTGTTTATGTGTCCCCATCCCTGTCTGTCTGTCTGTCCCTGTCCATGCGTCCCCGTCCCCATCCGTCCCTGTCCGTGTGTCCCCATCCCCGTCCATCTGTTCCTGTCCATGTGTTCCTGTCCCCATCCCCGTGTGTCCCCATCCGTGTGTCCCTGTCCCCATCCCTGTGCGTCCCCATCCCCGTCTGTCTGTCCCTGTCCGTGTGTCCCTGTCCCCATCCCCGTGTGTCCCCATCCCCGTCCGTCCGTCCCTCTCCGTGCATCCCCATCCCGTCCGGCCCCGTCCCGCCCGGCCCCGCCGCTGCCGCCGCCCCGTCCCGGAGCCGCTCGGGGCTGGGCCCGGGGGTCCGGCGGCCCCGGGCGGGGCGGGCGCGGCGGGCGGGGCCGGCGGCGGGGCGGGATCGGCTCTGCGGCGGCCGCACCGCACCGAGCCGTGCCGTGCCGAGCCGAGCCGAGCCGGCCCCGCCGCACCGCGCCGAGCCGAGCCGCGCCGCGCCGGGCCGGGCCCCGCCGCACCGAGCCGAGCCCCGCCGCGCCGGGCGGACCGGAGCCGCCGCGCCGGGACCGCCCCGGGCCGGGCCATGCGCTGAGGCCGCCGCGCAGCCCGCAGCCAAGGGCGGATCCCGGGCAGGACACGGTGAGGCGGCGGGCACCGCAATGCGACCGGCGCGGCGGGGAGCCGGGGGAAGCGGGGACGGGGCAGCCGCCACCGGCGGGGGGGACCGGGGGTGGCCCCGGCAAGGGCAGGGCACGGCTGGGGAGCGGGGCCGGGACCCCGGCCCGGGGCGGTGGGACCCTGGTCCCTGCCCCTGCCCCTCCATCCGGCCCCTTCCCTGCCCCGTCTCCTGCCCACCGCCCCCCGCCTGCCCCAGCCCCTCCGTCCCGGCCCTGCCTCTGCTCCTCCACCTCCATCCTGCCCCTCCGCCTCCATCCTGCCCCTTCTCCTGCCCCTCCGCCTCCATCCTGCCCCTTCTCCTGCCCCTCCACCTCCATCCTGCCCCTTCTCCTGCCCCTCCGCCTCCATCCTGCCCCTTCTCCTGCCCCTCCGCCTCCATCCTGCCCCTTCTCCTGCCCCTCCGCCTCCATCCTGCCCCTTCTCCTGCCCCTCTACCTCCATCCTGCCCCTTCTCCTGCCCCTCCGCCTCCATCCTGCCCCTTCTCCTGCCCCTCCACCTCCATCCTGCCCCTTCTCCTGCCCCTCCGCCTCCATCCTGCCCCTTCTCCTGCCCCTCCACCTCCATCCTGCCCCTTCTCCTGCCCCTCTGCCTCCATCCTGCCCCTCCGCCTCCATCCTGCCCCTCCACCTCCATCCTGCCCCTTCTCCTGCCCCTCCGCCTCCATCCTGCCCCTTCTCCTGCCCACCATCTCCATCCAGCCCCAGCCCTCCAGCCCCCATCCTGCCCCTGCTCCTTCACCTCCACCCTGCCCCTGCCCTGCCCCTGCCCTCCACCCCCACCCCCAGACCCCCCACCTGCTCTTTGTGTCCCCCAGCACTGTGGGTCCGAGTGGGAGGGTGCTGGGGGGTGCTGGGGGGCTGCAGAGCCCCCCGGCAGGATCAGGCCTGGGCTGTGCCCCCGGCTGGCGGGTGGCCACATCCCCGGGAGCCGAGGGGAGGCCGTGGTCCGGACCCGCAGGCACGGAGGGCTCTTTGGGGTTGGGGTGCTGCTGGGCACAGGCCACGGGGCCTTTGGGCACCCCTGGGTGCCATGAAGGCCCATCCGGCCCAGCCCCTCAGCCCCAGCACCTCACGCCATGGCCACGAGGCCGGGGGCACTTTGGGCTGCACCGCAGACAGGTGGGACAGGCAGGACCATCACCAGCCCCGGCCGAGGTCTGATGTTGCCACGGCCCCTGCTCCGTCCCCGGCCCCCGTGTGCCAGTGACGCTGCCGACGTGATGGGATCCGAGGGGCGTTTTTCTGCCCTGTGCCCGGGGCCGCGGTGACGGGCTCCCTCCCCGGCTCCCAACCCCTTGCTCGCCTGGCTCTCCGGGCACCAGCACCCGCCCGGGTGTTTGGGGACGTGCCAGGGTATTGGGGCTGCCTGCGGGCTCCAGACCCCCCCGGTGCCGCGGGGTGGGGATGCAGCGGCCGTGGGAAGGGGCTGGTTCCCTCAGAGGTAGCCGGGGATGAGGGGGCTGCGGTGCCCAGGGCGGCGGCCAGCGCGGGGCTGCTCGAGGCGCTTTGCTGTCCCCCCCCTTCCAGGCCTGTTGGTCCCTGAAATGAGGTGGAAGGTGACGGGAGCGGAGCCGGCTGGGGACAGACCTGACCCCCTTGGCATCTGCCCGGAGCAGCGCCCAGGGGCCCCTTCCCGCCCCGCTCGTCGCCTGTGGCAGGGGCCTTCGGGAACCCCGTCCCACGGCAGGATTAACGACCCCAAGGCTCCGTGATGCTCCTGCGTGCGCCGGGGACGCCTCATGGGGCAGAGCTGATGCTGCCGGTCCTGTGCTGCAGCAGGGAAACTGAGGCAGGGCCTGGCCGAGGCGATGCTCAGCCTGGGGCTCAGCATCAGCGGCTCTCTGTGCCCCCTCGTTTCACACCCCGGGGCTGGATCACTCACGGGGGGCACAAGCCGGGACCTTGCCCGGGCCCGTGCACCCCCGGCGAGCAGGCACCGAGGTTTGGCAGTGCGAGGGGCGGCTGCGGGGGTCTCTGACCCCACAGGCCACGAGCCCGCGGCCGTGCCGCGCTCTGCCCCGGTGCCCACGTCTCTCCGCTCCCCGCTGCGTCCCCAGGGTGGGAGCGGAGCAGAGGGATGCCACGGGGCAGCACGGCACAGGGTGGGACAGGGTGGCAGGGGGTGGCAGGGCACAGCGCGGGGTGGCAGGGTGCCGGGCAGCGTGGCAGGCGCTGAGATCTGTGCGCGAAATGGCACCTCCATACTTGGCAGCCACAGCAGCTGCGTGTGGGAGAGCCGGAGGGGCCGGTCGGAGGCTCCAGGTGCCACCGGGTCCTCGCTGGGCTGCTGGCTGCCCCGCGGGGCTGCTCCTGCTGCCCGGGGACTCCGGGGGTCCCGTGGGTGCCTGGTGTGCTCCCCCCAACCGCAGGCTGCCCCGGCAGCCTCGGCCACAGCTGCTGTGCCGGTGGCCACGGCTCGGCCATATGGCCGCAGCGGGCGGCTGGTAAAAATAGCAAATGCTGCTGCACCCCAGGCAGGCGGCAAGCGCCGTCCTGCCCCGGCCGTCCGGCAAGGGCATCTCAAGGGCACGGGGAGGGGGCCGGGACCCTCCAGTTGCGTTGGCCCGGTCGGAGCAGGGGGGGCTGCGTCTCAAAGGGGGCTGTGAGCCAGGGTCCGGGGGGGCTGCCCCATTCCCCCCGCAGCGCAGTGCCCGGGGATTCCATCCCGAAGCCCCCGCTCCCGGCGTGACGCCTCCCCCTGCCCTCTCCCTTGCAGCAGCAGCAGCAGCATCTCCGGGGCAAGATGCCGGAGCAGAGCAACGACTACCGGGTGGTGGTGTTCGGTGCCGGTGGCGTGGGCAAGAGCTCACTGGTGCTGCGCTTTGTGAAGGGGACCTTCCGGGACACCTACATCCCCACCATCGAGGACACCTACCGCCAGGTCATCAGCTGCGACAAGAGCGTCTGCACCCTGCAGATCACCGACACCACGGGCAGCCACCAGTTCCCGGCCATGCAGCGTCTCTCCATCTCCAAGGGCCATGCCTTCATCCTGGTCTTCTCCGTCACCAGCAAGCAGTCCCTGGAGGAGCTGAAGCCCATCTACCAGCAGATCGTGCAGATCAAGGGCAGCGTGGAGAGCATCCCCATCATGCTGGTGGGCAACAAGTGCGACGAGACCCAGCGGGAGGTGGAGAGCAGGGAGGGGGAGGCCGTGGCCAAGGAGTGGAAATGCGCCTTCATGGAGACCTCGGCCAAGATGAACTACAACGTCAAGGAGCTCTTCCAGGAGCTGCTGAACCTGGAGAAGAGGAGGAACGTGAGCCTCACCATCGACGGGAAGCGCTCCAGCAAGCAGAAGAGGACAGACAAAATCAAGGGGAAGTGCAGCATCATGTAGAGCCCCGGACTGGCCCGCACGCCCCCCCGGTCCCTCCCTCTCCCTCCCCACGACTGGACGTGGCATCGCAGCGGGGCCGTCCCCTTGTCCTCCGTGCCATCACTGTGACTGTGCGGGGACGCCGCGGCGCACCGGCGGCACGGGCTGCGCTCGCCCCAGGTCTGGGGGCGAAGATGGGGTGTCCCGCTGAGCCGAGGGATGCTCGACCGCCCCGCGCCCGGCGCAACGGGACCGGGGACACGTGTCCGGGCGCCGCCGGGGAGCACACGGACGCACACACCCCCACGCACGCTCTGCAGCACAACCGACGGCACCGGCCAGTCCCCGTCCCCATCCCCGTCCCTTCCCCGGTGGGGCAGCCCACGTCGGTCCTCATGGGTGGGAAGGACGGTGCAACATGGGGGTGTCGGTGTCACCCTCGGGGACAGTCACACGCGGCCCAGGCCCTCCCCGCGCCCCCGTCCCCATGCCATAGCGCTCTGCTCCCGCAGGCAGAGACCCGGGGCGGGAGCAGCCCCCGCACGGTGCCCGCTGCCCCCGAGCCCCCAGCCCCGTCCTGGCACCGCAGCCCCGAGCCCCCAGCCCCGTCCCGGTGCCGCAGCCCGGAGCCGCCAGCCCAAGCACAAAGCATCGGGTCCGCGGGAGGTCCTGACCCAGCACAATCCTGGTGAGCTCCGGCGGGAGACCCCCGGCCCCGTGGCCAGACGGGCCCCCCCCCCCCTCCAGCTGCCCCCCCTTCCCGCGCAGGATGAGCCCCACAGCCCAGCTGGGCCGCGATGCCACGGTGATGGGCGCTGCTGCTCTCTGCCGCAGTGCCCCGCCGGCGGTCAGCGTCCCCTCGCTCCCGCAGAGTCCCTGCTGCGGGGTGGCCTGGCCCCGCACCCCGGGGACCCCCGCTCCCCCCCCCCCCCCCCCCCCCCCAGCTCTGGTTGCCGCCCTGCTTGTTCCCCCCGTGGCCGGAGCGGGGCCCCCGCGCTGTCACCAGCCCCTCGTCCCAGCGGGGTTTTGTCCCCTGGCTCCGGCCCCGCTCCCCCTCCACAGGGGCCTTGGGGCTGTCCCCACGGGGGTGTCCCCACGGGGGTGTCCCCAAGGGGGTGTCCCCGGGCAGGCTGGGCCCCCGCGCTGCACCCAGCTCCCCCCACCCCCGGCTTTTTACAACACAGCCCGAGCGCGCAGGGGACAAGGTGACGTTCCGATGTAGCCTTTACTCTAGACATAGTCTTCCTCCAATAAAGCGATGAGAAACGCTCCGGCCTCCCCGCGGGGCAGCGCCCGCCCGGGGGCTCAGGGCCGCGGGGGGGCCACGGCTCGGCCCCAAGGGGCCCAAAGGAGGCATGGGGCTGCCTGCGTGTGCGTGCGTGTGCGTGCGTGTGTGTGCCTGCATGTCCACGCGTGTCCGTGCCTGTGCGTGCACAGCTGTGCGCACGGTGCGTGCGCCAGCACGCACACGCGTGTGCGAGCGTCTGTGCCAACGCGCACGCACGTGCCGTGTGCGCGCACACGCACGTACCCTGCGCACACGCGTGCCGTGCCACGTGCACACGCGTGTTCCTGCCTGCCCGGGCGCCCCGGCAGCCCCCCCCCGCCGCCGGTGGGTGCCCCCCGCCCCTCGCTGCCAGCGCGGGCGGGTGTCCCCGTGGGGAGGGGGTGGGAGCGCGGTGCGTGCGTCATCATGCCTGTTGCCATGGAAACCATCTGCTCCCCGGGCGCGGGAGCCGCGTGGGCACGCGGGCGCGGGCGGGGGGGCGGCGGGGGGAGCGGGGCTGCGGCAGGCTGCAAGGGCCCCGGCAAGGGCACGGCGCCGGGGGATGGTCGTGGCTCCCGGGGGACATCACGGCCCGCGGGGACGGTCGCAGCTCCGCGGGGATGGCCCCGGCTCCGTGGGGACGGGCACAGCTCCCTGGGGACAGTCACGGCTCCGTGGGACGGTCCCGGCTCCACCGGGATAGTCACAGGTCCATGGGGACGCTCGGAGGTCCGTGGGGACAGTCACAGCTCCGCAGGGATGTCACGGCTCGCTGGCACCGGCCGTGGGAACCGCTCCCGTCCCCACGTCCCTCCCGTGGGCCGGGGGCAGCTGGGGCCTTCGGTGGGCACCAGGGCAGGAGAGCGGGACGGGCACACGCGGGCGCGGGGACGCTTGGTGCCGGTCCCCTCCCACTGGGACCCCCTAGGACCCCCCGGGGCTGCGGAGGCCCAGGCAAGGCTGGGGGGCTCCCAGGTATTTGGAGGGGCGGCCCTGGGCACCGTCACGCCAAAACTCAGGACTCGTGCGCTGAGACCCCCCCAGTGCTTACAGCGGCTCTGCAACGCCTCCAGCTTGGGGACAGAAAATCTCTGTCCCTGCATTCCCGGGTCTCCTGTCCCCCATCTCTGCCCCCCCCGTCTGTCCCCCCACCCTGACCAGTGCAGATGGGGACCCGTGCCCGTCGAGTCATCACGGAGCAGGAGCGGCTCTTTGGGGGCCCACGGTCCTGCTGCAGCGTGGGACAGCACCAGGATGTCCCCTGGGATGTCCCTAGGGATGCTCTTGCTCTCAGAGAAGGTCACTTGCTCCCAGGAGGGTCTGGGTGGCTCTGGCCACTGCAGCCCCCCGTGCCCAAGCCTGGCACCCAGCAGCCATCAGACCACCCGGGCCGGGGGCACCCTGAGCCCCCCGCAACCCAGAGCCGGGAGCCCTGCAGGTGCCGGCGCAGGCCGGTGCAAGCCGGTGCAGGACCGAGATGGACGATCCTGGCAGGGTGCCTGGCGCTTCCCCCGGGCCTGGGGTTTTAAACAAGCCGTTCCTGAGCGTTAATTAGCGAGCGGTGGGACGAGCCGTGGTGCAGCCGTTTCCCGTCGCTCCCCCAGCCGCTGAGGAGCCGTCGCTGCAGCCCGTGGCCACAAAAATGCTTAAAAGCACAAATCCAGTGTTTGGGACCCAAACCAGCTCTTGGCGCCACGCATCACGCTGGGACCCGGTGGCTGTGTGGGACGTCGGCCCCTGTGTCCCCCCCCAGGGAGGGCAGTGGGGGGAGGCTCCCGGCAGCGCTCGTGGCCCTTGCACCCCTCGAGGTGCCAACCCAAAGCCGGGGGGTTCCCCACGTTCCCCCAGCGTGTGCCCGGTGCAGCTCCAGCTGCGGCCAAAGTGGCTTATAACACCGCGGGCGAGGGCATATGGGAGCAAACTGGATTAGGGGGGAAAATCAGCCTTCTTCCCACTAACAGGATTATGGGGTTTTCAGCCCAACCTCGGCACAGCTGCTGGCGAGGGCTGGCGGGTGCCCGGCAGCGGGGCCACATCCCCCCCGGGGCGGGGGGAGCCGGCGGGGACAGCCCGGACCCAGCGTTTCTCCATCTCAGTTCGTGCTGGGATTGGAGCTGCAACCGGTGCATGCTGGTGTGGCCCAGCCGCACGCCAGCGCAGCACTGGGATGTGCTGGGAAGCGCTGCCGGGGAGCGAGAGCTGCAGCATCCTCTGCCCCTCCTGCCCCGGGGACATGGCTCTGTCCCCCCACGGTGACTCTCGTGGGGGACACCAGGCCCCCCTCACCCCACCAGTGCTGCAGCCGGGAGCCAGGCACCGCCGGGACCCGGCCGGCTGTGCTCACCCCGTGCCGGTGGCAGCTGGGGGAATCAAAGCCTCGATTCATGGCCGTGCTGGGCCAGCGAGCGTGATTTCCTGCTCCCCCAGCGCTGCCAGCGTGACTCCCGCCTGCTGCTGATTCATCCCCCTGGATTTTCCCCTCGCTGCAGAGGGAGAGCGGCTCTGCCAGGGCCCGGGGCAGGGGGGGGATTGGGGCCGCAGCCCCCCGGCATGCAGGGCTGGGCAGAGCCCATCCCCTCCCGGCGTAAGTTAGAGCAGCCGCAGGGCTGCTGCACCCAGGGCCGGAGCATGGGGGGACCCAGGGAGGACAGTGGGGTGGGGGGCTCTGCCCTGGGGCACGGGCCCATCCTCTCGCCCCCACCCCACGGGCTGCCAGGCACTGCAGCCCCCGGGCTGGAAAGGCTCTGCCCGGGGGCTCAGGGGGTTTGGGGTGCCCCAGGTCCCACAGCAGGGTTGCGGAGGGGGTTTCCAGGCCGGCCGGAGGCTCTGCCCCCCCCGCGCTGGAAAGGGAAGGGGAGGTGTACAGAACAGGGTGACTCAGAGCAAGATTCATCAGGAGGGACGCGGCAGCGGCGTCCTGTGGCCCTTCCTCTCCCCGGCTGGCCGGGGCCAGCGGCCACCGCCGGGCTCTGCCCCGGCAGCACCGTGACGCTCCGCGTGCCGTGCGCCCCGCCGCAGGCCGGCTGGAGCCCACCCGGGCGGCCGTGCTGCGTGGTGGGGGACAACGCCATGGCCTGGGGCGCCCAGGGACGTGGCCCCTGCAGCGCTCCCCGCCGTGGGGCTGGGCAGGGCTGCGGGGACAGCGGGCAGCGCAGCACCCCCATTTTTTGGGGGTGCCCTGGGATCTCGCGGGGGCACAGCCGGGCTGCACCGAGGGCCCCGGGGGGGGGGAGCAGACCGGGGGGTCCCGGGGGGGTCCCGGTGCCTCGCGCCCCGGGCGCCACGTGCCGCCGCGGCGCATCCCCTCCCCGCGGCGCCCCGCTCATTAATATTAATGACATATTTACATGCGACCGCCCCTTTCCCCGCCCCGCGTGCTGATTGGTCGCTACCCCCGCCGCTCCGCAGCCGACCCCGCCCCTTCACCGCCCTCCCGCCGCGCCGCCGTCGCAACCGAACCTGGCGGCCGCACCTAGCCCCGCCTCCCCGCCGGACCGCCCCCCGCGCGCCTCGCGGCGCCAGCGCCCATTGGCGGGCGGCGCTGCCAGTCGGGCGGCGGGGCGGGGGCAGCCCTGCCCGCGCCCGGCCGGGGCTGGGCAGCAGGGTGCGTTGCGCGGCGGCGCTGGTGTCTGAGGCGGCGGTTCCGCGCCTCCGCCCCTCGGTGCCCCGGCCCCGCCGAGACCGGTGAGGAGCCGCCCGCGCCGCGGGGACTGGGCGGGGGGCGGCCACCGGCGAACGGGCGAGGCCGGCCGGCGCAGGCCGCGGCCTGGCGGAGCCCCCGGCCCTGCCCGGGGCCCCTCGCGGCCCGCTGCGGCCCGGGCGGCGGGGCCTGGGGGGGCTGGCGGGGCTGGGCGGCGGGTGCCCGGGGCAGCTCGGGGGGGGTCCTGAGGGGGCCACGGACAGGGCGAGAGGGGCGGTGGGGCCGAGGGGGGCGATGGGGATGGGGGTGAGGCCCCTGAGGGGGCCGGGGGCGGGGGGCTGGGGCTGCAGGTGAAGGAATTGGGGGTGAGGGGGCCCCAGGGCAGGGGGCTAAAGGGGGGCTGGGGTCGGAGGTGCCAGAGCGAGGGGGCCGTGGGTGTGCTGGGGCCCTGAGGGTTTGGGGCTGGCAGCGAGGGGGGCCTGGGCAGGTGGAGGGGGGTGCTGGAGGCCCGGGAGGGTGCTGGCCCCGGAGGTGGAGAGGGGTTGGGAGGCCCCGGGGGTGCTGGGGATCGTGTGGGGGGTGAGGGGGGAGTTGGGCTGGAGTGAGGGGATTAGGAGGGTGCTGGAGTCCTGGGGTGCAGGGCTGGGAGAAGGGGAACCCCTGGGCAGGTCGGGGTGGGGGGGTCTGGGGTCTGGGGTGCGGGTTAAGGGGCTCCTTGGTGGGCAAGGAGGGCCCTGGGGGAGCCGGAGCTTGTGGTGGAGGGGTGAAGGATAGGGCTGAGCAGCTGGGAGGATCTGATGGGGATCACTGAGTGCTGGTGGGCCGGGGGGGTATAATTTCCTCACGAGGATCGGCGCGAGGAAGCGATCTGGGGGTGTGTTTGGGGGTGGACGCAGAGAGGGGCTGTGCTCTGTCGTGGTGGGGGACCCCGAGGTCTTTGGGTGAGCTGCAGCGGGAGGGCGTTGGGTGGAAGGGGCTGTCGTGACGGAGGTGGGGGGCAGCGGGGCGTGTGGCTGGGGCTGGGATAGCGAGGGGCGTCTCGGGCTTTTGGGTGGATGAGATGAGAGGGGGCAGTCGTAATCGATGAGGGACACAGTCCAGCGCCAGCTCGCTTTGCAAGTTGGGTGACTTAACAGGGAGCAGGTCTAGACCCTCTTGTGGGGTATAAAAGGAGGTTGGGAAGCTTGTCAGAAGGTCTAATAGCACATAATCTTGTTTTTTCCATGCGTGAGTTAACGGTGGGTTGGTATAGAGAGGTTGTAGAGAGAAGGGGAAAATAGCTGGAGGAGCTGATGGCTGGTGAAGGATAGTAATGGTAGCCTGCCTGTTCTGGGCAGTACTTTGGAGGCATTAGTGAATTGTAGTGCATTGGTTATATAAAGGAGGGGTAGCTGCAGTATCTGGATTTTCTGTATTACTGAGGTAGAGCGAAGTAAAGGAGATAAGGGGGTGCCGCAGACAAAGAGAGAAATCTGACTCCTTCTTCTCCTCATTTCTAAACAGAAGTGTGTGGAATGAAAAGCTGGATACTGGCGGGTGTCCTTTAGGAGGTTAAGGAAGGGAAGCGTATGTGTGTGTAGGTAAGCAGGGACTGGAAGGTGTCACAGTGCCTGGTTTGGGAACTGGAGCTGGGTACCTGATCTCTGCAGCTCATTTTCTTCAACAGTGCTGGAGCAGGTGAAGGATTTACCTCTGTGCTGGGCCATCGCCATCAGGCGTGGCTTTAAATAAAAGCCAAATGGACTGTGATAGAGCTGCATTCTGCTCTAAGATACGTTCTCTGTTACTGCTTGTGAATGAGGCAAGAAGTTATTGTGGCTTTTAAGGTGTTGAATTATCTTTAATGGGTTTGGGTTTTTTGGGGGGAAAACTGACAACCTTCAGGTTTGTTTATAGCTGTAGGCTTCTTGTAAAACTGACCCGGACAAGTACAACTGCGGTGATTACTACCAGGAGAAAAGCTGACTTGTGGTAGACCACAGAAGTCAGTAACTTGATATTTAGGCAGAGTCTGTAAGTAAACTTGAGGCCTTTTAGGTAATTGCTTGGTTTTCTTAACTGCTTTTCAGAGACTACTTGCTTCCCAAGCACGTAGTACTGAAGTCAGACCTTCATCCTTCGGAGGTTTTGCGTGTCTTTAGCTTTCTGCTATGTGGGACATCCCGTTGTGTGCAGGCAGATGAGCTGATGGCCGCTGGTTTGGGTTCCAAGTCAGCTGCATTATCATAAAGCAAATGCACGGGAGCTCTATGACTACATAGCACCATTTATCATATTCTGGTTGTAGCCAGTATGGGGGAAAACGCACCAAAAAAGCTGGATCAATATGTTTAAATAGAGCTTATTGTCTGAGAGGTTTTTCTTCTGCCATCTGTAGCTGTGAAACAAATGGAAATAGCTCTTTTGTGTGGCTGGAGTATTGTTGTGGATTTTAATGATTTACACAGGAGGCACATTTCAACGTACCTACCAGTTTTTCTTCTGTATCCATCTCTTATCCCTGGATATAGTATTTAACTGGTATTACTTAAGGTAATTAATATTTTTTGACTCGAGAGTTGTCTTAGGAAGGCATTATCCCTCTTTGAAGGTAGGGGACACCGGGAGACTGACTTCTCTTGGTTCAAACAGGCAAGAAGAATAATTCAGTGGCCGGGAGAGGAGCGTGTGACTCGGGAGACGTAGGTTTGTCCTCTGCTCATCACACTTCCCCTGTGGCCAGCCCAACTTCTGCCTTCCTGCCTTATTTCCTTATCTGTGAAATGGAGATAACTGCTCTGCCCTACCTCGTGGGCTGGGAGGTTGTCATGCCCTGAAATTCGTTAGCATAGCGAGGCGAGTGCCCGTCTCCTGGACCTGCGGTCCTGCTGCTTGTCCCTGGACTTGGCTCCAGAGAAACTGGACACTCTGCCCTTCGGAAAATACTGATCTTTATTACTGATAACTGCTGTTCTCCGCTTCCTTGCATGTGAGTGAGGCAGTCAAAGTTGTCGCCGTCAGCGACGGGGAATCATGGCTCTCCCTGCCAGAAGTCATCCTGTTAGCACAGCGGTTAGCCTGCGGAGCCGTGGGGCTGGCCGAGCGCCAGCGCCTAACTAATTGCCCTTAGAATGGTCTGTTTTGGGCAGGGCTTGAAATAGCTGCTTGTCCACTCGCCAGCGGCTGGGGGAAGTTTTCCTTTACGTCTTCGTGAGGAGGTGAACAGCAGAACTCGAGCTGTCACTTAAAAAAGCACCTTCTTGCCCTTTTTGGCTGTGAAGATTAGCTTAGGTAGGAAAGATCGAATAGTTTGGTCGTCTTGGGTTTGTAGACCCCAACGCGGCTCTGAACTTGCCAGAGTTTCCAAACCGCTCTTCCAAACGCTGTGGGTAGCAGCAAAGCTGGCGAGAGGGATGGCAATCCTGCTATGCTGTAGGAAGGCCGTGGGTGGATGACCCAAAAATGATGGCTGCATAAAAAGCAGGCTAAAGGTTTGTAATTGTTTGGGGATTCTTGCACGGGGAGGGTAGAGCAAGAGGAAAAAGGGCTTTATAAAATACACTATCTCTATCAACGTAATAGTGGGTATGGTTTGAAGTCAGGTACCCAACTGTGGGTACCTGTTGGCGCTGGCTGGTAGATCCAGTGTTGGTTTCCCCATCTTTACGAGAAGTCAAAGGAATTGAGATGCGAAGGTCTAACGGTTGAACTTTGAGGTGGAAAGCTCTCTATAATTGCTCAAATATCACTCAAATTATTTAATTGGTTTAGCCACGGACCAGAAATCTTTCAGTGGGATCCTGTGCATATATAGCGAGTTTCAGAATTTCCCGGTTGTAGCATCTCTGACTTCTTTGGACATTGTCTGTGTCGGTTAGCTCCTCTCACCTGTTGCCAGATAATGTGATATATTATCTTTCTCTCTTATGGGTGTCCTAGCTTGATGTGCAGAATGTCAGAAAAAATTAAATTGGGAACGGAACAAAACGAAAAGAAAATGTAAATCCAGTTCCCTCCTGCTGTGTGGTCTGACCATCGTTGCAATAAAGGCAGACCGGCAAAGCTGGAGAGAGCTTTTTTTTTTTAAAAAAATTAATTTGTCTTAGATTTACTTGCTTAGTTTGTATTTAAAAATAAATTGCTGGAACTTACAGAGCACTGGAAGAGCCAGCCCTTGCTTTTGGGTACCAGCTGGAAGCATCTGGTTTTGGTGGCCTTGTGCGTGTGTAAGCGATGGGCAGTTTGCTTCAGACAGCTCTGCTCCATCCCGCGGCGTTAGCTCCAGCCATACAGATTTTACTGCTGTCACGTATCAGAGTCCCCTGTTACCGTCCGCTCGCTTCTGCTTCGTTCTGTTAAAAGGCCCTTTATTAAAATACCAGAACAAATAGGCCGTTGTGCAACACAACCATGTTTTCATTTTAAATACTATTTGCGAAAGTGAAAGTTGCTCGCAACAGTCTTCAAGTTTCTTGTATGTAAATTTTCTCTCCTGTGAACCCATCAATTCCATAAACACTTTAAAATATTCTTTGCCTTGCGCAATTGTGCTGACCGCTTTTGTCCTTCCTGCTGCTGCTCCTCCAAAATACCTGACAAGGCATGAACTAATTTAAAAACCAACGAAAAGTGGTCGTGACAACAAATTTGTTTGAAAAGGCTGAATGTAGCGATCTGCAGTTAATTCTCAATGCTGGTGGTGTTCAGCGCAAGCGGTTGTTGTGCGAGGGGAGCGGTTCTTCAGCTGAAGTAGGTTTAATCTTTGTTTTAAGGGGCGTAGGAGCTGGATTTTTCCTGGGAATGAGTTATGAATTCAGCTGATATTTCAAACTCGAACACGCCTGAAATCTCCAGTAGTTTTGGACTAGGTTTTTGTGAAATGGGTGGGTAGGGATTGGCTGTGATGTTTAAAAAACAAAACAAAACAAAAAACGGGAGGAAATTCAGGCACACTGTTAATGCTGAGACACAAAACAGGAAATTTAGTTAAGGATTAAGCTTTTTTGTAATTTATTTTATGTTTTTCCCTCTTCCTTCTAACAGACAAGAAAAAGTTTTAAAGTACTCCAGCCTGTGTTGGTTCTGTATAACTGAAAATGTTTCCGAAGTTGCAGTTAAAGATATATCTTTTAATGGACTTTTAAAAAGCTGTAAAAGCTGAGAAACCTCCGTAACTCCAGCTTTGTTTTATTTTCATTCTACAGAAAGAGGGGGGGAAAAAAGCTAGAAAACAGACCGTGTAAGAGTCATTTTAAAAATACCTCACTCCTAATGAGAACGTACGAGTAGCAAAATCGCACCTGGCTTGGAGCCAGCGCTAGGACTGCGGTCCCGGGGATGGTGGAAGGATGTTCCTCCTCCCGACACCTCCTCGGTCCCGCTCAGGTGGCAGCGTGGAGATGACAGCTTCCTCTCATGGCTCCGGGGAGCAGCCAGCGAGATTGACATTCTGCTAATGTTCTCCAAAAGCTTTTTGCGTTGGTTGTTTTTTTTTTTTTTCCCCCCCCAACTTATCCCCTTCAGAAAAAATAAATCTATTTTTAAATATATAGAATAGTTTGGGTTTTTTTGAGCCCTGGAGGCTTTTTGTCCATTTCTGCCTCATCTGCTTGTAGAAAAATGCACAAGGTCTAAATGTTTCTCGTTTGTTTTAACCCTTTGGAGCTTGTCCTCCGATTTTTCTGCTGCAGTTCTGAAACTACGGAAAAGGTTCTCTGTAGACATACTGCAGAAACTGCTTTTAGGAGGTTATTCCTGCTGTAGGCACGGCTATTCTCATTTCCTCCAGTCTAAGGGTAACTTCTTTTTTTTGCTGGCAAAGGATCGGTGTTTATGCTCAATAAATCATGACGTATCACAGCTTCTCTTTTTAGTTTCTCGTGATGAATTATGGTACAATTCCGAAACACAAATGTTGTGAATTTAATGTTACTATGCAACTTTTCGGGGGGGGGGGAAGAAGGCCTGAGAGGCTCTTTTTCTTTTCCTTTTTTTAAAGAAAGATCCTTAGTTAAGGCCAAGAAATACAATCTTTTTGCTTCTAACTCTGGAATTATGTCGGTAAGTATAATCTTAGCAGTGGATCCTCTTCTGGCCGGTGTGGGATTGAAGCGCGTGCGGTCAGTGGTGCTGGGTGCTGAGCAGACAGCTCCAGGTAACGCGTGTCCAATGATGAAAAGGAACTGGCATCGTTTTCAAGGAGCATCACGCTCCTTGTGTCTCGGGCAAAATGTTGGGAAAGCATTTTTCCTGTAACCCGCGAGTGTCGTGAGTGCCTGCGGTGGCTCCGATGGAAAGCTCGTGTTACGCTAGTGTCAGGCAGGTTTAATTGCAGCTAATACCGATTAAACGTTGTCGTCATTCCCGTCGTTGAATCGTGTGTGGAGTTACGCTGTTGATCTCGACCTGTTGGCTTCCATCCTTGTAAGATACTGACTGGTAAATCTTGAAACAAAAGCGGTGCTGATCATCTGGAAGGATATTAAATGAGTTTTTGCAAAGTATGTGTTAAAGCTAGTAAATGGAGGGGGAATACGCCTCTTGGAACCAGCGTGTTTTCTGCTTAAGTACCGGAACTGTAGCTTAGAATTGGGGAAATAAATATTCAGTAAGTTATATTCTTTATAGATGAGATTTTTGAAAGTATCGGTTTTGAAAAGCAAGGAAGGATGAGAAGAATGTACTAAAATAAAGAAATATTATCTAGCAGTTGAGAGCGGGTTGGTGTCCTAAGAATGGAATGGAGTTTGGAGATGAAACTGTGCAAGACTGGAAATTAAGTATTAATGGTCTTTAAACTGTATTTTTTCATGTGGTCAGGGAATCACTAAGCCTAACTTCGTTGGTTTGTTTTGTTGGTTTCTTGGGTGTTTGTTGGTAAAGAAGGAACACAGGAAATGTATAAGCAAAGAGGACCCTTTATCGTGTGCTCTCGTTGCTGTCTTGAGTCAGGTAAAGATAACTGCAGGTAGGATGGGATTAGATGCTGGTCAGTACAGTGATTTAAGGTAAGGAAAAGGGGTTTTTGTCATGGATGGGACCCGGAGGTTGTTTTCAGGTGAATGTGACTGTAAGAAAAGCTCTGAGGCGTGTAAAAGTACTTGGAAATAAACTAACCTCTCATCGTGTCTTTCTCTTCCAATTTATAACCCCGTGCTGCTTTGCCTACAAATGTTTTTGAGAACCGTTTGTTTTTTCAGAATATGGGTGTCTGTCCATCAGTAAACCTGTAAGTGCTGTCCGTTTGGATCAGGTCTGTGTTTCATTTGAGGTGGGACTGTGAGGCACGCCAGTCTTTTCGGAAACAAACTTGATTCAAACGTACTCGGTACACATTCGGGCGCAGTCAGCAGTGTGAACACGGGTATCTTTTTATCTCTCAAGTTTCTCCTGCGGCCTCTTTTACTAAGTTGAATTTGGCTCCTAGCACTCCAGTATCCTTCTGAAAGAGCTGCTTCAGGCTGTACTGTGCGTTCTCTGCTCGTTTAAATGAATTAATCTTTCCTGGTGCCGTGATGCCGGTTGTGTGGGGCAGCGAGCTCTAGAAAGCGTGTCCCCAGGAGGAGCTGCAGGAGCAACGGGTGGGTTTCTCTAATTCCATTTTGGTGAGTCCACAGACTATTCTGTGCATGTTAAAGCATAAATCCCACCCTGCACTCTGAAGGGGCTTGCTGCAAATATCTTTCTGGGAACGGCAACAAAATCCCATGTTTTCTGCTGATTTACACTGCAGAGGTGCGATGCCAAATTCATTTGTCAGTGCTCAAATACATGGCGTTACCGTCCCTTGCAGAAACCTGTCGAGCTTAGAGCATTTGCTTTAAAGACTGATCTATTATTGCATATGATAAATAGCAGATACACTTCGTAAAGATGTCAACAGAAAAATATGCAGCATTTTTAACATAGGACACTGGGGTGAAAAAAAGGATTTCACATTTGTTAGTATAGATATAACAGGAGCTGTTGCAAGTGACAGCAGTAGCTCTGCGCTCGCAGCATACCAATGCAGATGGAACTGGTTGGTTGCCAGATATTAGTCATGGGGCACACCTACTTTGGAAGAGTAGCCTGTGGGTTTAGAGAAGTAATTATTTTCTAACAGCCCTGTGGGGCACAAGCAATTCAGCTTATGGAGGACAAGGAAGGGCTTGCTCCAGAATGTTAGTTAAAAAATTGTGAGCATATGAGCTGCAGCTGGTGACGACTTGACTAGAATTTAATTTGCCCAGGCATTGTTCATTACAGGCATCGTGGAAGACACGAGCTTCTGAAGGCTGAAACAATTGCTGACCTGATACAGCTTCTGTGGCTAATTGCAATGGAAGTCGGCTGAGAAGAGCTGCGGTGGGCAGCCTTTCAACTGGTGCGGGGAAGAAGCTGAACTGCTCTGATTTCAGACCTTCTGGTCGATCGTCCAGCTTAGCCCTTCATCTTGCAGAGCTGGCTGCTTGTAGCGATTAGAGGCTCTCTGTGTTAGGGACCTTAGGGTGAGCGACCGAGAACAGCTCTAGCTGAACTGCAATGCTTGCACGGGTCAACGTGAAGCTGAAAGAAGTCAGTGCTTCTGACTGATCGCAAAATTCTTCTTTCTCTGATTGCTAATTAGATGGTTAACATTCTTTGCCTTATTATCCCACCCTCAGCTTTTCTTTCTGGGGAGCTAGGTTGACACTTTCTAGAGGCTCCTAAGGAGCGGTTAACTCTTACATTTCTTAAGTAGTCTAAAAACAACCTGCTCTTTTGGAGCATGTTTGTGAAAAGTATCTGTGGTGCCTACGTGTGAAAAACAAAATTACATGCTAGACTTAACATTTTTGTTAGGAATACGTATGATGTTGACTCAATCTTAATGTTAAGTCACATTTGACTGTTTCTTTCTGGTTTATGGATATTGCTGGGGACAATTCCAGCATTGACTGGCTGTAGCTGTGACTTCTGAAGGACTACATTGCTAGTCTGTTGCCAGAAGCCAAGTTTCTTGTCAGGATAGGGGGAATAGATGCTTTCCTACTTGCTGGTGAAGAATATCTTTGTGCTAGCCCAGGTAAGACTATTTGGCCCATTCCAGCAGGGCAGCGAGTGGGCTACAGGGCAGTGACTTTAATTTCATTTTAATGGTCTCACTGACTCCATGGGTTATGTATAAGAAAAGCCCATTAATGCAAGTAGACCCTGGAGAGGGTTCTTCACCCTCTTGCAAAACTTCTTAAAAATCCATGATTTTTTTTTTTTTTTAAAGTCTGAAAAATGCTGTTCTCCTGTTATCTGGAAATAGTTCTCACCTTTGGAATAATATTGTTCGGCAGCGCTGGAGAGGCAGAGTGCTCAAAATAGCAGCAGCTGCCATAGGCCGGGATGGAGCGGAGTCGAGTGAGTTGTGTTGTCAGTCATGGGAACATAAATCCAATTCCACCTGCAGATGAGCATTCCCGAAATAGAAGAGGGTTGTCAACTAACAGAGGAGACGTATTGTGTGCATCTCTTTGGTGCACTGTTACTGCGCTCCCTTCGCACTGCATTAAGAAAAAAAAAAAAAATTAAAAGTTGCTGTGGTTTCGCTGTAGCTCGAGAGAGTAACCACTTCCTACTCTCTTCAGTAAATAACAGCTGGGAGAGGTTGTTTGGCTAATAACTGTGTACGCCGTTATTTTGTAGGTGAAATACAATCTGTCTGCAGGCAAACCACCCTGATTCAAAAATGTGCTGCTCCCTAATTTTTGGAGGGAAGTTCTGCTAGCCTGGGGAAGATGCAAACGTCTCCAGGAAGAGCACTTGGGGAAGGTTGGTGGAGGGGCAGGAAATCTTGTTTGAGGCTTAACAAAGCTAACTGCTAGCGGTGTAGGAAATTCTTCAACACCCTGAGCCGAGGGAGGGGCCGCAGGCTGGCAGGAGGGTTGCTGCTGCTGGAGGTAATGAAGTTCAGTGCCTTTCTGAATTTTTAACCATGAGGATCCTGGTGAGTGCTCCTGAGGCATTTCACGTTCAAAGTTCTCCCGTGCGCAGGCGTTTTTCCTGTAGTTTGAGAAGCCAGAGAGTCTCTGGTGCAGCTGTTTTTCTTTTAAGAGCTTCCTCAATCTGCTAACTTTCTGCATTTAACCATTTTTCCTTGATTTAATCATGTCATCCTTGAAACTGTTGTCCCCTGCATAAATAAAGCCTTCCTCCTTCATATCTTCCATGTGCAGACTGCTGTGATATGCTGTAATTATGGGTTCAAATTCCTGCGGGTCTGATTGTATCGAGCTAACCCAAGTGCTAGTGCCTGTGGATCGGGTTTTGGACCGCCAGGCAGAGCACTGCGGCTGACTTCTCTTGAGAAGTTGTCCAAATGCTACTTGAATTTTTTAAAGTGCATACCAGGTAAAAATTAATCAAATGCAATATTTCTTTTTTTAATTACTGCAGAAGGGCTCTATGTTGGCTCTCTGTTTTCTCTCTATCTTTCTCTTGTTGGCTGCTTGCTTGCTGTGAATGGTATTGCACTGTCAATTCCCATTCCTTCAAACCCAAGAAACGAGGGACCTGCTGGCTTAACCTGTAGCCTTATGCTGATTAAAAATAAAATATAACGGCTGGGTGGGAAGAAAGATGGTCTTGGACGCTTTCCACTTAATCCTATAACAGTATTTGAGAGGCTTTTGTCCACAACTTCTGTATTTCTTCTGCTTAATGTTGGCCGATGCAACCTGCAAGCAAACTCAAGTATCTGACCAGGAGTATTTCCTCTTCCAAGTGCTGGTAGCACTGGGCAATCATAAATTGTAGAATTCTTAAAACTTTTTTTTTTTTTTTTTACATTTTAAAATACTAGGCACTTCACCCTGGGGCCTGCATCGTTATGTAGACCAAACTTAAGTGAGATTATCGAAGTCAAAAGCCATTTTCACTAGCAGTGTTTAATTTTGTCGAAGAATAATAGAGGATGATGAAAGTTGACAGTGCTCTTGCTCTTGGTTCTTATACCTTCCTTCAGGATAACAGCGTTATCCTAATTAGCATCCTAATTTACAGGTTGTTGTGGAACTAGTTGTTGGAGTAAAAAGTCAAGGAGCAGGTGAACCTGTTACGTGATCTAATACTTATTCCTAATGCCTGCGTGCATTTCCCTTAGACTGTAGGAAATGAGCATGATAAAGAATTCAGGGAGCAGAGCACTTGCTGGCAGACTTGTCGCCAAGTGCTCTTTTCAAGGTTCTGTGAGCTGTATAAATGTGCTAGAAAAGAATGGATTCGTAAGTGAGAGCTCATAAATTCATGACCTCTTTCACCCTTGCACCAAGAGCTGGCAAGTACCTCTCCGTGAATGTGAATTTGCTTGTTTCTTTGCGTGACCAGATTTACAGAAGATTCAGCTCTAATCCATTTCTATAAATATTATTAGTTTGCTTTCCTGGCTTATGTGATTCTGAAATAGATCTCATTAGGAGTGGGCTTTCTGTAGCATTTGAAGGCTTTTTCAGTTTTCTACCAATAGTGGTTGCTGCTCCGATCTTACCAGGTTTGTTCATGCAATTCCGCCTTCATTAGCTGGTCTGAACGAGGATGACCACGCTACTGTACGTAGGTGCTAAAAGGAGAGTTGAAATTATGTTGCTAGAAATCAGCTTGGCTCGCAGGATGCTGTGGACTCCCACTGTCGTCTTCGGTGTGATGTGAACCATACTTGGTGTTTCAACGGTGGAAGGAGCATCACTCTGAGCTCCTGTCAAAGTTGGTCCATCGTGGGGGACGCAGGTTCAGATGACCTCCGTTAATCCCAGTGGCTGGGCAACAACTTGCTTTGCAAGACGCTCAGCAGGCTCGTAGGTACCCTATATATCTGTATGGTTTTGGCTTTGCATCGTGGCTGTGGGTGAAGGGGGTGATGTTCCTGGTGGGTACAAAGGCAGAGCAGTAGTGATGCTCTGTCTCTGGGACAACAGGTTTTGAGAGCTTCCCAGGTCTGATCGCAGATTTTTGGGAGCATCAGCATGATTATAATGAGGCAGTTGAGATTTTTTTCAACATCAGATTAGTAAGGAAGCAAACTATTGCTGCTTAAGATGCTTTTGAGAGCTTTTGATTAAAAGATACTGAAAAAGGGCAAAGTGTTATTCGGATATCCCTTTCTAAATATGGTTTTTAAAAAAGGCCTATTTCTGTGATGCTCTCAAGCGCAGCGTAGCGTTATGTTATGTGAGTAGTTCTTCTGTAAATAGAGGGCCTGGAGATCAAGAACAAATGGTAAATGGCTCTGTTAAAAACCAATGAACATACATTTTGTTTTGCGGTGCCATCTCGTAATCCCAAGTAATTTTTCTTAATATTGCAGAGTGTGAAGCTGCATGTTGAAAGCATTGCCATTTTGTTGCCCGCTGCTGCGGCTCAGCTGGGCAGGGATGGTGCTCTGCTGTGCCGTGTCGTGTCGTGTGGGCTTTTGTCCTGGTGTTCGTGGAAAGCCAGCGAGTCCTGCGTGGCCAGTGGGAGATGCTTGGTTCTGCGGAGGCATCTCCTGGCAGAGAGCATCATGTTTACAGCTGGATACAGGACCTGGGGTTATTGCATGATGGACAGAGCGATGTTTTAGCTTCAGGAAGCGAAGACAGATATGGTTGCTGACGTGCTGCTGCCTTTTTCATAGTCTCTTAGACTTTTTTACACTTAAATTTGTTTAGAACCTGTCTTTGAATGCTGGGTCTATTTTAACAGGGTGTTTTTGGCAGGGGGTGAAGTGATAAAGGTACTGAAAAGGAAGGGTTTAGTGAGGATGATGCAGATGGCACTTCTGATGCAGCCTTCCTCCATGCTCTTCCATGGAGTCTACATACCTCTGGTAGCGCAGAAAAAGAACAATTTCTATCAACTTGAAACGGTCTGGCTTAGTTCTGTTTTATTTCACGTGTTACATCATCAGGCTCCAGCTGCAGCAACCTCCCCTGTGCTCGCTTACAGCTGCCGCTTTGGAGGCTTTCTCGGGAGGGGGCTCGAGGCGGACACCCCTTCTGGATGGAGGCGTGTGGAAGGAGGGTCTGGGAACCTCGTGCCTGTTCGGCAGCTGAGGGGTTTTGCTCTCAGCAGTTTTCTCTGGATTTTAGCCCAGAGAGTAGGGCTGATACACAAAAGGGAACAAATATCTCTCTGTTCTAGTACGCGGGCTGGTAGATATTGATGCCTTGTGGGCTGAACTGGAGTGAGTCTAGCGGGTGTCTTAATGCAGAAGATTTCTTGGAAGTGTAAGAGGACTTGACATTTTGCATGTTGTCTTAGCGGTGCCCGTGTTTGTCTGACAGCCAGGTCAGAGCTGTAGCAGCTGATGATGCTCAGAAGCTGCAGGTAGGAGACCGGTGCTGATGCACGGCTGGGCCGTGCGGTGCATGTACCGTGACTGTGCCTACAGCCTGCCCGTCCCTGTCCAGGCGTGTAGCACGGGACGTCTGGCATCTCTTCCACAGGGCAGATGTGCCGCACAGGCAGCGGATGGTTAATGCACCTCTGTTTCTATCTCAGGCTCTTACAGGACTCCCAAATGTGCTGCTTTATCACAGAATAAGGTCCTACAGGTGCACATTGGGGTTGGTTTGCCCTCACGACCTTACCAGGCAAGTAATGGGGTTGACACACTTTAAGTTTGCACCTTTCAGACTACGTAACTCTGCAGTCCTTGTGGCAAGCAAGCTCACAACGCCACTGCTGCTGCTTCTCGTCTTCAATGGCAGCAGCAGCTTAAAATGCCCTAATGTGTGCGAGCACGTCTGATCTTGCTGCCTTCAGCGCGCTGGAGTGAATGCTCTTGCTGTTCGTATGAGAGAGGGTTGAAGAACAAATAGATGACTATTTCTAATTCTAATTTATATTGTTTCCTGTGAAGCTGTCCCCTCTGCAGGGGAAACACGGTAGAGCCATAACAGGAACAAGCAAACATCCCGCGCTTCCTGGTGACTGTAATGACTCTGCTGACTTGAAATGCATCACTGCTTTAGTCTATCACTAGCTGACTTTTATCTAGGGTGTTTTTTACTGTTAATGATTAGACATTAGACAGAGTTCCCTCTAGAAACAAGCTCTGCAGCTACTTGCCCTCGCAGAGCTTGCAGCATCTGTTTTAGTGCTGTTGCCATGAAAACTGGCCGAGCACCAGCAGCAGCCCTGTTACTGCCCTGTGGCCCCTTCCAGCACCAGCCGTAGTTACCCGATTGTTTTTATCACACCTTAAAGGAAACCCAACCTTGCAAAAGCTTTACCTAAAATAATAATGTTCATATTCTCTCTTCCCTTTGTGCTTTCCTCCATTAAATGTTCTAGCATGAATTGGATGTTTCTCTTCTAACAGCTAGAGAGGGTTTCATCTAAGGTCAAGCCTTGGAGGGGTCTCGGTAGCCTTCTGTTTGCAGGGGTTGGTTGGCTGTTGGAAATGCTGAGCTGCCTGCCTGTCATCATGAATTAAATACTAAAGTCATATCTGGAGCTTCGGACACAATGCAATGTAAACATAATTGTGACGAGGATATTTACCCTTAAGTCAATGACAAATCTTGCCTGACGCTGGTGGAGCCAGGGTTTTATCAGAGGCATTTTCAAAGGTATAAATTAAACATTGTGAAGGTTCCTGAAGAAAGGTTTATTAGTAAATCACACCTCTGTAATTGAGTGCTGGGCACGTGCCCTCCCCAAGTTCCATTTTTGTATGTTGTGTTTGAAAAGAAACAAACTAAACCAAAAAAACCCGTTGGGGTCTAAAACTCATTGGGCTGTGTGCGTGAGGGTAGCATTGTGGCTGTAGCTGTGATGAAGACATGGGGAAAAGGGTTTGGGATCTTTGCACAGCTACTTTTGCGTCCTGTCATCGTCACTCATGCCCTGCGGGGTAGTGTTTATGGGGCCAGAGCTCCTTCGGTCCTGCGTGGTAAACCCGTACCAAAGATTTCCTCCGTTTCCTTCTGGTTCTTGTGTGATGGGTCCAAATTCCGCATTTTCTTTTGCAGATTTCATTATCTGCTGCTTGACAAAGGAATATAATGCAGCAGTTTTCCTAACCTAAATAGTGATTCTGAATGACTGTATTTCCAGCTCCCCTTTAACTTGTACTTAAATTAAGTGTGTGGGCTTTTTAATTTGATCGTTGTGGGGAGGAACAAAAAATGAAATGCTGCAGATATGCCTTCCTCTTCCCTTTCTTTAGTTAAACCTGTCTTTGTCATTCTTTTTTTCTTTGACTTCCATGAGTTGCTCAAGCTATTTTTCTCTAGTTTCTTTTGTTGTAGCTTCTACATCGCAGCCTTACATCTTTAGAAATATATAATGCACGTATGTGACTGCTGCCTTGCCTTCACCGCATCATTGTTGTCAGCATATGACAAATAACAGGTGATTGATAGCTGACTAAGCATTCCGAATATTTCTTCATTCTTTGTGTGCCTAATGATATTTTTTCTTGTGCATGGGGAGGCATGAGTGGATGGCATCTCTTGTGCCGATGGAGCCATCTTCAGACTCGGCTATGAAATTGCACTGAGTGCCCACAGGTGCTCTGCCTCCGCAGCAGGAGTCAGCCTTAAAGCTGGCCAACCATCATAGCTGTGAAGCTGCTAATCATTGAATCCATGTCACGTGTCCCTCATACTTATTGGGTGACTTTAAATAGTTCTGTAATAGCCAAGTCTAGCCTGGTTTCAAGCAGGGAGGAAATAGTGCCTGTGTCTGTCAGTGTAAAAAGGGTCTTTGTAGCCATATGGCTACTACGTCTGCCTTCATTAAATGGGAAAAAAAAAAGTGAGGTGCTTCGGCTGGTTGGATCAAAGCCTGATGTTCAGAGTAGCAGGCATTCCCTGCAGGATTGTTTTAATTGCTGAAAACTCTCTCCATTTCCTTTTTTAGGAGAGCTGTCCTTTTTTCAAGCCAGAGAGCGCATCTGCCTTTGTGCTGAAGAAGGTGGTGTGACCACTCTCTGACCAGGTATGTTTATGCCACAGTACAGCACAAAGCCATGCCAGCCATCTCTCCTGCCTCACAGTTAATTTTCCACATCTTTGTATCCTTGACTCCCCAAACCAGGGATATCTTATGAGGTGAGTAGTGTGAATGTGATAGCAGCACGCTCGGAGTCCACTTGGAGACAGTTTGACCAAGGTAGGGTGTTAAGTGTCTAAAATTGCCCCCAGGTCACACAGAAAGCTAACACGTAGCTGTTGCCTATAAGTTGGAATATTTTTTCTGAATTACATTCTTTTTCTGTGATGACTGTTAGCATATCACAGTATTACCGCTCTTTAGATGTTATAATATTCTCCGGGGTAGACACAGTTGTGCCCTGCATTATCTGCCATACAATTCCAGGTGAAAAGATTAAAGTTTTGATAGGATGATATAAAGGTACCTTCAAGGTTATGCGTTAAAACTGACCTACCTTAAGAGCAGCTCTTCCAAAAGGCATTCACACTTCCTTCCTCAAAGCCATAGATCAGGCAGGGGGGTGTTAGCAGAGTTGCTTCTTGCCTCTGACTTGCCTCTCGGGCAGAAATTACTTTTTTAAGAGATGCCAACAGCGGTGTTGGTCTTCAGCATCCTTCTGTGGGGCTGCTTTTGGAGTCTCCAAGAGAGGGCAGTGTGTCCCTGGCAGCTGGACCGCACAGCATCAGCTGCCGCTTCTGCTCGTCATCTCAGAAACAGCATTAGTCTCCAGAACGCTGAGAGAGCGTAAGTCCTTGAAACCATTTGAAATGAGTAATTGACTGGCAGACTCGTTAGCAAATGTATTAGGAGCTGTATATCATCATGTGACTGCTGGTCCTTTCCCCAGACTGTGGCAGGGATACGGCAGCGCTTCCTCTTGCCTCACTTTCCTAAAAAATGTCCCCTGTCTGTCCCGCTTGCGTCATTTTGCCCTACTTTTTGCACTTGGTGTGTCCTCCAAGAGAGGAATGATGTTCGTTGGATCAGCATAGAGCTTCGCTGTGAGTCAGAGTCAACTGGAGATTTAATTCAAAACATACAGAATTGGAGAGAAAGACAAAAAAGGAAAACTAATGGAGGTTGTTACATTGTAATATTTTGCCTTAGGGCTCCAAACAGGAAATGCTTATGCCAGTCTCCATCTCAAAAGCAAATCTTTGTTCACTAAAGAGGCAGATTTTTGTTGAGGTATGGAAGCATGCATCTCTCCCCAGCCCAGTGTGCTTTTTTTTCCTTTTTAAGCTGTTTCTGCAGCAGGGCCTGTGAATGAGTTGTCACTGCAGGGTTTGGCTTCTGTTTTCAGGACCCATTTGTGAACCCTTTTGTTTCATTCAGCTCCGCGTGTGAATAACCAGCAGTTCTCTGCTGCCGGTCAGGACTCTCACAGCTCCTATCTGTTATTTAGGAAGCCACTTTTAATCCTGTCAATTTTTGCCCAGTTCCTAAAGTTACACGAAGGCACCTTTATTGGTGACTTGCATCTTGCAGAAACGATGCTGCCCTGGCCTAGTAATCACTGATGTATCAAGAGCACCCTGTTTCCCAGGGTTCATTAAGACGCTTAGTTTTTTTACTAATTGACTGGATAAAATTGCTTGATAGCCCCTAGAAGATAGGGCACTTGTATAATATGAAAGCACATTGAAATAACCTCAAAAGTTGCTTTGAGAGAAAAACGTGTCCCAGGAGACACATCCACGTTTAAAACAAAACTTAACCTTGCTTCGAAATCCTTCCTCCAGACATTTTTCTTCCCCTTCTCCCTTTCTGTAATGGCAGAACGAGGTGAACTTTACCCATCTGGTAGGAAAGGGGGAAAGATCCCCTCCCTGGGGAGTGCTTTATTGCTCGCGTGGAAGCAATGCTAGTTTGTCATTATTTTGTGTGTGCGTGTGTGGTGTTTTTAGTGATTTGAAGTCAACAGCCTGTTGATGTTTAGTATTTGTTCTACTGGAACAGTTCCTGAATTGTTGGTGCAGCCTATGAAAAGAGCTATACTTTACGCCGTTCAGCTGCTCGTCATAATATTTAAAAGCAAATGCCTGCGCGCTTTTATAATGGCACTTTAAGAATTATAAACCTCAGCATCCCATCTGTGTTTCCCTCTGGTATTTACAGTGTAATGAATTCTCCCTTGCTGCTTCAGCTGGATACTCTTTCACCTCCTCTTCCTGTTTCAAGCAGTTGTTAAGTTGGTGTACATTTTAAAATTCCTCCAATTTTTAGGAGGTTGTCAGCGACATAAAAACTTCTTGTATTGCTTATTTGCCTGGCAGAGGCATTGAGCTAATCTAATTATGTTAAACCTAAGCATCCCTAGAGTAAAGAAGTGTATTGTCACTGGTTTGATCTGTTTATAACAGCTGGAGGCATTTGCTAAAACTGGAAGATTTTTTTTTAAGGAATAAGCTTTCTCTATAAGCAAACATTTTTTGCTGCAGACATACGGGTTTTTTTGTTGCTATTCTTAATTTGTCCTCTAAAAGGAGGAAAAGGTGATTTTTTGGATGAAAGTAAGTTGGAAAGTCCAGAAACATATCTAGTGTATCTCCTAGCAAAAGAAGGCTGTTGCTATAGCACATTTTTGTTCCATTAGTGTTTGTACATTTTTAAATTTAATTTTCCAAACAGCTTCAGGAAATTGGCATCCCATAAGTAAAATTTTCAAAAATAGCTCTGTTACTGCTGAAATAAGTCCTGTTATTTCCATGGACCGCTGTCCTGAGTGTATGACTGGCTCTCTAAAACCTTGGAAGTGTTTAACGAGATACTGCTAAGCAGAGTTGTAACCCCAAATATTTACTGAGGAATTAGTTTGTCCCGTTTCTTTAAAGAATGAACTCTTGCAAATGGAATGCTGCTGTCTGCAAGGTTTATTTTAAACTTTTTCCTCTTTTGCTCAGAGGAAAAACAAAGCCTGAGTAGGAATGCATGGTTGTGTAGTAGCTGTCCTTCTGAATACCCCAGACTGCTCAGCAGACCGCTCCGCTTGCTGCGAAATGGCTGGGTAGGTAAACACGGTGCTCGTGTACCATGCTGTGCTGCTCCATGCTGGCCATCCTTGTTCACCTCTGCTCCTTTTCTTTAGGTCGATGGGTGTTTAAGGCATTTCACACTTAAACTTCAGTTATGAATTACGCTTTTTTTTAATTTTTTTTTTTATTTTTACAGGGCTGTGTAGTCTAGAGTTGCACCTTCCCCCGCGTGAAACCGCTCATGCATAGATGCCTTTGTGCATGAAGCTGGTGTGTGGGGCTGCTTTCTGTCCTCCAGCAGCACAGCTGCTAGCAATGCTTCCCATTGCTCTGCTCGGAGACCCCGAAGGAGCTGAGCTTCACAGGAGCAGCTGCTGGTCAGACTTTGCCTTTGGAGGGACGTTAGCTACAAGTGTAGTAGCATGGGTCCTGTCAAATGGTTTCTGCGGCTTTTGAGCTTGCAGCATAGATCCCTTGAGGTGTGAAGCACTGCAGGACATAGGGAAGGCCCTTTTTTTGCTTGCTGCTCCTCCAAGCCTTCCCTTTTTAGGACTTTAAAAATGTTCCAGAGCAAGTTGCCAGAGCAGACTTCCTAGCAACTTCACAAGCGATTTGCTTCCAAAAGCAAATGTGCACTGGCTGTGGCAGCTGTTACTTAGCAAAAATCCTGGGCTGTGTGCTGGAAAATGGCAGGAGTTCTGTGGACAAGGAAAAAAGAATCTGCTCATCCCGTGGAGGAATTAATGGGGAAAAGTTAAACTTTACAAGATCTCTCTTACCATGGATATTTTGCACTGGTTGTCCAGATGCAATTGTTTGATAATGATGTACTATTTATAGGTATATATTTTTAGAGAAATGACAAAGTCTACCTCTGGACTAAGATCTTTTGCCTATTATTAGAGTACTAAGTAGCAGAATTAAACTCGGCGTTGGTTATCCCATTAAGGTCATTTAATTTCGAGTGTGATCTGAGCAACTTCACCTTCAGTAATGCGTTTCTCTCCCTTTAACTTTGCGAACACGTCAGCACTGGGGGAACCTGAACTTCTGGTGTGGGTCTGTGCCCTGCTTACCCAGAGTAAGAAGACGTGCCATGCTGCGCAGCAGGTCGTTACCTCCTGTGATTGCAGCACTGCTCTGAATCACAGTCTCGTGCTGATGCATCTCCGTGTCGGTTCGTTATCTGTTGGTCAGCAGTACCCACCAGTAATGCTTTAATTTAACCCTGTGGTACGGCATGTAACAGTTCCCAAGTTCCTTGATTAGGGATCCATCAGGCATCTCAAAAGGACCCTTTTGCTATTTGACAACTTCATTTTCCATGAGCTGTTCTGCGTTACCTAACAGCACTGAACGAGGTCGCATCGTCCACTGGGCCAGGGAGGCCAGAGCTCCATACCAGCCCGGCCGCTGAGCTGCCTGAAGCGGGCTGTCATGCTGCTCTTATCAGAGCAGGGCTCCTTTCTGGAAGGGGAATGTCGAGGCTGTTCTGCACAAATAGCATGCTGACTGGCTCTGCCTTTTCTAAAATGCATGGGCTCTTTAGTGCTTGAAATCTTTGAACCCTGATAGCAAAATGAGCGGACTGCAGGCTGGAGTTAGTCTTTAGAGCCTGTGCAAATGCAGTTTCTTCTAGTTCTCACTTTAAAACCCCAAGTGAGATTGTCAAGAACATTGCACATCGACCTTCATTTGCAAAGGTGGTAGGGTTGGTGTCTTGTTCACCGTATGAATGCAGCGTCTTTGAATTTTATGCTTTGCCATGTATTCACGCATTCTTTAAAAATCCTAAGGACTAGTAACACAATCAGCAGTCACTTGCTACAGAAGGATGGGGTTTTGAATCTTGTATTCCTAAGTTCCCTCTACTCTTTTCATAGAACTTTTTATTAATCACAGTTGGAACAGTTGATAGCATCGGCCACCTGCCCGCTCCGCGATCTGCCGGATCTCAGAGTGTCCAAGGGAAGTATAGCAAGTTCCTCCTGCCAGTGAGCTGGACGATCCTTGTGGAAAGGCTCTTCTGCAGAGTCTGCCTCCCACGGAGTTCCTGGCACCGCAGGTTTTCTGGTGGAATGGATGATCTAGCTTCCTTCGAGCCTTGCCCTGACTTTGAGGGAACGTTGGCAGCTGCAGGCTCCAGCCCTGGGAGATGCTTTGCATTACCAACTGTTGCCGCTTCCAGTTAGTTCGGAAAGGAATTCCCCTCCTTGCTGCCCACGCTCACTTCAAGGTATCTGTTGAAGCGCTGGTACTTGCATTGCTAGCCGCTTGCATGTTTGCAGAGCAGGCTTGAGCAAAGGGTTCTGGTCCGCACCGTAAACAGAGCATAGGTCAAGAAGGTCCAAATATGACAAGGTTTTTTTTCCAAACCTGTTGGTGTGACAAATTCCCGTGACGAGTAGCTGTTTCTAATGAGAATGGTAGAGCCACTCCGAGTCTTGCACGACGACTTTCAGGTTCGTTGTTCAGCCTTCGTTGCCAGCAAGTGCTGGTGTGCAATATCCGCCTGGAGGAAATTGCACCCTGCTTATCGGCTGTGTAGGAAACGGTACAAGTGGGAGATAGGGGAGTGTCTGCTGTGAGCGTGGCTATCCATGCACACAGAGGTATGTGCTAAATAGTGAATGCTGTACGTTAAGTACCGGGGGCCAGCTGACTTAGTGAAGACCTTTCGCCAGCTGGGAAGTGCTGGCCAGCGTAGCCTGATGAACGGCAGCAGGAGCACTCCAGTTAGTTTACCTCCGTGACTCCAGCAGTCTTGTTTTTGATGTCAGTAAACAGGAGTGTGTGCGGTCACGCTTCGCTCGGCGAGCTCAGTCGGGCTGCTGGATATCATGTTCTTTACCTTTGCACTGGGAGAAACGTGGAAGGAAGGAGGGGGCAGAGTTTATTCCAGCACGCTGAGGTCAGGCTTGTTTTCCCTCTCTGAGCAAGAACAGACCAGCCCCTGGAGTCAGATTCTGCAAGCCTGTAAACAAAAGGCTCGTTTCTGCGGAAAGCCAAAGATGGTATTGTGTTCATCTGGAAAGTTGTTGGGTTGTTTTTTCCCTGCTGCAAACTGTTCCTTGTGTCTTAACTTCCACTTCAAAAGTCTGTGCAGGAGCAATGCTGATGTTGTTCATCAGGCGTAGTTTGGGGTCTCTGCAAAGCTGGCACTGATTGCAAACCGGAGGAGGGGGAAGCTGGGAGGAGCCCAGGCGAGAGGCTGCTCCTGCAGCAGCGCTGGCTCATGCAGTGTTTGAGTCCAGCCTAACAGGTCGCCTTCTAGGAAAGGGCCTGCCTATAGGCATGTCTCCTGCCCAATTTACTTTGCAAAGACCGTGAACCAGTGCTGCAGAGATGGACTGTCTGGGATGGTGAGGTGTTAAATGTCCTTGTCGCAGTCGGAGGTGTGTTGCAGGGAGCGTGCTGCTCGTGGTGGTGTTATTCCCACCTGCCATGGGAGCTGCTCAGGGACTGCCTTCAGCTGCAGAGACTTCTCCTGTGGTTCTGGAGTAGCCCTCAAATAGTAGTGCCTGCAGAAAACCTAAACAGCTCTTAAAATGGTGACTGATTGAAAAAAAAAAAAAAAAGGGCAGTCCAGAAATCCCTGTGTTGCTTTTAAAACGAAAGAAAGAGCAATCAAGATGACAGGTGCATTGACAAAGTTCAAGGAAGAACAATACAAATAAAAATAAAGAATGTGTGTATTGTCGTTTCAGGTTTTCGCTTTAGTTACAGCTTCCAGACTTCATTTAGTCAAAAGGTAGATTTTATTTTGGGTGGCTTGTCTTTGAATGAGGCATTGAACTCTCTCTGGCAGCTTGGAGGTGGTGGCCGATTCCTGTAGCAGCTTGGCATTTACCAGCTCTTACAGAGCACCAGAGGCACTTAAACAACTGCACATACTTCACGGGGCCAAGCTACTTGCTATTTAAATCTGTTTGCAATTTTGAAGCCGTAATTATTTTTTCATGCTATGAAATCACGTATAGCTGGAAGAGTTGGGAGGCAATGGAGTGGGGATTGCAGCTGGAGGCTGCCTCAGTGCAGCCTGTGATTTATGGGGGCAAGTTCATCTTTTTCAGCAATTAGCAGGATATTGGGAAAGTAATCTTCGTTCCTTTCCCTTATAAAAGGCACACCGTCCTGTATGGAAAGGGCTGAAGAGCATATTGACTTACTGAGGGCTGAAATTCCTCCAGACTGCTTCTCGCACCCCCTTTCTGTAGAGGCTGATTAACCTGTGCTGCAGGGAGAGGCAGGAACTGCATCTCCTTGTGATGGAAAATGCCTCCTTGGAGGCAGAACAAGGGAATCCTGGAAAGCGCTGCTCCTGAGGACTTGTTTTCCCATGTTCCTGGTAGCCTTTCTTACCTGCAGGACCTTTCAGAGGCTGCTGCACTTGTTTTTCAGCTCCACAGTCCTGCGCATGCTTCTTGCCTATCTCCCGTACTTTATTTTGGGAGGGGCATGCCGCTTGATTGACAAAAATCCCCTGAATTTCAGTCCCTTTGAGTTTATTACTGAATTCTGAACAGGGATCAGGCAGGCCTGTGCTGCTTTAGCAGGAATGATCGCAATGAGTGAGGCCCCAGCTTTGGCATTTGCTATTTCGGGCCGGGAGGAAGGCGCAGGCTCCTCTCCACCTGCTCTCCCCGGGCGCAGCTCTGCTCCAGCTCCAGCCTCGGCGGGGTCCAGGGGCTGCCCCGAGGCGAGCGTGTGGGCGATGCTGTGGAAAGCTTCACTCGAGCGGGGGGGATGTGAGAAAGCAGCAAGTGGCTTGCTGATCCGGGAGGGACGGGGCAGTGGTGGTGGACTAGGAGCCCTTCAGGGGCTGATTGCAAACCTTGTGCTGTTTGCTCTGCGTCTGAAGTGTTTGCACTTTTACCCCATGCTCCTTTTTGGTCTCTTGGTCTCCTAACCCAACACAAGTTCTTCTGTTTCATAGTAAGGCTTTTTCTCTTGCTCTCACCTTCATATTTGTGTAGATAGCTGGCATTTGCCACTCTTGTTTAGAATATGGTATTTGTGAGAATTGCTATTCTCAAAAAAAAAAAAATTAAAATTACTGTTTTGGCAAGAGGGCTATTCCTCACCCTTTGATTTACTGAAATCTGAGGAAGATGGAGGTGAAAGGGGCAAGGCAGGCCATGGCCTAAAACCCAGTGGAGAGTAAATGACGTGGGTTTTATGCCTTTAAAAAAAAAAAAAAAATTGTTTGTGTTCAGACAGTAAGTGGAGAAAACAAGCAGGGTTGGATTTCAGCTCAGATGGATTCTTGGAATTAATCCCTAGCTCTCGTTCACAACAGCTTTGACTTCAGTGTGGTAAGTTGGGCTGACCGGAGGAGGGTTGAGCAATGTCTTACTGGTAAGCAGGAAAGAGGACGTCCTGTGGAGCCGTGTACCGGGGTGCGCCAGGGGAGCATCCCGACATGTGAGAAAACTAAACATGACTTGGTTTTTCTCAGGGTGTTTTTATTGCTTTCTTAAGGCCAGCCCATTCCTAGACCATTTTTTTTGTGTTTGTTTCTTGAAAACTAAGCTTGCCAGTATGTCTGTGTTTAGCCAGAGCAGTCTGCTGTCGTCTTTGCTCAAACGCTGCTATACAGCGTTCCCCCCCAAAAATACAAAGGTGCAAACACCTCTCTCTCCCCCACCGTGGAGGACTTAACGCTCAACATCTGCTGACTGTAGTCTAGTAGTTAAACTGCAGTGAAATCTAGAGCAGAATATTTAAGTGAACACTCATCCAGTAGTTGAAGCATTACTTATCTCCAGTTTCAGATGCTGCACGTTCAGATTCAGTGTCTGAAACACACAGTGTGACCTCCAGGTCATGCATGTTATTTATAAAAACAAATGAAAATGGGTTCCCTGACAATGTGTGTCTGTTGTATGCAACAAAATAAAGATGTGCTTGGAAACACTATAAAATTCAAACAAATCAATGTTAATTTCAAAACATCCATGGGACATTGAGTTCTTTGGTATGCAAAATTGATATCCATAAAAACAGACAACTGCAGTGAACGCAGTGCCTGCCTTATTACACTAATTATTGGAGTAAATATTGCTATGATAAAATTGCAGTCAATGGAGTAAAATACATTATTCTGAATTATAACTTCATTAATAATGCACCATCTGTTTAGTATATCACTGATGGATCTCCTGAATTCCCGTTTCCTTTCCAGAAGGAATCATAACTGGGAGCCCCCGCAGCAAGCGCGCCCTACGAGTCGGTAACCGAAACTGCTCCACTGCAGTAAGAAGGTGAGCAGGAAGAACTCTACCCTTGTGAAACTCGCAGTATGGTTTCATCATTAATTTACCTTCCATTGATGGTTAAGTTTTACCTGCTACAGTGGGAAAATGCCACAGCAGATAATACCGTTGTGGTGTTGGCCCGACTACGTTAGCTAGTCCGAGGTGCTCTTCTGATTTGACTCTTCGTGCTCCTGCCGGTCTGAGGCAAAGGCTGGTGATTACTCGCTGCCCACGTGGAGCGATGTTCTGCTCGTTATGTAACAGTAATCCACCTCCTTAATTAGGGAAGAAGATCTATAGATTCCAAAGAAGACATGTCCCTCTTAGTCAGAAGGCGTGAGGTGTGTGGGAGCCTTTGTTCTTGTGGGGAGCCAAGGGAAGCAGCAGGCTTTAACTGCTGTAGCTGGATGATGAAGTTCAGTTTCCTTTTTTATCTAGCCTTTGCTGGAACGTATGTACGTGTTAACCAGTAGCACACGAACAGGAGATACTGCAGATGATGGCTTTTTCATCCCGTATAATAGCGGTTTTGCTCTGTGCTGGAATATTAGATGCTGCAAATGTCCTGTCTTCTCCCTGCCCTCTAAGCAGAATGGTCAAGGTAGAGGCAGGAGATTCAACGCGTGATTTAAGGTGCGTGCCTCACTTGTCCTGTGCTGTTTTCTCTCATCTTTGGCTTCACATTGATCCTACTGAAGCTGTTACTTTCAGAAAAACTATGTGACAAGGTAAAACCATAATGATTTTTGTCCATTCTGCTGAGGACAGCTCTTGCAAATCACCTTGTATGCCATTACAATTATTAAATCGTTGGTTCCAATCTTCCCTATACAAACAATCAACACTAAAACATTGTCTGGTAGCGCTGACTAACAAATCCTGTAATTAGTAATCTCCAGTTAATGAAGCAGCATGGTGATTAAAGCCTCATGACTTTTCTAGAGAAGAAATAAGTTAAATATCAGTTGTGCTGTTTTAAATTGCCCTAGAGCTTTATGTGATCTTGAGCACAGAATAAATCAGTAGTATTGTTCTAAAAGTTTTAAAGCAGTTTGTCCATTTTGTTTATGTTTTCCCTCTGTGCCCCCAAATACAATATTTAAACTTGATTTAAACTGGAATGATGCCTGTAGCTGTAGTTCACCTTTCTAGTAAGACCCACTGACCCCACTGCGTAAAGGGCCACATCGGCCAAGTAAACTTTAGTGTGCTTGAAGGAAATGACGGTGAGATTAAGCATGGCATTCGGTCTGCTCTGACTTCCTAGAAACAGCATTTCACCAGTGTGTTTCCGCTGCTTCGTTTTTCCAAAATAGTTTCTGCAGTTTTTCACACAACCTTGTCTTCTCGTATCTTTTTTCTTCCGAGGTCTCAAATCTGGCCTGCCGTACGGATGGCAGTTCTGTGGCACTACGCATGACGTGATGCAGTTGGGTCTAACCACATCCCATTTTGTCCATTGTTGCCCTCCTGGTCACCAGATGCTGACTTTTAAGTGCAGCTGCTTATATGAAATACTTAGAAATCTTTTCAGTAGGCTTTAAAGAAATTATATCTGTTGCTGCTTGGAATGCTCAATAGCTGAAAATTTCACGGGGTATCGGACTGCGGTACATGAGCGTTGGTGTCGCCTTTCTCTGGTCACCTCCATCTTCGTAGTGTAATACTTGGCATGAGTGCTTTCTGTGGAGCCTCAAAAGTCCCTTCGTGCACCAGCAGTCCTTTTGTGAAATCCTATATTTCCTGTCCCATGTGTGAAATACCAGCAAGGTAAAGGAACTTAAGCTTGGTGAGATGACAAACCCATAGCTGAGAATAGAGTATCTTGCTCACATACTTCTGTTGTCCTAGAGATGGATTATCTTTAGATCAAGGGTGCTGTATTTCAAAGAAGAGGAGGGTTGCTTGTGTTGTAGCGTGTACCCGTTGGAATTGAAAGGGCAGGAGTCTGAACGCGTGTTTCAAACCTCCCCGTTTTTGGGAGGCGTTCGACATCCCCACTGGGGCTTTGGGGAGAGGCGGGTCAGGCTGATGCTGCTTGAGGACAGGAGGAAAAGCAGGACAGATGACGAATGATTGCTGTTCTGCTGCAGTCGCTTGGAGGAGATGAGATCTATGTGACTCCAAAGCCAGTGGTTCTGTGTTTCCACGTGTGTCACAGCAAGGCTTTTGGAGGTGGAAATGGGGGCGAAAGGCACACCTTTGTGCCTTTTGGGTATCTTACCTTCTACAACCTAGTTTGGTGGGAAAAACTGCATCTAGAGTAACTGCCTGCAGTGAGGCGCTCTGAACTGCAGAGGTCTCTGTTAAGCCACCTTAAGCCTGTGGAGTAGTTTAAATTTGAAAGCTGTTGTTATGCTGTGGCCTTTTAATATTAAATAACGTATAGACATTTTAATGAAATACTGTCACGCTACCATTGCTTTAATTGCAGCTACAGCTAACAGCGCGGTCCAGCCAGCACAGTGGAGCGAGGCACTCTGGGGGATGCTACTCCTTGCAGGTCTCCTGGAGCACTTGGAAGAGTCAGCTTAGGCTTTGCGAGGAGGAGGATGGCTTTTTTTGCTGCTCTTAGCACTGAGCCTAGCTCTGCAGAGCAGTCCCCATCCAGAGATGCCCACAAAAAGCGAGGTTTCTGCCGCCTCGCCATCCCAGCGGTGGGTGTCGGCAGATGGCAGCACCCTGCCCTGCGCCGGTGTTATTTCTGGCCGGGAGATTCCTCGGTCCCCTGGATTCAACACCACAGTCTAGACTTACTGACAGACAGGATTCTTCTCCTGTTAGGTAAGCAAGATGTAGACGCCCATTATGCAAATTCCCAGCCATAGTGTCCCTCTGTAACATTTTTCAAATTGTCTAAATAAGGTGCTGTTTCATACAAAAATTTGTAGCAAGACTTTTGGGTAGCTTTCAGCTGCCTTGCCCTCTAGGCATGATTTTTTTTTCTTGAAGATAGCTAATCAGTGCAGACAGAGTGCTTTTTGCCATTAGCAGCTGTCCAGAGGTGGAACAGTAGGAAGAGGCAGGCTGCATAAAGAACTAATGTTTTTTCAAATAAGAAACTTAACGTCCAGTAGCTCTTGTCCTTGTCACTGCAGGGCTGTTCATACAGGCGCATCTGCATGGATTCTATTAAATATAACATTGCTACACAGACTTAACAGGCATTTCTTCTGGTTTCTGAGCACTGTAAGTGTACATCCCCGGGAAGAGAAGGGTTAGAGGGTACAGCGACGCAGTGCCTTTCCCCATCGGGCTGTCAAATCTGGACAGAGGTGTTGCTCTCTTCAGTGGCTTGTGTGACTCATGCCCTTCGTGTCCTAGGCTGAAGGAGGTGGGAATTGATTGTCCAAAGTGGCTGGAAATGTCTGTGGCATTTTTACTCTTTCTTTTTTTTTTTTTTTAACAGAGAAATTAAATGAGCCTTTCAGGCCCGATGACTACTGACTTATTCTTGCAGCTGTAGACCAGAGAGGCTCTTGGCATGTACTTGTTATATGAGCACTAATTTCTGAGCACTTAGTATTTCTTCAAATGTTTTATAATGTGGTTCTGTAACTAATATCAGTCCTTCTGCCCCCAGTCTGAAGTTGCTTTAGACTTTTCAAACTTCAGAGCACACAGTTTGACACAAATAGCTGGGAAGCGATGGCTGGAGGCTTAATAAGATGCTCGTTGGGTCAGTATCTGGCAGCCAACCAACAAGGCAGATTTTCAAATTGCTGTTAGTACTGCATGGTGATCACATCTCTTCTCAAGAAAACATTGGAAGGCTTCCTAATCTTGAATTCACTGCGCAGGCACGTGATTTTCTGGGAATTAGCTTGAATGCACTGCAGAATGGTTCATAAATACCTACATGGCCTAATATTAGATAATGGAAAAACAAGTACAGCAGGGGTTTTGTCAGTTTTCTTCATGGTGGCCCTTCAGCCGGCCCTGGTGGCCTGTCTATTTATACCCACAGCTGCCAGCTTTGATGATGCTTCTATTCCTTACCTACCTAAGAAAGGAAAAAAGTCCAATTTTTTAAATTGCAACGTTTTATTGAGTATTACTTGCTTTGGGGCATAGTTAATTCTTTAAAGAATGTTTTTAGCTGTTTTCAGGGGACATGATAACACACTATACCCTGTGGTGTCTGCAAAGCTGTGGTGTTTGGATGTTCAAGCTGATGTTGACAGTCAGGAGTAAGGTTTTGTCCTGTGCTGCCCGCGCGGTGCTGGGTGGGACTCTCCCTTCCTGTCATGCGGGCTTCCCATCCCTTCCTGCGTGGGAAGGCTGTCCTTCAGCCTCCTGCGCTAAGCCCCGAAATGTGCTCTGCACGTTAACGGCTTATTGCAGCCCCCAATTACTGTCGAAGACTTCGCGATACGATCTTTCATCTGCAGCTTCCCAATACATCGGTGCTTTTGGTAACTTGCACGAGTTAAAACGTCTGCCTGCTTCCAGCAGTGTTGTAGAAACCATCTCCAGCTTGCCTTCTCATTTTGAAAGTGTATTTTAACATTTCTGCTTTAAGATCGGCGATAATGAAAGGGGGTGAGCGTTGCTGAGTCAGTTCTTACTGGCTCTGGTTTTTGTCCTTCCTGCCCTCCCACACGCTCCACCTGCACACGGAGCTAACCTTCAGCAGCGACAGCCCCCGTGGGCTTTCCTCCAAACCGCTAGCAGTAAACAGAGCCTGGTTTCCTATTCTCCTGCTCCTTGGCCTGAGATAACAATCTAGGGGTTTTTTTTGGAGGAGCCGCGGCTGAGGAGCGTCGGAGATCTGGGACGGAAAAAGGGGGTCCCTGAAGTGTGGGCAAGCTGCTACTCTGTCTTGCCTTTGCCAAACTGGCAACCAGCCAGGATAACGAAACCAGCCTTTCCTTTGAAACACCTAAGCTCTGGGTAAACATGAATATATCCTTATGGTCGTTTCCAGCTGCAGAGCCGAGGTTTCATTGTTTGACGGTATTGTATGCAAGGCGGAGGTGCTCGATGTTGTGGTCTGCTGGCCCCGGAGATGACCGAGTTAGTCATACATGACTGAGCAAACCTGGCATTTGTTTTGGTGTGCGAGACGCTGACAGACATGCAAGACATTACCCATCACTGTTTAGTGAGATGGTATGGTGGCATCTATGGTGCAGGTCATCTAAATATCAGATTTGGTTTTGTTTTTTAGAAAACCATGGTATCACACGCAGTCAGCGAGCCTCAGAGCTGGCCTGTGCTGAACCAGGTTTGTCTGGCTTGTAATAAATTCTTTGCAGTTTAGAG